>NC_092774.1:4636179-4941179 GCF_047496795.1 Chiloscyllium punctatum
ATGTTCCACCCTCCTACAGCTGTCAGAGAGACACCTGTAACACCGAGATCTCCCTGTTAGTGTCAGGGTCAGCAGCAGGGGGCACTGCGAGACTGGTTAACCGACCCAGTAATAGGGGGTTAGAGGGGTAAGGGGGGGGGGAACTGAGAGACTGTTCAACTGACCCAGTGTCAGGGGTTAGAGGGGTAAGGGGGGGGGGGAACTGAGGACCGTTCAACGGACCCAGTGTCAGGGGTTAGAGGGGTAAGGGGGGGGGGGAACTGAGAGACTGTCCAACTGACCCAGTGTCAGGGGTTAGAGGGGTAAGGGGGGGGGGGGAACTGAGAGACTGTCCAACTGAACCCAGTGTCAGGGGTTAGAGGGGTAAGGGGAGGGGGAACTGAGAGACTGTTCAACTGACCCAGTAATAGGGGGTTAGAGGGGGGAAGGGGGGGAAGTGAGAGACTGTTCAACTGACCCAGTGTCAGGGGTTAGAGGGGGTAATGGGGAGGGGGAACTGAGAGAGTGTTCAACTGATCCAGTAATAGGGGGTTAGAGGGGAAAGGGGGAGGGGGAACTGAGAGACTGTTCAACTGACCCAGTAATAGGGGGTTAGAGGGAAAGGGGGAGGGGGAACTGAGAGACTGTTCAACTGACCCAGTGTCAGGGGTTAGAGGGGGTAAGGGGGAGGGGGAACTGAGAGAGTGTTCAACTGACCCAGTGTCAGGGGCTAGAGGGGTAAGGGGTGGGGGCAACTGAGAGACTGTTCAACTGATCCAGTGTCAGGGATAGAGTGGGCAAGGGGGGTAAATTGAGATGCTGTTCAACTGACCCAGTGTCAGGGGCAAGAGGGGTAAGGGGGAGGGGGAACTGAGAGACTGTTCAACTTACCCAGTAATAGGGGTTGAGAGGGGTAAGGGGGAGGGGGGACTGAGAGACTGTTCAACTGACCCAGTGTCAGGGGTTAGAGGGGGGAAGGGGGGAAGTGAGAGACTGTTCAACTGACCCAGTGTCAGGGTTTAGAGGGGTAAGGGGGGTGGGGTGTGGACTGAGAGACTGTTGAACTGACCCCAGTGTCAGGGTCGAGATGGGTAAGGGGGGTGGGAATTGAGAGACTGTTCAACTGACCCAGTGTCAGGGGCAAGAGGGGTAAGGGGGGGATCTGAGAGACTGTTCAACTGACCCAGTGTCAGGACTAGAGGGGGGCAAGGGGGGGAACTGAGAGACTGTTCAACTGACCCAGTGTCAGGGACTAGAGGGGGGAAGGGGGGGAACTGAGAGACTGTTCAACTGACCCAGTGTCAGGGACTAGAGGGGGGAAGGGGGGGAACTGAGAGACTGTTCAACTGACCCAGTGTCAGGGGTTAGAGGGGTAAGGGGGAGGGGAACTGAGAGACTGTTCAACTGACCCAGTGTCAGGGACTAGAGGGGTAAGTGGGGGGGAACTGAGAGACTGTTCAACTGACCCAGTGTCAGGGACTAGAGGGGGGAAGGGGGGGAACTGAGAGACTGTTCAACTGACCCAGTGTCAGGGACTAGAGGGGGTAAGGGGTGGTGGGGACGATGTCACTGAGAGATTCCCAATTCCTTTGTTCTGCGGCTTTCTGCAGTCTCTCTCCATTTAAATGGTATTCAGCTCTTCTCTTCCTCCTGACAAAATGCCTCTGCTCTCCCCTCCCTCACATCTGCCCCGCTTTATGGCCCCACTCCTCGGCCTCACTCTCTATCCCCCCCCTCCCCCCCCCCCCCCCCCCCCCCGCAGCGCAGTAATCAGCCTTCCACCGTTGTCCCGTGCTCGCGGCGACCGGACTTTCCCTCGCCTCTTCCCATCGTTAGCCAATGTTCTCAGACGTTGTGTGCTCTCGCACTGATCCCTGGGGAACCCCCCCCCCCCCCCAAGTCACCGATTCCTCTCCTGAAAACGCTGCTTCCTAGATATCTGTGTGAAACTGTGTGAGGCTGTATTTGTCAGAGAGATGAAGGTGGAGAGGTGACGCAATTGAGACACATAAGATAATCAGAGGGTTAGACAGGGTGGACACTTGAGAGTCCTTTTCCTTAGATTGTGATGGCTAGCACAAGGTCAGATAGGTACCAGGACAGATGTCAGAGGTAGTTTCTTTACTCAGTAGTAGGGGAGTGGGACGCACTGCCTGTAACAGGAGTAGACTCGCCAACTTTAAGGGCATTTCAATGGGCATTGGATCGGCACATGGAGAAGAGTGCAATAGTGTAGGTCAGATGGGCTTCAGATTCAGCCCGACATCCAAGGCCGAAGGGCCTGCGTGGCACTGGAACGTTGGGTGTCCTTTGCGCCTGGAGGAAGGGTTGGCAACTTGGCTCCCCAGTTTCCCCGTTTCGGGTCCCCCTTGCTGCTCCTGTGGCCGACCCGGCCCGGGAAAGTCTTCGGGAAAGGGGGATGGAGTCGTAAAGCAAAGTTTAAGAAGGCGTTGTTGAAACCGTGCAAGACACCGGGCAGAGCCCAGCGGAAATACGTGGGACAGTTTCGCTAGGGAAGGGGGGGGGGGCCCGTATCCAAGCAGGGATAGGTCGGACATCGGGGGCACAGCCCAGAGGAGGGTCACTCCGGGGGACAGAGGGACCGTCTGATGAGGGAAGAGGGCGTGTCGGTTGGGGCCCGGACTCCTCAGGTGTTCAGAAGAATGAGATGTGACCAGATTGTAATGGGGTGATCCTTAGGGAGGGGGGGAGGGGGAGAGCTGGACAGGGGGAGTTGGGGAGAGTTTGTTCCCCCTCCACCTACCACGTGTGGGAGAGTCTGGGACCCAGAGGAGGGGGCATCATCTGAGAATAAGGGGGTCACCCCCCCCTCCCCCCATTGAAGACAGAGATGAGGAGGAATTCCTTCACTCTCCGGGGGTGGGGGGGGGGGAGGGAGTGAATCTGTGGGACCCGTTACCACAGAGAGCTGTCGGGGCTGGGGAATTGGGGGTATTCAAGGCTCAGACAGAGAGAGGGAGGGAGGGGTTTTTAATCAGGAAGGGGGGGGAATGGAGGCTGGGGCATTGGGGGTATTCAAGGCTGAGACAGAGGGAGAGAGGGAGGGGTTTTTAATCAGGAAGTGGGGGGGAATGGAGGCTGGGGCATTGAGGGTATTCAAGGCTGAGAGAGAGAGAGAGAGGGAGGGGTTTTTAATCAGGAAGGGGGGGAATGGAGGCTGGGGCATTGAGGGTATTCAAGGCTGAGACAGAGAGAGAGGGAGGGAGGGGTTTTTAATCAGGAAGGGGGGGAAATGGAGGCTGGGGCACTGAGGGTATTCAAGGCTGAGACAGAGAGAGGGAGGGAGGGGTTTTTAATCAGGAAGGGGGGGGAATGGAGGCTGGGGCATTGGGGGTATTCAAGGCTGAGAGAGAGAGGGAGGGAGGGGTTTTTAATCAGGACGGGGGGGAAATGGAGGCTGGGGCATTGAGGGTATTCAAGGCTGAGACAGAGAGAGGGAGGGAGGGGTTTTTAATCAGGAAGGGGGGGGGAATGGAGGCTGGGGAATTGAGGGTATTCAAGGCTGAGAGAGAGGGAGGGGTTTTCATTCAGGAAGGGGGGGGAATGGAGGCTGGGACATTGAGGGTATTCAAGGCTGAGACAGAGAGAGAGAGGGAGGGGTTTTTAATCAGGAGGGGGAGAGTCGGGGTTAGACCATTGTGGATATTCAAGGCTGAGAGCGAGCGATGTTTGATCAGGAAGTATAAAAGGGCAGGAAGGTTGGATTGAGGATCTGATCAGCCTCTGATTGGTGGGGCAGACCTGACGGGCTGAATAGCCACTTTCTATCGCCTGGTCTCGGTGTGAGGTGTGGCACCTGGGTACATAGAGGGGGGAGTCAGCAAAAGGGTACGGGGTGGGGTGGGGGGGGGGGGGTGGTGCGGTGTTACCAAATGATAGGCAGAATCTGAGAGGGCTGTGTATCCACATAGAGACGTTGTCCCTGGTGGCAGGACAGATAGAGAGAGCAGAGAATGCAGCGGAAACCAGGAGCATACGGTACATGGCGGCTCAGTGGTTCACACCAGGGATCCAGGTTCGATTCCAGCCTCGAGTGACTATCACTGTGGAGTTTGCACATTCTCCCACCCCTTGTCTGCGTGGGGTTTCCTCCGGGTGCTCCAGTTTCCTCCCACAGTCCAAAGGTGTGCAGGTTAGGGTGGATTGGTCATGCTAAATTACCCATAGTGCCCAGGGATGTGCAGGTTAGGGTGGATTGGCTGTGCTAAATTACCCATAGTGCCCCAGGGATGTGCAGGTTAGGGTGGATTGGCCATGCTAAATTACCCATAGTGCCCCAGGGATGTGCAGGTTAGGGTGGATTGGCCATGCTAAATTACCCATAGTGCCCCAGGGATGTGCAGGTTAGGGTGGATTGGCTGTGCTAAATTACCCATAGTGCCCCAGGGATGTGCAGGTTAGGGTGGATTGGCCATGCTAAATTACCCATAGTGCCCAGGGATGTGCAGATTAGGGTGGATTGGCCGTGCTAAATTACCCATAGTGCCCAGGGATGTGCAGGTTAGGGTGGATTGGCTGTGCTAAATTACCCATAGTGCCCCAGGGATGTGTAGGTTAGGGTGGATTGGCCATGCTAAATTACCCATAGTGCCCAGGGATGTGCAGGTTAGGGTGGATTGGCCATGCTAAATTACGCATAGTGCCCAGGGATGTGCAGGTTAGGGTGGATTGGCTATGCTAAATTACCCATAGTGCCCAGGAATGTGCAGGTTAGGGTGGATTGGCCATGCTAAATTACCCATAGTGCCCCAGGGATGTGCAGGTTAGGGTGGATTGGCCATGCTAAATTACCCATAGTGCCCCAGGGATGTGCAGGTTAGGGTGGATTGGCCATGCTAAATTACCCATAGTGCCCCAGGGATGTGCAGGTTAGGGTGGATTGGCCATGCTAAATTACCCATAGTGCCCCAGGGATGTGCAGGTTAGGGTGGATTGGCCATGCTCAATTACCCATAGTGCCCCAGGGATGTGCAGGTTAGGGTGGATTGGCCGTGATAAATTACCCATAGTGCCCAGGGATGTGTAGGTTAGGGTGGATTGGCCATGCTAAATTACCCATAGTGCCCAGGGATGTGCAGGTTAGGGTGGGTTGGCCATGCTAAATTACCCATAGTGCCCAGGGATGTGCAGGTTAGGGTGGATTGGCCGTGCTAAATTACCCATAGTGCCCAGGGATGTGCAGGTTAGGGTGGATTGGCCGTGCTAAATTACCCATAGTGCCCAGGGATGTGCAGGTTAGGGTGGATTGGCCGTGCTAAATTACCCATAGTGCCCAGGGATGTGCAGGTTAGGGTGTATTGGCCGTGCTAAATTACCCATAGTACCCAGGGATGTGTAGGTTAGGTGCATTAGTCAGGGGGTAAATGTAAAGTATTAGGGTAGGGAGGATTGGGTTTGGGTGGGTGTTCTTGGGAGGGTCAGTGTGGACGTGTTGGGCCAAAGGGCCTGTTTCCACACTGTAGGGACTCTGATTCTGTGATACAATGTTAAGGAGGTGCCATGATGTTCTAACGGGAGACTGATCAACTGCAGTAGTCAGCACATTACAGGGAGTGTGTGCGCGCATGTGTGTATATTTGTCTGTGTGTGTCTATGCCAGTCTGTGTGTGTGTGTGTGTGTGTGGGGGGGGGGGGGAGGGTGTGTGCATCTGTGGGTGTATGTGCACGCGCGTGTATCTGAGAGAGAGAAGGTGAGAGAGTGTGTGTGGGTCTGTGTGTGTGTGTGCGCATGCATGTGTGTCTTTGTGTGTGTCTGTGTAAGAGTGAGTGTGTGTGTGTGTATGTGTGTATACGTGTATCTCTATGTATCTGTCTGTGCGGGAGCGATGTGTGTATCTGTATGAGAGTGACTGTGTGGGTGTGTGTATCTGTGTGGGTGTGTATGTGTGTGTGTGTCTGAGTGTCTGTATCTGTTGTAGGGGTGTGTGCGTGTGTCTGAATGTGTTTGAGAAAGAGAGAGAGAGTGTGTGTGTGTGTGAGTGAGAGAGAGAGTGTGTGTGTATGTGTGTCTCTGTGTGAGAGTGTGTGTGTGTCTCTGTGTGAGAGTGTGTGTGTGTCACTGTGTGTGTGTAAGAGTGTGTGTGTCTGTGTGAGAGCGTGTGTGTCTCTGTGTGTGTGTGTGAGAGTGTGTGTGTCTCTGTGTGAGAGTGTGTGTGTGACAACGTGTGTGTGTAAGAGTGTGTGTGTGTCTGTGTGAGAGCGTGTGTGTCTGTGAGAGAGTGTGTGTGTGTCTCTGTGTGAGAGTGTGTGTGTCTCTGTGAGAGAGTGTGTGTGTGTCTGTGTGTGTGAGAGTGTGTGTGTGTCTCTGTGTGTGTGTGAGAGTGTGTGTGTCTCTGTGTGAGAGCGTGTGTGTCTCTGTGTGAGAGTGTGTGTGTGCCTGTGTGTGTGTGAGAGTGTGTGTGTGTCTGTGCGAGAGCGTGTGTGTCTGTGAGAGAGTGTGTGTGTGTCTCTGCGTGAGAGTGTGTGTGTCTCTGTGAGAGAGAGTGTGTGTGTCTCTGTGTGTGTGTGAGAGTGTGTGTGTGTCTGTGTGAGAGTGTGTGTGTGTCTGTGTGAGAGTGTGTGTGTCTCTTTCTGTGTGAGAGTGTGTGTGTCTCTGTGTGAGAGTGTGTGTGTCTCTGTGTGAGAGTGTGTGTGTGTCTGTGTGTGTGTGAGAGTGTGTGTGTGTCTCTGTGTGTGTGTGAGAGTGTGTGTGTGCCTGTGTGTGTGTGAGAGTGTGTGTGTGTCTGAGTGAGAGCGTGTGTGTCTGTGAGAGAGTGTGTGTGTGTCTCTGTGTGACAACGTGTGTGTGTAAGAGTGTGTGTGTCTGTGTGAGAGTGTGTGTGTCTGTGAGAGAGAGTGTGTGTGTCTCTGTGTGAGAGTGTGTGTGTCTCTGTGTGAGAGTGTGTGTGTGTCACTGTGTGTGTGTAAGAGTGTGTGTGTGTCTCTGTGTGAGAGTGTGTGTGTGACACTGTGTGTGTAAGATTGTGTGTGTGTGTGAGAGTGTGTGTGTGTGAGAGCGTGTGTGTCTCTGTGAGAGAGTGTGTGTGTGTCTCTGTGTGTGTGTGAGAGCGTGTTTGTCTGTGTGAGAGTGTGTGAGTGTCTCTGTGTGTGTGTAAGAGTGTGTGTGTGTGTGTGTAAGAGTGTGTGTGTGTCTGTGTGAGAGCGTGTGTGTGTCTCTGTGTGAGAGTGTGTGTGTGTGTCTCTGTGTGTGTGTGTGAGAGTGTGTGTGTGTCTGTGTGAGAGCGTGTGTGTGTCTGTGTGAGAGCGTGTGTGTCTCTGTGTGAGAGTGTGTGTGTCTCTGTGTGTGTGTGAGAGTGTGTGTGTGTCTCTGTGTGTGTGTGTGAGAGTGTGTGTGTGTCTGTGTGAGAGCATGTGTGTCTCTGTGTGAGAGTGTGTGTGTCTGTGTGAGAGTGTGTGTATCTCTGAGAGAGAGTGTGTGTGTGTCTCTGCGTGAGAGTGTGTGTGTCTCTGTGAGAGAGAGTGTGTGTGTCTCTGTGTGTGTGTGAGAGTGTGTGTGTGTCTGTGTGAGAGTGTGTGTGTCTCTTTCTGTGTGAGAGTGTGTGTGTCTCTGTGTGAGAGTGTGTGTGTGTCTCTGTGTGAGAGTGTGTGTGTCTCTGTGAGAGAGTGTGTGTGTGTCTGTGTGTGTGTGAGAGTGTGTGTGTGTCTCTGTGTGTGTGTGAGAGTGTGTGTGTCTCTGTGTGAGAGCGTGTGTGTCTCTGTGTGAGAGTGTGTGTGTGCCTGTGTGTGTGTGAGAGTGTGTGTGTGTCTGTGTGAGAGTGTGTGTGTCTGTGTGAGAGCGTGTGTGTGTCTCTGTGAGAGAGTGTGTGTGTGTCTCTGTGTGAGAGTGTGTGTGTCTCTGTGTGAGAGTGTGTGTGTGTCACTGTGTGTGTGTAAGAGTGTGTGTGTGTCTGTGAGAGAGCGTGTGTGTCTGTGAGAGAGCATGTGTGTGTCTCTGTGAGAGAGTGTGTGTGTGTCTCTGTGTGAGAGTGTGTGTGTCTCTGTGTGAGAGTGTGTGTGTGTCACTGTGTGTGTGTAAGAGTGTGTGTGTGTCTGTGAGAGAGCGTGTGTGTCTCTGTGTGTGTGTGTGAGAGTGTGTGTGTGTCTCTGTGTGAGAGTGTGTGTGTGACACTGTGTGTGTGAGAGTGTGTGTGTGTCTGTGAGAGAGTGTGTGCGTGTGTGTGAGAGCGTGTGTGTCTCTGTGAGAGAGTGTGTGTGTGTCTCTGTGTGTGTGAGAGAGTGTGTGTGTCTCTGTGTGAGAGCGTGTTTGTCTCTGTGTGAGAGTGTGTGTGTCTCTGTGTGTGTGTGAGAGTGTGTGTGTGTCTGTGTGAGAGCGTGTGTGTGTCTCTGTGTGAGAGTGTGTGTGTGTGTCTCTGTGTGTGTGTGTCTGTGTGAGAGCGTGTGTGTCTCTGTGTGAGAGTGTGTGTGTCTCTGTGTGTGTGTGAGAGTGTGTGTGTGTCTCTGTGTGTGTGTGTGAGAGTGTGTGTGTGTCTGTGTGAGAGCATGTGTGTCTCTGTGTGAGAGTGTGTGTGTGTCTCTGTGTGAGAGTGTGTGTGTATCTCTGTGAGAGAGTGTGTGTGTGAGAGTGTGTGTGTGTCTCTGCGTGAGAGTGTGTGTGTCTCTGTGAGAGAGAGTGTGTGTGTCTCTGTGTGTGTGAGAGAGTTTGTGTGTGTCTGTGTGAGAGTGTGTGTGTCTCTTTCTGTGTGAGAGTGTGTGTGTCTCTGTGTGAGAGTGTGTGTGTGTCTCTGTGTGAGAGTGTGTGTGTCTCTGTGTGAGAGTGTGTGTGTGTCTGTGTTTGTGTGAGAGTGTGTGTGTGTCTGTGTGTGTGTGAGAGTGTGTGTGTCTCTGTGTGAGAGCGTGTGTGTCTCTGTGTGAGAGTGTGTGTGTGCCTGTGTGTGTGTGAGAGTGTGTTTGTGTCTGTGTGAGTGTGTGTGTGTCTCTGTGTGAGAGCGTGTGTGTGTCTCTGTGTGAGAGTGTGTGTGCCTCTGTGAGAGAGTGTGTGTGTGTCTGTGTGTGTGTGAGAGTGTGTGTGTGTCTGTGTGAGAGCGTGTGTGTCTCTGTGTGAGAGTGTGTGTGTGTCTGTGTGTGTGTGAGAGTGTGTGTGTGTCTGTGTGAGTGTGTGTGTGTCTCTGTGTGAGAGCGTGTGTGTGTCTCTGTGTGAGAGTGTGTGTGTCTCTGTGAGAGAATGTGTGTGTCTCTGTGTGTGTGTGAGAGTGTGTGTGTGTCTCTGTGTGAGAGCGTGTGTGTGTCTCTGTGTGAGAGTGTGTGTGTCTCTGTGAGAGAATGTGTGTGTCTCTGTGTGTGTGTGAGAGTGTGTGTGTGTGTCTGTGTGAGAGTGTGTGTGTCTCTGTGTGAGAGTGTGTGTGTGTCTCTGTGAGAGAGTGTGTGTGTGAGAGCGTGTGTGTCTCTGTGTGTGTGTGAGAGTGTGTGTGTCTCTGTGTGAGAGCGTGTGTGTGTCTCTGTGTGAGAGTGTGTGTGTGTCTCTGTGTGTGTGTGAGAGTGTGTGTGTGTCTCTGTGTGAGAGCGTGTGTGTCTCTGTGTGAGAGTGTGTGTGTGTCTCTGTGTGTGTGAGAGTGTGTGTGTGTCTCTGTGTGAGAGCGTGTGTGTGTCACTGTGTGTGTGTAAGAGTGTGTGTGTGTCTGTGAGAGAGCGTGTGTGTCTGTGTGAGAGCGTGTGTGTGTCTCTGTGAGAGAGTGTGTGTGTGTCTCTGTGTGAGAGTGTGTGTGTCTCTGTGTGAGAGTGTGTGTGTGTCTCTGTGTGTGTGTGAGAGTGTGTGTGTGTCTCTGTGTGAGAGCGTGTGTGTCTCTGTGTGAGAGTGTGTGTGTGTCTCTGTGTGTGTGAGGGTGTGTGTGTGTCTCTGTGTGAGAGCGTGTGTGTCTCTGTGTGAGAGCGTGTGTGTCTCTGTGTGAGAGTGTGTGTGTCTCTGTGAGAGAATGTGTGTGTCTCTGTGTGTGTGAGAGCGTGTGTGCCTCTGTGTGAGAGTGTGTGTGTCCCTGTGAGAGAATGTGTGTGTCTCTGTGTGTGTGAGAGTGTGTGTGTGTCTCTTTGTGACAGTGTGTGTGTCTCTGTGTGAGAGTGTGTGTGTGTCTCTGTGTGAGAGTGTGTGTGTGTCTGTGAGAGAGTGTGTGTGTGAGAGCGTGTGTGTCTCTGTGTGAGAGTGTGTGTGTCTCTGTGAGAGAGTGTGTGTGTGTCTCTGTGTGTGTGTGAGAGTGTGTGTGTGTCTCTGTGTGAGAGCGTGTGTATCTCTGTGTGAGAGTGTGTGTGTGTCTCTGTGTGAGAATGTGTGTGTGTCTCTGTGTGTGTGTGAGAGTGCGTGTGTGTCTCTGTGTGTGTGAGAGTGTGTGTGTCTGTGTGAGAGCGTGTGTGTCTCTGTGTGAGAGTGTGTGTGTGTCTCTGTGTGAGAGTGAGTGTGTGTCTGTGTGAGAGCGTGTGTGTCTCTGTGTGAGAGTGTGTGTGTCTCTGTGTGAGAGTGTGTGTGTGTCTCTGTGTGAGAGCATGTGTGTCTCTGTGTGTGTGTGTGTGTGTGTGTCTCTGTGTGTGTGTGAGAGTGTGTGTGTGTCTATGTGAGAGCGTGTGTGTGTCTCTGTGTGAGAGAGTGTGTGTGTGTCTCTGTGAGAGAGTGTGTGTGTGAGAGCGTGTGTGTCTCTGTGTGTGTGTGAGAGTGTGTGTGTCTCTGTGTGAGAGCGTGTGTGTGTCTCTGTGTGAGAGTGTGTGTGTGTCTCTGTGTGTGTGTGAGAGTGTGTGTGTGTCTCTGTGTGAGAGCGTGTGTGTCTCTGTGTGAGAGTGTGTGTGTGTCTCTGTGTGTGTGAGAGTGTGTGTGTGTCTCTGTGTGAGAGCGTGTGTGTCTCTGTGTGAGAGCGTGTGTGCCTCTGTGTGAGAGTGTGTGTGTCTCTGTGAGAGAATGTGTGTGTCTCTGTGTGTGTGAGAGTGTGTGTGTGTCTCTTTGTGACAGTGTGTGTGTCTCTGTGTGAGAGTGTGTGTGTGTCTCTGTGTGAGAGTGTGTGTGTGTCTGTGAGAGAGTGTGTGTGTGAGAGCGTGTGTGTCTCTGTGTGAGAGTGTGTGTGTCTCTGTGAGAGAGTGTGTGTGTGTCTGTGTGTGTGTGAGAGTGTGTGTGTGTCTCTGTGTGAGAGCGTGTGTATCTCTGTGTGAGAGTGTGTGTGTGTCTCTGTGTGAGAGTGTGTGTGTCTCTCTGTGTGTGTGAGAATGTGTGTGTGTCTCTGTGTGTGTGTGAGAGTGCGTGTGTGTCTCTGTGTGTGTGAGAGTGTGTGTGTCTGTGTGAGAGCGTGTGTGTCTCTGTGTGAGAGTGTGTGTGTGTGTCTCTGTGTGAGAGTGAGTGTGTGTCTGTGTGAGAGTGTGTGTGTCTCTGTGTGAGAGTGTGTGTGTGTCTCTGTGTGAGAGCATGTGTGTCTCTGTGTGTGTGTGTGTCTCTGTGTGTGTGTGAGAGTGTGTGTGTGTCTATGTGAGAGCGTGTGTGTGTCTCTGTGTGAGAGTGTGTGTGTGTGTCTCTGTGTGTGTGTCTATGTGAGAGCGTGTGTGTCTCTGTGTGAGAGTGTGTGTGTCTCTGTGTGTGTGTGAGAGTGTGTGTGTGTCTGTGTGAGAGCATGTGTGTCTCAGTGTGAGAGTGTGTGTGTGTCTCTGTGTGAGAGTGTGTGTGTATCTCTGTGAGAGAGTGTGTGTGTGAGAGTGTGTGTGTGTCTCTGCATGAGAGTGTGTGTGTCTCTGTGAGAGAGTGTGTGTGTGTCTCTGTGTGTGTGTGAGAGTGTGTGTGTCTCTGTGAGAGAGAGAGTGTGTGTCTCTGTGTCTGTGTGAGAGTGTGTGTGTCTCTGTGTGAGAGTGTGTGTGTGTCTCTGTGTGAGAGTGTGTGTGTCTCTGTGAGAGAGTGTGTGTGTGAGAGTGTGTGTGTGTCTCTGTGTGTGTGTGAGAGTGTGTGTGTCTCTGTGTGAGAGCGTGTGTGTCTCTGTGTGAGAGTGTGTGTGTGCCTGTGTGTGTGTGAGAGTGTGTGTGTGTCTGTGTGAGTGTGTGTGTGTCTCTGTGTGAGAGCGTGTGTGTGTCTCTGTGTGAGAGTGTGTGTGTCTCTGTGAGAGAGTGTGTGTGTGTCTCTGTGTGAGATTGTGTGTGTCTCTGTGAGAGAGAGTGTGTGTGTCTCTGTGTGTGTGTGAGTGTGTGTGTGTCTGTGAGAGAGTGTGTGTGTGTCTGTGAGAGACTGTGTGTGTCTCTGTGTGTGAGAGTGTGTGTGTCTCTGTGTGAAAGTGTGTGTGTGTCTGTGTGTGTGTGTGTGTGTCTCTGTGTGAGAGTGTGTGTGTCTCTGTGTGAGAGTGTGTGTGTGTCTCTGTGTGAGTGTGTGTGTGTGTCTCTGTGTGTGTGTGAGAGTGTGTGTGTGTCTCTGTGTGAGAGCGTGTGTGTGTCTCTGTGTGAGAGTGTGTGTGTGTCTGTGTGAGTGTGTGTGTGTCTCTGTGTGAGAGCGTGTGTGTGTCTCTGTGTGAGAGTGTGTGTGTCTCTGTGAGAGAGTGTGTGTGTGTCTCTGTGTGAGAGTGTGTGTGTCTCTGTGAGAGAGTGTGTGTGTCTCTGTGTGTGTGTGAGAGTGTGTGTGTGTTTCTGTGTGAGAGTGTGTGTGTGTCTCTGTGTGAGAACGTGTGCGTGTCTGTGTGTGTGTGAGAGTGTGTGTGTGTCTGTGTGAGTGTGTGTGTGTCTCTGTGTGGGAGCGTGTGTGTGTCTCTGTGTGAGAGTGTGTGTGTCTCTGTGAGAGAATGTGTGTGTCTCTGTGTGTGTGAGAGTGTGTGTGTGTCTCTGTGTGAGAGTGTGTGTGTCTCTGTGTGAGAGTGTGTGTGTCTCTGTGTGAGAGTGTGTGTGTGTCTCTGTGTGAGAGTGAGTGTGTGTCTGTGTGAGAGCGTGTGTGTCTCTGTGAGAGAGTGTGAGAGCGTGTGTGTGTGAGAGTGTGTGTGAGAGTGTGTGTGTCTCTGTGTGAGAGTGTGTGTGTCTCTGTGAGAGAGTGTGTGTGTGTCTCTGTGTGTGTGAGAGTGTGTGTGTGTCTCTGTGAGAGAGTGTGTGTGTCTCTGTGAGAGAGTGTGTGTGTGTCTGTGAGAGAGTGTGTGTGTGACTCTGTGTGTGTGTAAGAGTGTGTGTGTCTCTGTGTGAGAGCGTGTGTGTCTCTGTGAGAGAGTGTGTGTGTGACTCTGTGTGTGTGTGAGAGTGTGTGTGTCTCTGTGTGAGAGTGTGTGTGTGTCTCTGTGTGAGAGCGTATGTGTCTCTGTGAGAGAGTGTGTGTGTGTCTCTGTGAGAGAGTGTGTGTGTCTCTCTGTGTGAGTGTGTGTGTGTCTCTGTGTGAGAGTGTGTGTGTGTCTGTGAGAGAGTGTGTGTGTGACTCTGTGTGTGTGTGAGAGTGTGTGTGTCTCTGTGTGAGAGCGTGTGTGTCTCTGTGAGAGAGTGTGTGTGACTGTGTGTGTGTGAGAGTGTGTGTGTCTCTGTGTGAGAGCGTGAGTGTGAGAGTGTGTGTGTGTCTCTCTGTGTGAGAGTGTGTGTGTCTCTCTGTGTGAGAGTGTGTGTGTCTCTCTGTGTGAGTGTGTGTGTGTGTCTCTGTGTGAGAGCGTGTGTGTGTCTGTGAGAGAGTGTGTGTGTCTCTGTGTGTGTGTGAGAGTGTGTGTGTCTCTGTGTGAGAGCGTGTGTATCTCTGTGTGAGAATGTGTGTGTCTCTGTGTGAGAGTGTGTGTGTGTCTGTGTGAGAGTGTGTGTGTCTCTGTGAGAGAGTGTGTGTGTGTCTCTGTGTGAGAGCGTGTGTGTGTCTCTGTGTGAGAGTGTGTGTGTCTCTGTGAGAGAGTGTGTGTATCTCTGTGTGAGAATGTGTGTGTCTCTGTGTGAGAGTGTGTGTGTGTCTGTGTGAGAGCGTGTGTGTGTCTGTGAGAGAGTGTGTGTGTCTCTGTGTGTGTGTGAGAGTGTGTGTGTCTCTGTGTGAGAGCGTGTGTATCTCTGTGTGAGAATGTGTGTGTCTCTGTGTGAGAGTGTGTGTGTGTCTGTGTGAGAGTGTGTGTGTCTCTGTGAGAGAGTGTGTGTGTGTCTCTGTGTGTGTGTGAGAGTGTGTGTGTCTCTGTGGGAGAGCGTGTGTGTGTCTCTGTGTGTGTGTGAGAGTGTGTGTGTCTCTGTGTGAGAGCGTGTGTATCTCTGTGTGTGAGTGTGTGTGTGTCTCTGTGTGAGAGCGTGTGTGTCTCTGTGTGAGAGTGTGTGTGTGTCTCTGTGTGAGAGAGTGTGTGTGTCTCTGTGTGAGAGCGTGTGTGTCTCTGTGAGAGAGTGTGTGTGTGTCTCTGTGTGTGTGTGTCTGTGTGTGTGTGAGAGCGTGTGTGTCTCTGTGAGAGTGTGTGTGTGTCTCTGTGTGTGTGTGAGAGTGTGTGTGTGTCTGAGTGTGTGTGTGAGAGCGTGTGTGTGTGTCTGTGTGTGTGTGAGAGTGTGTGTGTGTGTCTCTGTGTGAGAGTGTGTGTGTGTCTGTGTGAGAGCGTGTGTGTCTCTGTGTGAGAATGTGTCTGTGTCTCTGTGTGAGAGTGTGTGTGTGTCTCTGTGTGTGTGTGAGAGTGTGTGTGTCTCTGTGTGAGAGTGTGTGTGTCTCTGTGTGAGAATGTGTGTGTGTCTCTGTGTGTGTGTGAGAGTGTGTGTGTGTCTCTGTGTGTGTGAGAGTGTGTGTGTCTCTGTGTGAGAGTGTGTGTGTGTCTGTGTGAGAGCGTGTGTGTCTCTGTGTGAGAGTGTGTGTATGTCTCTGTGTGAGAGTGTGTGTGTCTCTGTGTGAGAGTGTGTTTCTCTGTGTGTGTGAGAGAGTGTGTGTGTCTCTGTGTGAGAGTGTGTGTGTGTCTCTGTGTGAGAGTGTGTGTGTGTCTCTGTGTGAGATTGTGTGAGTCTCTGTTTGAGAGTGTGTGTGTGTGTCTGTGTGAGAGTGTGTGTGTGTGTGAGAGTGTGTCTGTGTCTCTGTGTGAGAGTGTGTGTGTGTCTCTGTGTGTGTGTGAGAGTGTGTGTGTCTCTGTGTGAGAGTGTGTGTGTGTCTCTGTGTGAGTGTGTGTGTGTCTCTGTGTGTGTGTGAGAGTGTGTGTGTCTCTGTGTGAGAATGTGTGTGTGTCTCTGTGTGTGTGTGTCTCTGTGTGTGTGAGTGTGTGTGTGTCTCTGTGTGAGAGTGTGTGTGTGTCTGTGAGAGAGCGTGTGTGTCTCTGTGTGAGAGTGTGTGTGTGTCTCTGTGTGAGAGTGTGTGTGTGTCTGTGTGAGAGTGTGTGTGTTTCTCTGTGTGTGTGAGAGTGTGTGTGTGTCTCTGTGTGAGAGTGTGTGTGTGTCTCTGTGAGACAGTGTGTGTGTGTCTCTGTGTGAGATTGTGTGAGTCTCTGTTTGAGAGTGTGTGTGTGTGTCTGTGTGAGAGTGTGTGTGTGAGAGTGTGTGTGTGTCTCTGTGTGAGAGTGTGTGAGTCTCTGTTTGAGAGTGTGTGTGTGTGTCTGTGTGAGAGTGTGTGTTTGTCTCTGTGTGTGTGTCTCTGTGTGTGTGTGAGAGCGTGTGTGTCTATGTGTGAGAGTGTGTGTGTGTCTCTCTGTGTGTGTGAGAGTGTGTGTGTCTCTGTGTGAGAGTGTGTGTGTGTCTGTGTGTGTGTGTGAGTGTGTTTGTGTCTCTGTGTGTGTGTGAGAGTGCGTGTGTGTCTCTGTGTGAGAGTGTGTGTGTGTCTCTGTGTGAGAGTGTGTGTGTCTCTGTGTGAGAGTGTTTGTGTGTCTCTGTGTGTGTGTGAGAGTGTGTGTGTGTCTGTGTTTGTGTGTGAGAGCGTGTGTGTGTGTGAGAGTGTGTGTGTCTCTCTGTGTGTGTGTGAGAGTGTGTGTGTGTCTGTGTGTGTGTGCGAGAGCGTGTGTGTCTCTGTGTGAGAGTGTGTGTGTGTCTGTGTGAGAGTGTGTGTGTGTCTCTGTGTGAGAGTGTGTGTGTCTGTGTGAGAGTGTGTGTGTGTGTCTGTGTGAGAGTGTGTGTGTCTGTGTGAGAGTGTGTGTGTGTCTGTGTGAGAGCGTGTGTGTCTCTGTGAGAGAGTGTGTGTGTGTCTCTGTGTGTGTGTGAGAGTGTGTGTGTCTCTGTGAGAGAGTGTGTGTCTCTGTGTGAGTGTGTGTGTGTCTCTGTGTGTGTGAGAGTGTGTGTGACTCTGTGAGAGTGTGTGTGTCTCTGTGAGAGAGTATGTGTGTGTCTCTGTGTGTGTGTGTTTGTGTGTGTGTGAGAGTGTGTGTGTGTCTGTGTGAGAGCGTGTGAGTCTCTGTGTGAGAGTGTGTGTGTGTCTCTGTGTGAGTGTGTGTGTCTCTGTGAGAGAGTGTGTGTGTCTGTGTGAGAGTGTGTGTGTGTCTCTGTGTGAGAGTGTGTGTGTGTCTCTGTGTGAGATTGTGTGTGTCTCTGTGTGAGAGTGTGTGTGTGTCTCTGTGTGAGAGCGTGTGTGTCTCTGTGAGAGAGTGTGTGTGTGTCTCTCTGTGTGTGTGAGAGTGTTTGTGTGTTTATGTGTGTGAGAGAGGGTGTGTGTGTGTCTGTGTGTGTCTGTGTGAGAGCGTGGGTGTCTCTGTGTTTGAGTGTGTGTGTGTGTCTCTGTGTGTGTGAGAGTGTGTGTGTGACTCTGTGAGAGTGTGTGTGTCTCTGTGAGAGAGTGTGTGTGTGTCTCTGTGTGTGTGTGAGAGTATGTATGTGTTTGTGTGTGTGTGTCTGTGTGAGAGCGTGTGAGTCTCTGTGTGAGAGTGTGTGTGTGTGTCTGTGAGAGAGTGTGTGTGTGTCTCTGTGTGTGTGTGAGTGTTTGTGTGTTTGTGTGTGTGTATGAGAGTGTGTGCGTGTCTCTGTGTGAGAGCGTGTGTGTCTCTGTGTGTGTGTGAGAGTGTGTGTGTGTCTGTGTGAGAGCGTGTGTTTCTCTGTGAGAGTGTGTGTGTGTGTGTCTCTGTGTGTGTGAGAGTGTGTGTTTGTGTGAGAGTGTGTGTTTGTGTGTGTGTGAGAGTGTGTGTGTGTCTATGTGTGTGTGTGAGAGTGTGTGTGTGTCTCTGTGAGAGCGTGTGTGTCTCTGTGTGAGAGTGTGTGTGTGTCTCTGTGTGTGTGTGTGTGAGTGTGAGTGTGTGTGTGAGAGTGTGTGTGTCTCTCTGTGTGAGAGCGTGTGTGTCTCTGTGTGTGTGTGAGAATGTGTGTGTGTGTGTGTGTCTGTGTGTGAGAGTGTGTGTGTCTCTGTGTGTGTGTCTGTGTGTGTGTGAGTGTGAGTGTGTGTCTCTGTGTGTGTGTGTGTGTGAGTGTGTGTGTGTGTCTCTGTGTGTGTAGCGCAGTGGTGTGTCACAGGGACAGTCTATGGGGATAAGTAAATGATGGAGATGTGAGTGTGTGATGGGGGGGAGTGGTGATGAGTCGGTCTGTGGGTGACACAGGGACGATCCACGGTGAGGGGAATGGTGTCAGCTTAAACATGGTGGGGGGGTGGGAGGGGGGGGGGGTGGGATAGAGACAGACTGGGGAGTTTAACCCTGAGAGATGTGAGGCCACACACTTTGGGAGCAGGAATGCTGGGAAGCTCCCGGGAAGCAGTGGGATCTGGGGGATATATCCCTGCAGCTCCCTGGCAGGGGGTGGGGGCGGGGGGCGCTCATAGGGCAGTGAGGAAGGGATCCAGCAAACTGAACTTTCTCACTCAACGTCTCAGGAGTAAGAGCAGGGAGTTCTGATCGCAGCTGTCCGGGACTTTGGCTCCCCCCCGCTCTGGTCGTAAAAAGGACGTGATAGCACTGGTGAGAATGGTAGAAGTGTGGCAACAGGCCCTTCGGCCCAACAGGCCCATGCCAACCCTCCGAAGAGTAGCCCACCCAGACTCCCGTTCCCCTTCTGGGAGGAGGTGCAGAGGAGTCAGGAGGTTATCCCCCTGGGACACAGAGTGGCGTAGAGAGGCTGGATTAGCTCGGGGTGTGACCTATGGAGAGGTGGAGGTTGAGGGAGGGTGGAGTGACCTGACTGAGGTGTATCAGATAAATGGGGAGGGGGGGGGTTGGGGGTGCGTGGATCGGGAAGCTCGGAGACAGAACTGTGAAGATGGCTGACCAGGAGTGAGCATATTGTGTGGACGTGCAGGCTCAAGGGGGTTGGCTTATGAGGAGAGACTGAGTCGACTGGGATTATATCCTTTGGAATTTGGAATAATGAGGGGGGGGAATCTTAGAGATACCTATAAAATTATGAAGGGACTGGATAAGACAGACGTGGAGAGGATGTTTCCACTGGCAGATGAAACTAGGACAAGAAGGCATAGCCTCAGAATTCGGGGGAGCAGATTTCGGACTGAATTGAGCAGGAACGTCTTGACTCGGGGTGGGGGGGGGGGGGGGGTTGGGAAATTACGGAAGTTCCTGCCCAGTGATGTCGTTGGCGTTACTTCGGTAAACCTTCTTCGAGCGAAGGTAGATTTTTGTTTTGAACGTTGAGGGAATGGAGGGTCGTGGTGAAAGGGTGGGGAAGTGGAACTGAGGCCACAAAACCGTCAGCCATGTTCTTGTTGAATGGCCGAGCTGGCTGGAGAGGTCGGACGGCCAACTCCTGCTCCCGGTTCTTACGCACTGCGTGCGCAGCGCTGGTCCCCATTACTTCCGGAAGGAGGTGGACCTTTGGGACAAACCGGTGGGTATGGGGGTGGGGGGTGGGTGTTCCCTGGGACTAGAGTGTATTTGCCGAGAGGGCGGCTTGGATCATCTCGGAATGGTTTGCACTGGACCGTCGGAGGTCGAGCGGGGAGCGAAGCCGGTAGAATAGACGTGAGAGAGAGTCAGAGAGTGGAGAGGTCACATACCCTGGGGATGTAGGTTTAAGGTGGGGGGCGGGGGTAGGGGGCGAGGAGTTTGAAGGCGAGGTGGGTACGTTAGCCAGAGGGTCACGAGGCCAGTTACCCTTGTTCGGTACCAAAACCACATCCTCCCCCCCACCCCCCCCCCCCTCACCCCCCCCCCCCCCCCCCATGCCCCCATGCTTCCTCAGCTGCTGTTGCCTGAAACTCAGGCAGTCTGTACGGGGCCGGGGGGGGGTGGGGGGTGGGGGGTGACACGGTGACTCAGTGGTTAGTGCCGCTGCCACGCGGTGCTATGGAACTGGGTTCGATACCAGCCTCGGGCGACTGTCTGTGCGGAGTTTGCACATTCTCCCCCCGGTGTGTCTGTGTGAGTTTCTTCCGGGGGCTCTGGTCTCCTCCCACAGTCCAAAGATGTGCAGGTTAGGGTGGATTGGCCATGATAAATTACCCATAGTGCCCAGGGATGTGCAGGTTAGGGGGGATTGGCCGTGCTAAATTACCCATAGTGCCCAGGGATGTGCAGGTTAGGGGGGATTGGCCATGATAAATTACCCACAGTGCCCAGGGATGTGCAGGTTAGGGTGGATTGGCTGTACTAAATTACCCATAGTGCCCAGGGATGTGCAGGTCAGGGTGGGTTGGCTGTGCTAAATTACCCATAGTGCCAAGGGATGTGTAGGTTAGGGTGGGTTGGCCGTGCTAAATTACTCATAGTGCCCAGGGATGTGTAGGTTAGGGTGGATTGGCCGTGCTAAATTACCCATAGTGCCCAGGGATTTGTAGGTAAGGGTGGATTGGCCATGCTAAATTACCCATAGTGCCCAGGGATGTGTAGGTTAGGGTGGATTGGCCATGCTAAATTACCCCATAGTGCCCAGGGATGTGCAGGTTAGGGTGGATTGGCCGTGCTCAATTACCCATAGTGCCCAGGGATGTGCAGGTTAGGGTGGATTGGCTGTGCTAAATTACCCATCGTGCCCAGGGATGTGCAGGTTAGGGTGGATTGGCTGTGCTAAATTACCCGTAGTGCCCAGGGATGTGTAGGTTAGGGTGGGTTGGCCATGCTAAATTACCCATAGTGCCCAGGGATGTGTAGGTTAGGGTGGATTGGCCGTGCTAGATAACCCATAGTGCCCAGGGATGTGCAGGTTAGGGTGGATTGGCCATGCTAAATTACCCATAGTGCCCAGGGATGTGTAGGTTAGGGTGGGTTGGCCATGCTAAATTACCCATAGTGCCCAGGGATGTGTAGGTTAGGGTGGATTGGCCATGCTAAATTACCCATAGTGCCCAGGGATGTGTAGGTTAGGGTGGATTGGCCATGCTAAATTACCCATAGTGCCCAGGGCTGTGTAGGTTAGGGTGGGTTGGCCATGCTAAATTACCCATAGTGCCCAGGGATGTGTCGGTTAGGGTGGATTGACCGTGCTAAATTACCCGTAGTGTCTTGCGGTAGGTGGATTAGCCAGGGGGAATGCCGGGTCACGGGGATAGGGTGGTGTGTGTGTGTCGGAGGGTGAGGTGGGGGGGAGCGGGTTTTGTGTGGTTGATGGTGTACAGGGTGATGGTGCGGGCTTGGGTTTTTTCTTTTGCTTCATTCATGGGATGCGTGCGTATTGCCCCATCCCTAATTTCCCAGCGGGTAATTGAGAGTCGACTGTGGGTCTGGAGTCACATGTAGGCCAGGCCAGGTCAGGGCGGCCGATTCCCTTCCCTGAAGACCGCGTTGCGAACCCTTCATGATTTGGCAGTGGGTTTCTAACCGCCACTCAATTCCTCACGCCGGATATTTATTGAATGCGAGTTCTACCCTGGCGAAGTTCGAACCTGGGTCTTTGGATTAACAGTCCAGCCATAAGACCACTGTGTGCCATTTCCCCCCCTCACAATATGCTGGGCTGAGAGACATGTGCAGGGAATCTGTGCTGTGAACCTGCTGCTAAACACACATGGAAACCATCCATCGGAAAATGACTGGGCGTTCGCTCTAACCTGCGGTATGTGTGTGTGTGTGTGTGTGTTTTTCCACCCCTACTGACCTAATTTCGCGATCGAGGGTGCTTTTTCTCTTAAAAGAAAACATTTTGCCCAGAATGAGTTGTTTGTCGCGAAATCTCTTGCAGGTTTGCAAAGCGCCTCTCTCTCTCTCTCTCTCTCTCTTTGCGGTTCAACTGGCTTCCGCTCTGAGAGTCGCAGCTGAGCTCAACTCTGTCTCAAACCCTGTGTGTGTGTGTTTGAGAGGGGCTGGGTGGAAAGATGAGAGAGCTACTTGATGTTATCTCCCCTGGGCGAAACTTTCCGTTCCCTCTGAGAAAGCGCACACATACACAGACGCACGCACACGCGTGTGGCGTGGTGCGGAAATGAGAGAGAGAGAGAGAGAGAGAGAGAGAGAGAGAGGCAGCTGTCTCCTGTGGTTCTGACCTACTTTCTGTGCCAGAGCTCAGCTCGCGAAAAGTTTCCAACCAGACAGTATTCTTTTCAGTCAGCACGTGTGTTTTAAGTGGGTCAGGTCGCGGGTCTCTCTTTCCCCACTCCCCCCCCCTCACGCCCCTTAATCTGACCTCTTTGTAGAAGTTAACAGCACAGAAACTGGCCCTTCAGCTCCAACCTGCCCGTGCTCTCCCCCCCGACCCCTATCAATGGGTCCCATTCGCTCCCACTTCTGCACTCTCCCTCCCCCTATCCCATTTGGATGGGTATACGAATGGGAAGGGTTTGGAGGGATGTGGGCCGGGTGCTGGCAGGTGGGACTAGATTGGGTTGGGATATCTGGGTCGGCATGGACGGGTTGGACCGAAGGGTCTGTTTCCAAGCTGTACATCTCTGTGACTCTCTGACGCGAAGTGACAAAATCGTACCCGCTTCCAACACCTCTGTGTGAGAAATATTTGTCCCCTCTGGACCCTTTTCCATGTTCACCCCCTAGACTCCCCAACAAGGCCTTATCTTGTGATTTTACAGTCCTCTGTAAGGTCACCCCCCCAAACCCGAGACAGGAAGCCAACTTGCGGAATGTTTCAGAGAACATCTCTGGGGTACCCGCACCCACCAACCCCAATGCCCCCCCCCCCCCCAAAACTCCACCAGGGACATGGAGGTCCTGGGCCTCCTCCATCGCTGCTCCCTAACCACCTGGAGCCTGGAGGAAGAACGCCTCAACTTCCACCTTAGAATCCTCCAACCGCTCGGGATCGGCGTGGATCTCACCAGTTTCCTCAATTCCCCGTTCCCCCACCTCATCCCAGATCCAACCCTCTGACCTAGCACCGCCCTCTTGACCTCTCCTACCTGTCCAGCTTCCTTCCCACCTGTCCACTCCACCCTCCACTCTCACTTATCGCTGTCAGCTCCCACCTCCATCTCCCCATTGCATTCCCGTCTACCTTTCCCCCAGCCCCACCTCCCCTCCCATTTGTCTCTCAGCCCCCCCTTGTCTACCCCCCCCATCCTTATGCCTGAAACGTGGACTCTCCTGCTCCTCGGATGCTGCCTGACCATCTGTGTTTTTCCAGCACCTTGCCTTTTGACCCCGCAGTAGAGCGACTGGAATTGCACACAGTAGCTGGGCGTGAGCGTCTCTGTCTGGTCTCGCCCTGTATCGTTGTAGTGAGGCATCCTCTCCTTCTGAACTCTCAGTCTGTCTTGCAGGTAAAGGCCAGAGGCTGGGACAGTGCCACCCTGCCTCCCAGACAGCCCTTGAGTGAGTGAGGACAGGTGGAGTTAACTCAACGCCTTTCCCCAGACACTGGCCTCCATTCCTATCCCATCTGTGAGGGACGACAGATTATGGGGCGGGCTGATATTCGAGTCAGAGGAGTCGACCGTGCAGAAAAAGGCCCTTCGGTCCATCGGCTCTGCGCCGGTGCTCTCACTAGAATCGACTTCAATATGATTATAGTTGGTCCTCAACGCCACCTTCCCACTTTCTCTCCAGACCTCTCAATGCCATCAACAGCTTAATAAATGTACCTATCTCTTTGCTGTAACTCGACACTGTCTTCCCGTTTCTCCCCATTGCTCCTTCAGTGTTAAAACAGGAGGGGTATGTTGCTGGGATGGAGTATCTGTAAAGGGTATTGCTGGGGAATCCAAAATCTCCAGAGGATGCTGAAAGCCCGCAGAGGGGTATCTATATCATTTAGGGGAGTGGGAAGGGGTCTGGGCAGTTGGGGTGCAGCGTTGGTGAATGTGAGGTCATCCAGTTTGGTCAGAGTAACAAGAAAATGGACTATTACTTGAATGGTTAAAAAGTTGCAGTGTGCTGCTATGCAGAGGGACCTGGGTTTCCTTGTTCATGAATCAAAGAGGGTTGGTTTACAGGTAATTAGGAAGTCAATTGGAATTTTGTCCTTCATTGCTAAAGGGATGGAGTTTAAAAACAGGGAGGTTATGTTGTAGCTGTAACGGGGTGCTAGTGAGGCCACACCTGGAGTACTGTGTGCAGATTTGGTCTCCTTACCTGAGAAAGGATGGACAAGCAGTAGAGGGGGTACAGAGGAGGGTCTCTAGGTTGGTTCTGGAGTTGAGGGGGTTGGCTTATGAGGAGAGACTGAGTCGACTGGGATTATATTTGGAATTTAGAATAATGAGGGGGGGAATCTTAGAGATACCTATAAAATTATGAAGGGACAGGATTAGACAGACGTAGAGAGGATGTTTCCACTGGCAGATGAAACTAGGACAAGAGGGCATAGCCTCAGAATTCGGGGGGGAGCAGATTTCGGACTGAATTGAGAAGGAACGTCTTCACTCGGGGTTTGGGAATCTATGGAAGTCCCTGCCCAGTGATGTCGTTGGTGTTACTTCAGTAAACGTTTTTCGAGCGAAGGTAGATTTTTGTTTTGAACGATGAGGGAATGAAGGGTTATGGTGAGAGGGTGGGTGAGTGGAGCTGAGGCCACAAAAAGATCAGCTGTCATCTTATTAAATGGCGGAGGGTCAAGTGGTCTACACCCGATCCTGGTTCCTATAAACCACGCTCGAAGCCTTATCTGGTTACACACGTTAAGTTGTCTTTGTATGACTCAAAAGGAAATCACTTGTTTTTTTTAACTGAAGGTACTCTGACAGCCTCGCATTAAGTTATTCAGCGATGAAACCACTATGGAACGTATGATGCTGCACAACAGATTTCACACCGCGCAGTGTTAGCATCGGCTCGGACCACAGTCCCTCCTCCTGCTGTCCTCACCGAGTGACAGTAGGGAGCAAAGAATACAGTGTGTCTGTGTGCCAGCGAGTGTGTGCATGTGCGTGTGCGCGTGTATCTGTGTTCATGTACATATGTGTGAGTGTGCAACCGCGTGTCTGTGTGCATATGTGCATGTGTGCGTGCGCATGTCAGTGTGCATGTACGCGTGAGTGTCTGTGTGTGTGTGCATACAATTGTGTGTCTGTGTGTATGTGCATGTGTCTGTGTGAGTGTCTGTGTGTGTGCATATGTCTATGCGTGTGTGTGCATATACTTGTGTGTCTGTGTGTGTCTGTGTGTGCATACACTTGTGTGTCTGTGTGCATATGTGTGAGCGTGTGTGAATGTTTGTGTGTGCGCGCATGCACGTGTGCATGTGTGTGTGTGTTTGTTCTGGAACTGGTTATGAGCTTATCTTTGGAGAGGGGACAAAGTTAACTGTGGGACCAAGTAGGTATTCAGTAACACCTCCACTCAGCTTATATCTTGTATGAGTGTGTGTCTGTGTGTGTGAGTGTGTGTGAGTGTGTATGTCTGTGTATGTCTCTGTGTGTGTGTCTGCGTGTGTGAGTGTGTGTGAGTGTGTATGTCTCTGTGTGTGTGTGTGAGTGTGTATTTCTGTGTGTGTGAGTGTGTATCTGTGTGTGTAAGTGTGTCTGTGTGTGTCTGTGTGTGTGGGTGTGAGTGTGTGTCTGTGTGTGTGAGTGTGTGTGTGATGTGTGTGTGTCTGTGTGTGTGAGAGTGTGTGTGTGTGAGTGTGTATGTCTGTCTGTGTGTGTCTGTAAGTGTGTGTGTGTCTGTGTGTGTATGTGTGAGTGAGTGTGCATGTGTTTGAGTGTCTGTGTGTGTGTGTATGTGTGAGTGTGTGTGTGTGTGTGAGAGTGTGCGTGTCTGTGTGTGTGAGAGTGTGTGTGTCTGTGTGTGTGAGAGTGTGTGTGTGTGTCTGTGTGTGTGAGAATGTGTGTGTCTGTGTGTGTTAGAGTGTGTGTGTGAGTGTGTGTGTGTCTGTGTGTGAGAGTGTGTGTGTCTGTGTGTGTGAGAGTGTGTGTGTGTGAGATTGTGTGTGTGTTTGAGTGTCTGTGTGTTTGAGTGTCTGTGTGTGTGTGTGTTTGAGTGTCTGTGTGTTTGAGTGTCTGTGAGTGAGTGTGTGTGTGTGTCTGTGTGTGTGAGAGTGTGTGTGTCTGTGTGTGTGAGTGTGTGTGTCTGTGTGTGTGTGTCTGTGTGTGTGAGAGTGTGTGTGAGTGTCTGTGTGTGTGTTTGAGTGTCTGTGTGTGTGTGTGAGTGAGTGTGTGTGTGTGAGAGTGTGTGTGTGAGAGTGTGTGTGTGAGAGTGTGTGTGTGAGAGTGTGTGTGTGTCTGTGTGTGTGTCTCTGTGTGTGAGTGTGTGTGTGTGTCTGTGTGTGAGTGTGTGAGTGTGAGTGTGTGTGTGTCTGTGAGTGTGTGAGTGTGTGTCTGTGTGTGTCTGTGTGTGTCTGTGTGTGTCTGTGTGTGTCTGTGTGAGTGTGTGAGTGTGTGAGTGTCTGTGTGTGTGAGTGTGTGTGTGTCTGTGTGTGTGTCTGTGTGTGTGTCTGTGTGTGTGTGTGTGTGTGTCTGTGTGTGTGTGTGTGTGTGTCTGTGTGTGTGTGTGTCTGTGTGTGTGAGTGTGTGTGTCTCTGTGTGAGTGTCTGTGTGTGTGTGAGTGTGTGTGTGTGTGAGTGTCTGTGTGTGTGTGTCTGTGTGTGTGAGTGTGTGTGTCTCTGTGTGAGTGTCTGTGTGTGTGTGAGTGTCTGTGTGTGTGTGTGTGTGTCTGTGTCTGTGTGTGTGTGTGTGTGTCTGTGTGTGTGTGTGTGTGTGTCTGTGTGTGTGTGTGTGTGTCTGTGTGTGAGTGTGTTTGAGTGTCTGTGTGTGTGTGAGTGTGTCTGTGTGTGTGTGAGTGTCTGTGTGTGTGAGAGTGTGTGTGTCTGTGTGTGAGTGTGTGTGTGAGTGTCTGTGTGTGTGAGAGTGTGTGTGTCTGTGTGTGAGTGTGTGTGTCTGTGTCTGTGTGTGTCTGTGTGTGTGTGTGTGTGTGTCTGTGTGTGAGTGTGTTTGAGTGTCTGTGTGTGTGTGAGTGTGTCTGTGTGTGTGTGAGTGTCTGTGTCTGTGTGTGAGTGTGTGTGAGTGTGTGTGGCAGGTTTCTCAGTGCAAGTAAAAGTGAGCAGTACAAAATGACCAAAGCTCAGGGTAGGTTTGATCAGAAAAGATATATTTTATTGGGCAAGCACGATGAGAAAGGTTTGGCAAGGTTTTGTAAAGCTGACAGAAATTCTTTGCAAAGCAGGACATTACTGAGCCCCGTCACATCAAAAACAGCAAATAATCTCCCCAGTGGGGTCTAAGTCTACAAATGGTATTGACTATTCAATATCTTTTCATATACAGTAGCTTTCCTTTATGCTTCAGATATTTACACACACACACACACACACACACACCTGGAAAACATCCTGGCAAATCCATCTCGGAACAAAGACCGAAAAGACGGCCATCTCCAATCTGTTGGAATTTGACCGTTGGAGTTTAATCTCAGAGTTAGGGATGGATCGAATGGGTGGGTGGGGGGGGGGGGGGTGCATTAGCAGACGCAGTAAGATTCGCAGGTAGAGTGGATTTTCTTCCTCGTCTTTCCTGGGGCTGTCGGTGTTGGGGGAACATTACAGGACATGGGGCATTAACACGCACTGCAGTTCCCGTCCCGATGGGACACTGAGAAGGGAAAACCCACATTTTCCTCGCGAATATGAGCTGAAATTGACCAGCAACCAGAGACGCCAGAGATGGATAACTCAGTGAGGCTCCAGTAGACATTACCCAAATCATTACATTCACAGAGAGGTTCCTGAAAGCACAAGTCTACAGATATATACAAGGACAGAAACACACACACACACACACACACACACATATATCGCTCGCGTTTTTACACGCCAAGTAGCTCTGTCGCGGTCACAATCCGAGCAGAGGTCACTGAGTCTTCAAACGAAGAATGTTTGATAGCACAAACACGCTCACAGTTGCTGGTCTACCTGGTCAGAGAGAGAGAGAGAGAAGATATTCAGATCTTGGCATCAGAGAGGGTACCACGCGATCTTCCCCCAGATGGTGCCAACTCATTCCAGAGTCCTATCCCGGTGGTCCCCATCCCAACCAATCAAATTCCAACGCGATGAGAATTGAGTCCACTGCAATAATCAGGGCAGGAGGGTCTCACAGAAACTGGCCAACTTCCGACTGGACTAGACAGGATGGGTGATGTTGAGGGTTTGAATGTTTCCCTCCCCCCCCCCCCCCCCGCCCAACAGAGCCAGAGGGAGACACGGAGCCGCCTGTCTCTCACCTCAGGAGATCCAGACGCGGATAGTCATCAGCACGTTGAAGACTATGCTCTTCACGAACAGGATCCTTAATCCGAAGATGGTCAGTGACAGAAGGTTGAATTGTGGATCTGAGAGGGGAGACGGAACAGAAACTGAGAAGGTGGTTGGAAATGACGGGGCGTTTGACACCATTCAACATTTCCTTGTGGCATTGATGTGTTGGTGCACACACGCACACTCTCACACACACACACACACACACACTCATTTACACTCACACACACAAATACATGCTTGCATACACACACACACACACACACACTTAGACATGCACACAGACACTGTCACATACTTACACACACATTCACACATCCACAGACACACACACACACAAAGATACACACACTTACACACACACAGACACACGCACTTGCATGCATTCAGACACATACAAACAGACACACACTCAGACACACATACATACACACAGGCACACAGACACACACAGACACATACATACAAACACACACAGATACACACACACAGATGCACACAGACACACACACACAGATGCACACAGACACACACACTTACACACACAGGGGCACACACAGACACCCACAGAGGTAGGCACACACACACAGACGCACACTCAGACACACACACACACAGACACCCACAGAGGCAGGCACACAGACACACACAGACTCACTCACACAGACACACACACACACACACTCACACAGACTCACACAGACACACACACACACCGGCACACACACGCACACTCTCTCACACACACACACACTCACACAGACACACAGACACACACACTCACACAGACACACTCACACACACTCACACACACACACACTCACACAGACACACACAGAGACTATGCTCTCACCTGCTGCCATGTTATCTTCCACCTGAATGCAGGAATACTGGGATTGATCTGAAACACAATGAACAATGAGTGTCAGATGAGACCTGGCGATCTGACCGGACGGCACGCCGGGAATCCCGTCAGGCGTTTCAGTTCCTGGATCAAGCTGTCAACTTACCAGCTGCTGGGAACTCCTTGGTCTCTCCTCCAACTGCGCAGCTGATCTCCTCGCGCGTCCCCTGTGTGGTGAAGAATCCAAACAGACTGTAACTGCGATCGATGATTGACAGCAAGGCGTTCGATTCGGACTGTGTCTCCTCCTTGTCCCCAACACTCATGGTCATGTTATAGCTCTTGGGGAAATAATCGGTGGCCAGGCACGCTGCCATGACGTTTTCCTCATTATCGGTCTTGGTATTGGCCGCAGAGAGAACGTACAAGGATGGTTCAGATGGTGCCCTCTCTGTTGGCATCCAAAGAGAGAGAGAGAGAGAGATCGGTTAGCTCACACACTCCTCTGGTTTCTCCCTGAGACGCAGATTTTCACCCGCCCCCCCCCCCCCCGGAATCTCCTTCCCCTCCCCCGTCTCCCTCCCTGACCCAAAGGGTGGGGAGAAATTTCCACCACCCCCACCATCTCCCAAGATGGCCGACTTGACCAACCCCTCGTGTCTTTTTGGAAACAGGCCGTTTTGATGAGGCTCTGAACGTTACAGTGAGATAATCTGGAACCCATTCCTGATTGCTGGTTCACCCTCCCATTTGAAAGAAAAACAGGCCTGTCTTGTTCTTAAGCCTATAAAGATGTTTCACAGTTGGGGACAGCACGGTGGCTCAGTGGGTTAGCACTGCTGCCTCACGGCACCAGGGACCCGGGTTCGATTTCAATCTCAGGTGACTGTCTGTGTGGAGTTTGCACATCCACCCCCCACCCCATGTCTGCGTGGCTTTCCTCCGGGTGCTCCAGTTTCCTCCCACAGTCCAAAACTCTGTAGGTTAGGGTGGATTGGCCGTGCTAAATTACCCATAGTGCCCAGGGGTGTGCAGGTTAAAGTGGCTTGGCCGTGCTAAATTACCCATAGTGCCCAGGGATGTGTAGGTTAGGGTGGATTGGCCATGCTAAATTACCCACAGTGCCCAGGGATGTGCAGGATAAAGTGTCTTGGCCGTGCTAAATTACCCATAGTGCCCAGGGATGTGTAGGTTAGGGTGGATTGGCCGTGCTCAATTACCCATAGTGTCCAGGGATGTGCAGGTTAGGGTGAATTGGCCGTGCTAAATTATCCATAGTGCCTAGGGATGTGCAGTTTAGGGTGGATTGGCCTAGTGTCCAGGGATGTGCAGGTTAGAGTGGATTGGCCGTGCTCAATTACCCATAGTGCCCAGGGATGTGCAGGTTAGGGTGGATTGGCCATGTTCAATTTCCTATTATGCCCAAGGATGTGCAGGTTAGAGTGGATTGGCCGTGCTAAATTACCCATAGTGCCCAGGGATGTGCAGGTTAGGGTGGATTGGCCGTGCTAAATTACCCACAGTGCCCAGGGATGTGCAGGTTAGATGCATTGGTCAGGTGTAAATGTCGGATATTAGGGTGGGGGGGATGGGTTCCTCTTCGGAGGGTCTGTGTGGACTTGTTGGGCCGAAGGGCCTGGGATTGGGTTAAGGATAGCATTTTCGCTCCCTCAAGGACATGAGTGAACTGGTTGGGTCGTTCCCCCGACAGCAGTCGCCATTAGACTTTTAATTCCTGAATTTTATTGAGTTCTGCCGTGGTCGGATTTGAACCCAACTCCCTCATAATGTTACCCGAGTCTTTGGATTAACAGCCTAGCAACAATACCACTTGGCCACCACCTCCCTTCATTCAGTCTAATTCCTTCCTTGGCGAATTATCTACATTAAAGCGAGGGACAACGAGTAGGCCTGAAGCCTACACCGAATTCAGTCAGATCAGGGCTGGTCTCATCGCGGCCTCAACTCCACATTTCTGCCATGACCTTTCAGGTCCTTACTGATGGAACATCCATCCCTTCCTTAAATTCACTCAGTGCCCCACCGGCTATGAAGGGAAGTTGAGTTCCTCAGAGGCAGCAATCTAGAAATCCCCATCCCTTCATCCTGAACTGGTAACCTCTCCATTCCCGGATTGGCCCGTGTGAGGGGGATTGCTCGCTTCTGATATGTCTCTGTTAAGTCACCTCGCAACCTTCGTCTCTCTAACGGAAACAGCCTCAAGGCCCTCAGCCTTTCCTCGTAAGACCGTTCCTCCACACCAGGCAACATCCTGGTAAATCTCACCTGCCCCCTTTCCTCAGCCTCCACATCCTTCCTGTAACGCGGTGACCAGAACTGAAGGCAATATTCCGAGTGTGGGCCGCACCGGAGTTTTTGTACAGCTGCAGCGTGACCCCGTGGTTCCGAAACTCGATCCCACTCCCAGTGAAAGTGAACAATCAAGACAGATTGAAATCCGATTCCACCGCAGTGGGAATCGAACCTGGATCCCCAGGATATTCTTGGCCATCGCCTCCACTAAACTGCTCTGCTCACGTTGCAGGCATTGTCAAGCCAAGGCCTCTTTGATGCCGCTGTCTCGGATTTCCGACCTGGATTCACTCAGAATCTGATCGCATTTCCCAATGGAGGCCGAGAACGACAGGAGCAGAATTTGGCTGATTGACCTATCCAAAAATGATATGCTTCTCAACCCTATTCTCGTGCTTTCTCCCTGGAACCTTTAATCTCCTCACTATTCAAGAACCTATCCATCTCTTTTTTTAAATACAGTCAATGAGCTAAATACAAATGTACTGCACTCACTCGCTGACATATCCCTACCAGAGACATCACAGACAGAATGTTTAATGCCCATTGTCATTCCAGTAGCTCCTGAGAGCTGACAGCACACCGGCCCCTGAGACACAGACTCCCTGAAGGTGAATACACTCTCGTACGTATGTAGCTAACCCCATGATTCCAAGACTTTGGTGGGAGTCATTCATTTCTGTTAATCAGAACGGTGACATTATCCTTCCACAATGTGGCACTCACCGGGAGTCACGGTGAGCTGGCTCCCTCTTCCAAATGTTAACCCGAGGTTTCCAACACTCACACAGTCCTACACTGGGTAACAAAAACCGTCACTCTCACACTCACACTCAACACACACTCACTCACTCATACACACACACAGGCACACACACTCACACACACACACACACACACACTCACTCACTCACGCACACACATTCACACACAGAGACATACACACACACAACGCACATGTAGACACAAAGATAAAACACACACACACACACACACACACATACACCCTTCGGTCCAACTCATCCATACCGACCAGATATCCTAACCTAATCTAGTCCCATTTGCCAGCACTTGGCCCATATCCCTCTAAACCCTTCCTATTCCTTGGCGCATCTAGGTGCCTTTTCAGTGTTGTCATTGTACCAGCCTCCACCACTTCCTCTGGCAGCTCATTCCACACTCGCACCACCCTCTGGGTGAAAAAGTTGCCCCTCAGGTCCCTTTCCCCACTCAACCTGTGCACCTCTAGTTCTGGACTCCCCCACTCCAGGGAAAAGACTTTGCCTATTTACCCTCTCCATGCCCCTCATGATTTTATAAACCTCTATAAGGTCACCCCTCAGCCTCTGACACTCCAGGGAAAACAGCCCCAGCCTGTTCAGCCTCTCCCTGTAGCTCAAACCCTCCAACCCTGGCAACATCCTTGTAAATTTTTTCTGAACCCTTTCAAGTTTCACAACATCCTTCCTGTGTAGCAGGGAGACCAGAATTGCATGCAATTTTCCAACAGTGGCCTAACTAATGTCTTGTACAGCTACAACACGACCTCCCAACTCCTGTACACAATACTCTGACCAATAAAGGAAAGCATACCAAACACCTCCTTCACTATCCTATCGACCTGCAACTCCACTTTCAAGGAGCTATGAACCTGCACTCCCAGGTCTCTTTGATCAGCAACACTCCCCAGGACCTTACCATTAAGTAATCAACCACTCAATTAATTAATTTACTCGACAAGTTTTACTGAATTCTGCTGAATTCGCCAGGGGGACCAGAATTGCCCACAAGTATTCCAAAAGCAGCCCAATCCACGTCCTGTACAGATGTGGAAAGAATGTTTCTATAAATAAGCCATCTATATTAGGAAGGCAGACCTACTTGGGTCCACTGCTAACATGGTCCCCTCTCCAAAGATGAGAGCACGAGCTCCAATGTACACACAGTGTGACACCCTTTAGCAAAAAAAACCCCTCTGTACTTGTAGCATCTGTCCCTTCCAACTGTGAGAGCGAGCAGTGATTGACTGGCCCTCATTGGTGCCCCTATGGTGACCATGGCCCCCGATGACCCAGGCCCCGTCTGTGTTAGAGCCAATCCTGCTGGGATTCACACTGAGCTGGGTCTCTGCTTCCCCGAGTTAGCTCCCTTTCCCCCACCTCCCCTCCGGCCTGTCAGAACTCTCGCTGACTCTCGCAAGTCAGCATGATACATCTCCCATTCCTGGGACACACACACACACACACACATTCATATACACACCCACACACACACACACACACTCATAGACACACACACACACCCACACACACACTCAAACACACACCCACACACCCACACCCACACTCATATACACACACATATACACACACACTATTATACACACACACACACATATAGACACACACTCATATAGACACACACTCATATACACACACACACACACTATTACACACACACATATGCACACACACACTCATATACAAACACAGACTATTATACACACACACATATACACACATTATTATACACATGCGTACACAGACAGACACATACACTCTTTCTCTCTCACACACTCTCTCTAATACACGCACACACTCATACACACAGACACACAGACACACACACATAGACAGACACGCTCATGTATATAGACACACACACGCACTCATATACACACGCTCATACACACACACACACTCTCACACACATACACGCACACACACAGGCACAGCCTCACACACACACATACAGACACAAACACACGCACACTCATACACACAGACTCAACAACACACACACATTCTCTTTCACATACATTCACTCACACTCACACACATACTCATACACGCACGCACATATGCACACACACTCTCTCACACACACACACACAGATACAGACACTCATACATGCACACTGATATACGCACACAAGAGGCTACTCCCTCTTGTCCTAGTTTACGCACACACACATGCATGCACACACTCACACTCACACAGACACACATTCATACACACACAGACGCACTCACACATACCCGTCTCTCCATGTAACACTTTCGTTTATCAGCCCCCACTGAACTGTGAATTATTCTGCGCATTGCGGAGACCTACCTCACTTCCCAGTTAAATCCGAGTGCTCCCCAACTGACCATTAGTAACCTCCCAAATATTTCTCCAGTGCTTCTGGCAACTCCTCAGCATTCCCAATAGCTTCCAATCCCTCCCCTCTTCGGACGAGCCTTTCGACTCCGGAATAATTTGAGCGAGACCTTCTCTGAGCTACCTCTGACACATTTCATCCTAACCATGTAACAGGGCCATGAGAACATAAGAACTAGGAGTGTCAGCCTCTCACCATAACCCTTCATTCCTTCACTTCGGAAATCTATCTTAAAAATATCCAACAAGGTAGCCTCGAATGCTTCACTGGGCAGGGATTCCCAGAGATTCCCAACCCCTTGAGTGAAGACGTTCCTTCTCAGTTCAGCCCTAAATCTGCCTCCCCTGAATTTTGAGGCTACTCCCTCTTGTCCTAGTCCTAGAAATATCCTCTCTCTGTCTGTCTTATCCATTCCCTTTGTAATTCTGTGTTTCTATCAGATCCTCCCTCATTCTTCTGAATTCCAATGAATATAATCCCAGTCGACTCAGTCTCTCCTCATAAGTCAACTCCTCTCAACTCCAGAACCAACATATTGACCCTGCTCGGCACCCCCTCTACTGTCTGTCTATCCTTTCACAGGTAAGGAGACCAAAACTGCACCCAGTACTCCATGTGTGGTCTCACCAGCACTCCATAGCGAGAAGTTTTCTCCTCCCAGAGTGGGGAGCTCAGTTACAAGGGGTCATGAGTTCAAAGTGAGAGGGGAAAAGGTTGAGGGGAGATTTGCGTGGGAAGTTCTTTCCACTGAGGGTTATGGGTGCCTGGAACACATTGCTAGCTGAGGTGGTAGAGGCAGGCAAGATAGCATCATTTAAGGTGTATCTAGACAAATACATGAATGAGAAGGGAGCAGAGGGATACCGACACTTAGAGAATAGACGACAAGTTTAGATAGAGGATCTGGATCAGCTTGGAGTGCCGAAGGGCCTGTACTTCTGCTGGAATTTTCTTGGCTCTTTGTTCCGTACAGCCGCAACATAACCTCCCTGCTTTTAAACTCCAAGCCTCTAAGCAATGATGGATCATATCCCATTTGCCTTCCTCATGACCTGCTGCATCTGCAAACCAACTTCCTGTGATTCATGAACTCTGAAGCTTCTCTCTTTAATTAGGCCGTGAGTTAATTCGCGTGACGTGATTAACTAGATCTCGGCTGGTGAATTCTTCCTTGGCCTTCCCGGAGCAACATCATCCTCCCACAAGACATTACTCACCAGCTGCCACTTTGAGTTTTGCCCCACTTCCGAAGATAAACTTGTTTAGCCCCTGCTGTCCGACAGTGCCTAACGAAAACCGTCTGATTTAGCAACCACCCTATTCCGATTGAGAGGAAATTCCGAGCTTGAACACGCAGGTATTAATGGGCGCCCACTTGGCTCCACAATTCAGTTTACCCCCTTTCTCTGAGGATAAACTTGCTGCCAACTTCCAAGTGACGCAAACATGGCGTCTTTCAACAGGAAACTCCTCTCAGTGTCACTGTGGTCACGTCAATCGCCCCCCAAGGGACTATGATCAAACCCTTGGCTTCAGCCAAGCCTTTAAGAGTGACATTATCACAGTACAGCAAAGACTACTTTGCCAGCTGAGTCTGTTCCAAATACTCTGAACCTACGCTCCATCTCAGGCAACATCCCAGTGAATTTCCTTCACACCCCCTCCTCCCTCTCTCCCAGGATTGAGTGTCTCTCGGTCTTAACTGAGGGATTTTATCATTGACTCTACCTCTTATGATCCTAACTTGCTTCTGAGAGTGCCCCACTCTGTTTTATTTCTCTCTCTCTGCCACACAATGCAGGACTGTGTATCGTATGGCTGAGATATACAACTCCACATGCAGCGTACAAAAAAAACCTGTCACGCCTTTCCTGTGCCGAATGTCAACGCCAAGGGACGCTTGAACTCCCAAACAAATGCACAAGCAGAGAGCGAGCGAGTGTGTGAGAGAGAGAGAGAGAGAAAGAAAAAACACTGGAGAAACTCAGCAAGTCTGGCAGCATCTGTAGAGAGAGCCAGGGCTAATCTCTCATTGACTTTTCCTATGACAAGCAATGCTTCCTTCGTTTTCATAACTGGGCCAAAGTGTGATTTCTCCCCACCCCGCTGTTCCCTCAGTTATTCCCCTGCCCAACCGCTCAGCAATATCACCATCAGTTATCCTCCTGTAACCAAATCTCTGTACCTGCTGTAGTTCCCCTGGCGGTAGTAGGCAGGTTATCACAAGCATGGGTCTGACAGATAAGATTTGAAATATTACTTTGTCAAACCCTCTGACAAAATGACGAGGCATTGATTTTCAGTCCATCAACAAAGGGAGTCAGAGAAAACAAGAAAATTACCCTTCGGCCCATCAGGTGTGTGCTAGCCAGAAGCATACACCTCCCTGTTCTAATCCCATTTCCGAGCACTTGGGGGTGAGGTGGCATGGCGGCTCAGTGGTTAGCACCACTGCCTCCCAGCGCTAGGGACCTGGGTTCAATTCTAGCCTTGGTCTGTGTGGAGTTTGCACATTCTCCCCGTATCTGTGTGGGTTTCCTCCGGGTGCTCTGGTTTCCTCTTACAGTTCAAAGATGTGCAGGTTAGGGTGGATTGGCCACGCTAAATTACCCATAGTATTCATGGATGTGTAGGTTAGGGTGGATTGGCCACGCTAAATTACCCATAGTGTTCATGGATGTGTAGGTTAGGGTGAATTGGCCATGCTAAATTACCCATAGTGTTCATGGATGTGTAGGTTAGGGTGGATTGGCCACGCTAAATTACCCATAGTGTTCATGGATGTGTAGGTTAGGGTGAATTGGCCACGCTAAATTACCCATAGTGTTCATGGATGTGTAGGTTAGGGTGAATTGGCCATGCTAAGTTGCCCATAGTGTTTAGGGATGTGTAGGTTAGGTGCATAAGTCAGGGGTAAATATCGGGTAGAGGGGAATTTAGTCTGGGTGGGTTACTCTTCGGGCGGTTGGCATAGACTTGTTGGGCCTAATTCCACACTGTGGGGATTCTCTGATTCTGTGACTTAAGAAAAATGAGAGCAAGATCTGGTGGGGACTGAAATCTAAACCCTCATCCATTTTAGAGTTGAGGGCGTAGGCTGACGCATTATCAAATGGGACGGTTATCAGAACAAGGCAAATTCTTATCAGCAGCTTAGTAATGACTGACACACACAGACACACACACACAGACACACACACACACAGACACACACACACACACACACCAAAAACTGTTTAATCATCATCTTTGAATTTAAATAGCTTGGTATCTCTGCCTAGGGCAATGTGGGACAAATAAGCAAACTCCAATTCCACATTCAACACACATTGATTGTGCGAGGGCTAAATGCTCAAAGCTGTATCTAGGTTCATCCTGAATTCTGTGTTGAATGTGTAAGGGACTGTTGATATTGATGATACCCAAGGCTCTTCCGCCAGCATCTCCCATTGACATAGCGATCAAAACTCTTTGCTGGCTTTCATGCCCAATGTTTCCTGACAGCTATGAGGAAGGTTTACCAATACTAGAGGCAATGAACTCATTCCCAGTGTGTTAAAACAAGACTGTCATTCACTTACTCGGTTGCACAATGAGTTTGGTCCCAGAGCCAAAGGTGAGCTTGCCAGCATTGTAATTCCCACAGCGTTACACCCCCATGCAGAAACCCTCTGTACTCAGTGCTCAGGCAACACACTGACTGGAGGGCCACCAAGTCTCCCCCACCCTCGCAGAACCCCTTGCAGTGTGGAAGCAGGCCATTAGGCCCATCGAGTCCACACAGACCCTCTGAAGAGCATCCCATCCAATCCCTCTAATTCTCATGGCTAATCCACCCTAACCTGCACATCCCTGGACACTATTGGTAATTTAGCACAGCCAATCCACCCTAACCTGCACATCCCTGGGCACTATGGGTAATTTACCATGGCCAATCCACCCTAACCTGCACATCCCTGGACACTATTGGTAATTTAGCATGGCCAATCCACCCTAACCTGCACATCCCTGGGCACTGTGGGTAATTTAGCATGGCCAATCCACCCTAACCTGCACATCCCTGGGCACTATGGGTAATTTAGCATGGCCAATCCACCCTAACCTGCACATCCCTGGGCACTATGGGTAATTTAGCATGGCTAATCCACCCTAACCTGCACATCCCTGGACACTATTGGTAATTTAGCACGGCCAATCCACCCTAACCTGCACATCCCTGGGCACTATGGGTAATTTAGCATGGCCAATCCACCCTAACCTGCACATCCCTGGGCACTATGGGTAATTTAGCACGGCCAATCCACCCTAACCTGCACATCCCGGGCACTGTGGGTAATGTATCATGGCCAGTCCACCCTAACTTGCACACCCTTGGACTGTGGGATGAAACTGGAGCATCCGGAAGAAAATGTGCAAACTCCACACAGGCAGTCGCCTGAGGCTGGAATCGAACCCGGGTCCTTGGCACTGTGTGGTAGCAGCGCTAACCCACTGAGCCACCGTGACCCTACCCTCCAGCACTCAGCGTCAAGCCCTTGAATGCTGTGACACTTCGAGTGTTCATGCAAATACTTTATTACAAAAACAGATAGTCAGGGTCTATCCTTTTCAATTAACACCCCCTCCCCCAACTTCCAACCCCCAACCCTGGCTGTACATTCACCCACCCAGGGAACTAATCGATTATTTCTACACACTGTTCAAATCCACCTTCACCAGCACCCCTCACACCATCTGTTTGTGACAGAGTATTAATATTTCCTAGCTCATGCCAATCTGCTGAGGGTCGGTCACTCTGACTCACTGATTTAACCATGTCGTGCCGTACTGCAAATAGATCGCCATCCTCACAGGGATCAATCATAGAGACAGAGTCTCCAAGCTGGACAGACCCTTCAGCCCAACTTGTCCATGCAATCCTAGATATGCGAACCTAATCTAGTCCCATTTTCCAACACTAGGCCCATATCCCTCCAAACCCTTCCTATCCATGTCCTTATCAATTTTCAATGCTGTCATTGTACCAGTCTCCACCACTTCCTCTGGCAGCTCATTCCATACACGCACCACCCTCTGGGGGAAAACGTTGCCCATTGTGTCCCATTTAAACTTTTCCCTTCTCCTCTTAAACCTATGCCCCTCTAGTTTTGGATTCCCCAAACCTGGGGAGCAGAACTTCACTATTTACCCTCTCCATGCCCCTCATGATTTTATAACCCTCTATAAGGTCACCCCTCAGCCTCCAACGCTCCAGGGAAAACGGCCCCGGCCTGTTCAGCCTCTCCCTGTAGCTCAGATCCTCCAACCCTGGCAACATTCTTGTAAATCTTTTCTAAACCCTTTCAGCTTTCACAACATCTTTCCGACAGGAAGGAGACCAGAATTGCACGCAATATTCCAACAGTGGCCTAACCAATGTCCTGTACAGCCCCAACATGACCTCACAACTCCTGTACTCAATACTCTGACCAATAAAGGAAAGCATACCAAATGCCACCTTCACTATCCTATTGACCTGCGATTCCACTTTCAAGGAGCTATGAACCTGCACTCCAAGGTCTCTTTGTTCAGCAACACTCCCTCGGACCTTACTATTAAGTAATCAACCACTCAATTAATTAATTTACTAGACAGGTTTTACTGAATTCTGCTGAAGTCACCAGGGAGACCTACAGTGTGGAAATAGTCCCTTTGGCCCAACCAGTCCACACCAACCTTCCGAAGAGTAACCCACCCAAACCCATTTTCCCTCTGACCAATGCACCTAACACTACAGGCAATTTAGCATGGCCAATTCACCTAACCTGCACATCTTTGGACTGTGGGAGGAAACCGGAGCACCTGGAGGAAACCCACACAGACACGGGGAGAATGTGCAAACTCCACACAGACAGTCGCCTGAGGCAGGAATCGAACCTGGTACCCTGGTGCTGTGAGGCAGCAGTGCTAACCACTGAGCCACTGGTAACTTAGGGTTGGTATTGATTGTAATGTATCTGTACAACCGCATACTAACCATCACTGGGCTGGCACTGTCATCTCATTGAGAATCATGTTGTATTATCCAGGAGCACTGATATCGGTCAGACAAGTCAGATATGATCCACAGAAGGGTCATCGGACCCAAAACGTGAACTCTGACGTCTCTTCACAGAGGCTGCCAGACCTGCCAAGCTTTCCCAGCGACTTCCGTCGTTGTGTGTGACATTATTTCCTTTCGTGCATCATACTGACTGCATTGCGTTAGTAACTCAGTCCCTCCTCCAATCCTAAAGGGCTTGTTCCAATCGCTCAAACCCCCTACCAAACACCATCTGCCTCAGCTCCCATTTTTTGTGCTGGTTCATAGAGTCATAGAGATGTACAGCATGGAAACAGACCCTTCGGTCCAACCCGTCCATGCCCACCAGATATCCCAACCCAATCTAGTCCCACCTGCCAGCACCCGGCCCATATCCCTCCAAACCCTTCCTATTCATATACCCATCCAAATGCCTCTTAAATGTTGCAATTGTACCAGCCTCCACCACATCCTCTGGCAGTTCATTCCATACACGTACCACCCTCTGCGTGAAAAAGTTGCCCCTTAGGTCTCTTTTATATCATTCCCCTCTCACCCCAAACCTACGCCCCTCTAGTTCTGGACTCCCCCACCCCAGGGAAAAGACTTTGTCTCTTTATCCTATCGATGCCCCCCTCATGATTTTATAAATCTCTATAAGGTCACCCCTCAGCCTCCGATGCTCCAGGGAAAACAGCCCCAGGTAGACTGGAGATGCAGCTTGGTCATTCTGAAGAAATACGTTTGGAACCTTCAAACAGCTCCAGACACAACCCCCCATTACCCATCGACACAACTCCTGTTCTGTTATTAATTCCAAGATGTCGCGGTCCGAGCCAAGCACATTGAAGTACAGCTTGACCCAACTGCCCCAGCATCACAGCCTGACGCAAGCCTGCCGTCCATCTCTCTTCCCACTGAGGTTAATGCTAACATCTCATGACAACATCTCACGGGGATGTCTGGACAACTGGGGAATTGCTTTGTCTCCCAGATCCCCCTGCTCTCCGATGCCATGCTCTAATTTCCCCACCCTGTCCTCTCTGGGGTATTCCCTGTTCCCCTCCCTGTTCAGCTTCTGTTGACGTACTCGGGGAATCTGAAGGCGGGGATTTGTGAATCACTCAGTTAACTATTGCCACTGCATTGTTAAACTTCCACTTACTTGGTGGCACCGTTAGCTTAGTCCCGGATCCAAACGTGAGTTTGCCATGACTGTTCACACAGCCAGACACGCCAATGCACAAACCCTTTGACATGGCGTCGGATTTTTGCCATGGCCTGTCCAACTCCCCACTTTGTCCCTGTTGGGTTCTTACAGCTACTGAAGAATTCCCGAAGGTGGGCATCTGCAGTCCTCGCTTTCCCTTCTAACAGCTACTGGCTTATAAAGTAGGAGTTTGCTTTTTTTTTTCCCTCCCCTGATCTCAGTCAAATCAATTTCAATTCAATCTCGCGCACAACTCCGCGCCATCACCTATCCGTGCCCATTGCCAATCTGTCAATGGAACTGCATTAGCAGCTTGTCAAACCCGTAAGTTAACTCAAATGAACTGGCACTGAGTTCTTACCCGGATTCACAACGAGCTTGGTCCCAGCTCCAAATACCATCTTGCTGTAACCCCCAGAAACACACAGTAACTCACCCCTTGACAAGAACTGAAGGCAGGACCAGCTCCTGATCTATCAACGCTCCTTTATTCCCACCGTCTTTTTCTCAAATCTCCCTGATCCAATCAGCCCACTGTTACGATCACATTCGCAACCATACCAGGACAGATTGATTGGCAAATCGGAATTGTGACATTTTCCCCCTCGGATTACCACTCTTAGCTGGGCTCCACCATTAGCTGGGCCCCAGTTCCGAAGGTTAGTTCCCTCTTTTCCACACGGCCGTAATCAGCTTCCCCAGTATTGCCAGAGGTCAGTATTATCGTTTGTGACTGAGACAATCTCAGCGTCAAGTCATGGGCACCGAAGGTTGACCCTAATCACCTCACTTTCTCTCCAACAATACTCACAAGTCATATTTTAATACTTCGTATGCAGCACAGAAATCAGGGAATATTGACACAATCAGTTCTCGGACCACAGAATATTCTGGAATGTGGTTCTAAGCTTATGAGAGTTTATATTGGTAAAGATGCTGAACAAAGAGACCTTGGAGTGCAGGTTCATAGCTCCTTGAAAGTGGAGTTGCAGGTCGATAGGATAGTGAAGGCAACGTTTGGTATGCTTTCTTTTATTGGTCAGAGTATTGAGTACAGGAGTTGGGAGATCATGTTGCGGCTTTACAGGACATTGGTTAGGGCACTGTTGGAATATTGCATGCAATTCTGGTCTCCTTCCTATCGGAAAGATGTTGTGAAACTTGAAAGGGTTCAGAAAAGATTTGTAAGGATGTTGCCAGGGTTGGAGGGTTTGAGCTAGAGGGAGAGGCTGAAGAGGCTGGGGATGTTTTCCCTGGAGGTTGAGGGGTGACCTTATAGAGGTTTACAAAATTACAAGGGACATGGATAGCATAAATAGGCAAAGACTTTTCCCTGAGTCCAGGGGGAGTCCAGAACTAGACGGCATAGGTTTAAGGTGAGAGGGGAAAGATATAAAAGAGACCTAAGGGGCAACCTTTTCACGCAGAGGGTGGTACGTGTATGGAATGAGCTGCCAGAGGATGTGGTGGAGGCTGGTACAATTGCAACATTTAAGAGGCATTTGGATGGGTATATGAATGGGAAGGGTTTGGAGGGATATGGGCCGGGTGCTGGCAGGTGGGACTAGATTGGGTTGGGATATCTGGTGGGCATGGACGGGTTGGACTGAAGGGTCTGTTTTCGTGCTGTACAACTCTATGACTGTTAAATCCCAGTTTCTCAGTCCCGTTGGCTTGTTCCATCACTAATGCCTTGCACAGTAAACCTGCACCATCTCTATGACCACGCTTAAACCTCCCACCTTCTCAAGAACATGCCCAGTCTCCCAGTAACTCATATATTGGAGTGGCTTGGGTCTGTTTACCCTGGAGTCTCGGAGGTTGAAAGGTGATCTTTGTTTAGAACATCATGAGGGGTATTGATAAAGTGAATGACAGGCTCCTTTTCCCCAGGGTGGGGCATTTCAAGGCAAGGGGGCATTTTTTTAAGATGAGTGGAGAAAGACTTTTTTTAAAAAACACGAGGAGCAATAGTTTTACACAGAAGAAGATTCGTGTGTGGAATGAACTGTCAGAGGAAGTGGTGGATGTGGGTAGAGTTACAAAGGCATGGGGGTAAGTACATGAATAGGAAAGGTTTGGAGGGATATGGGTCTAAGTGCAGGAAGGAGGGACTAGTTTACTTTGGGATTAGGGTCAGCATGGACTGGTTGGACTGAAGGGTCTGTCTGTGTCCATGCTGTTTGACTCTATACCAGGTTATCCCACGATAGCTATATCTCCAATGTAATGGTCTGGACACTGGGAATTCCTGAAGGGCCACTAATGGTGTCCCAATTTGCCTGTCTCCTCTCGTGGGGGAGAAATGAACATTCCCCAAAGATTTCCCTTCCGAGGTTTATTCCACATTCTCACCCCAGCGTTTGCCAGGTATGATCTCCAAGGCAATTGAACAATCCACTCCCTGTGTCCCACACCCCGTGAAACTCCCTGTTAACATTCGAGATGTTTCGATGACCCCCATCTGACCCCGGTCTCCACCCTCACTTCCCTTCACACAAGGGGCTGAAACCCTTTGACCTTTCCTGGCCGTCTTTTGTTGCCTTACACGTTGCACAGGTGCATTCTGGGCCAGCATTCTGTCAACAATGGGAAGAAAATCACTGAACATGGCTTCCCCATCTCCCCACACATTTCCTCGCCTTGACCAGAATCTATCACGAGCCTCAAGACTAAACTCCATAGCCACTTGAGAAACTCTTACCACGACGGACAAGAAGTTTGGTGCCATCTCCAAATACCAATTGACCAAGGGCCCCAGCATCCACTCAGTGTCTCATCCCTCAACAAAAACTCAAGCTGGGCTTATGAGACGCAACGGACCTCGTCTCACTGTCATTTCTGCGAAACTGTTGGCAACATTTTCCTTAAAATCGAGCCTGCCCGTTGAAAATCCAGGACTTACTGGGTTCCACGATGAATTTGGTCCCACCGCCGAATACAAGGGCATCGGTAGCAGCATACGCACAGCCCTACGCTCCCTGACAAAAACCCCCTCTCTGAGCCAGTCCAACCCGACCCAGGCAAATGGAAATGACCAGGCTCCCGTTCCACATCCACCATTCCTGACAATTCTCGGAATGCTCTCCCTGGGATTTTGAAGGCGAAATGACTCTGACTGGCTCCCAACCTTCACGCCCATGAATTAGCCCCCCCCCCCCCCCCCCTCACAACAGTCTCGAAACTGTCCCACACACAATCGCCCAGAGGCGGGGAATTTTCCTGTTGCGACCTACAGAGGCACCCATTCACTTATTAAATGTAGATTTACTTCTGTCACCTCTCTCTGTGTCTGTTCCCATTTCTATCCCTCTCTCACTTTAATGTCTGAGTGATGTCGGTGATGTGTAGAGACACAAACGTATTAGATCGTCAGTGTCTAACGGCCCCGGGATAAGCACGTTTATTGAGAGTTTGAGAATTGACCATATGATTTGGACTGTGGTTAGGCCACATTTGGAGTACTGTGTGCAGTTCTGGTCGCCTCACTTTAGGAAAGATGTGAAAGCTTTGGAGAGGGTGCAGAGAAGATTTACCAGGATGTTGCCTGGAATGGAGAATAGGTCGTACGAGGATAGGTTGAGAGTTCTCGGCCTTTTCTCGTTGGAACGGCGAAGGATGAGGGGTGACTTGATAGAGATGATTAGAGGAATAGATAGAGTAGACAGTCAGAGACTTTTTCCCCGGGTACAACAGAGTGTTACAAGGGGACATAAATTTAAGGTGAAGGGTGGAAGGTATAGGGGAGATGTCAGGGGTGGGTTCTTTACCCAGAGAGTGGTGGGGGCATGGAATACGCTGCCCGTGGGAGTGGTAGAGTCAGAATCATTGGCGACCTTTAAGCGGCATTTGGATAGGTACATGGATGGGTGCTTAATCTAGGATAGAAGTTCGGCACAACATCGTGGGCCGAAGGGCCTGTTCTGTGCTGTATTGTTCTATGTTCTATGTTCGATCTATTACAATAACGCGTTAAAATAGCTTACACCATAGAAACAGGTCTGATGCCCGAAACGTTGATTCTCCTGCTCCTTGGATGCTGCCTGACCTGCTGCGCTTTTCTAGCAACACATTTCCAGCTCTCAATGCAGCTGCTCTGTTTCAGAATTTAATTTCACTCAATACCTGACACTCTGAAACGAGTTTTGAAACCTTTCATCGCGATAAGAAATAGGAACAGTCTGAGGCCATTTGGCCCATTGAGACTTTTCCACCATTCCATGGGATTGTGGCTAGTCTGACGTTCCTCATCTCCACCTTCCCGTTCTTTCCCCGGATTGCCCAACTGGTTGGGAATCTCTCTCTCTCTCAAACTTAAATGGACTCTACTCCCACAGCTGTCTGTGCTAAAGGGATCCAAAGACTCGCCACCCTTGGGCAGGAGAAATTCCTCCCCATCTCACTCTGAAATCGGTGCCCCTTTATTCTGAACCTGTGCCCCTCTCGTCCTGGGCTGACCCATGAGAGGGAATCCCTCTCACACCCCTGAAAAATCAGGTATTTTTTAATGAGATCACCTCTTATTCTCCTCAACCCCCCAGGACTACAGTCACAAACTGTTCAATCTTTCTTCGGAAAGCAATCCCTCCCATAACGGGGATCATCCCAGTGAGCTTCCTCTGAACTGCCTCCATTGAAATATTATCTGGATCCAGGCAACTCATCCAAATTTCCCCCTTACTCGTTATTCTGTAACTGGGGACTGTTAAAACAAACTTTCTCTTTGCCGAAACCAACTAAAAGATGAAAAAGCTCTCCCTGAGTTAACTCCTCAGTCTTCGGCTTTGAAGACGCAAGACTCTCTGGATGCAAGGTCTTTGCTGATTCGGGTCCTCAGATGCTAAGGTCTGATCAGAGTCAGTAACGACAACATCATTTTAAGGACAATAACGGTCCCTGGAAAAAAATGCGGAAGGGGATTTCACTTCCCGGGTTCCATGTTTAGTCTGGTGCCAGATCCAAACGTGGTCTCTTTGGGGTTACTACCCACAGCATAGCAGAACAGGGCCGAAACCCTGATACCAGGCGTATTGACTTCACATGACCACCACTGAATGTCACATCCACGCATTTCTCAATCTTGGTGCCTACCTTTGCATTTCCCCATCTCATCTCAATCAATTTTCCTAAAAAGAAATCATTCTAACGCCTTCGTGCTGCTATTAACTAGCAGATCGGTTGTTCTGAGGTGCACATGTCGTCTGTGTACCAACCGGACACTAATTCAACGATTGGGCTGAGAGTGACCTGACGTGACCACTTGTCGCCAGCTCTTATTGACCTCTTACTGTCAGCTTGGTGTCAGCTCCAAGCACCAGCTTACTAAAGCTTCCTGAATCCCACACAGTGTCCCTCATCCCTGAACGAGAACTCAAGGTGGGCCCATTCCCCAATCTCCCAATGCTAACACAGCCCTTACCCTCATTACATGGGCTTCATTTCACCTCAACGCTTCCCTCGTTACTTCTGCTGACTCACTGAGGGTCATTCTGTTCATCAAACCCACATTATTGTGTGACAATCCACAACACTTACTTGGCTTCACTATCAGTCTGGTCCCAGCTCCAAAGGTAAGCTTGTTGATGCCAACATTCACACAGCCCTACACTTCCTGACAAAAACCCTCTCTGAGTTTGTGCTTGCTCTTTATCTGTACTTCCAGTTATCTCGGACTAAGCCCCACTCTTGGCAACTGGACCCTGAGTTTCCTGACCCACTGGCCACAGTCAGTGAAGATTGGGGACAATATTTGATCCCCACTAACGCTCAACACTGGAGCCCCCCCAGGGGTGCGTACTCAGCCCCCTACTGTGCTCACTGTATACCCATGACTGCGTCGCCAAATACCAGACTAATGCCATTTACAAGTTCTCTCTTGACATCACCACTGGTCGAATCTCAGATAGCAATGAAACAGACTATAGATGGGAGGTGGAAGACCTGGAAAAATGGTGCACTGAGAACAACCTCGCTCTCAATGCTGGCAAAACCAAGGAGCTTGTTATCGACTTTTGGCGGGATGTTACATCCCCCTACACATTGATAGCAACGAGTGGATTGGTCATCCACAACAAGCTCTCTTGGACTCTTCACGTGGACGCACTGGTTACAAAGGCCCAGCAACACCTCTACTTCCTCGGGCAGCTGAGGAAATTTGGGCATGGCGGTGAATCCCCTCGCCAACTTTCATAGGTGCGCCATCGAGAGCACTCTGTCTGGACGTCTCACTACCTGGTATGGCAACTGTACCATTCAAAACCGGAGACGGTTACAGAGAGTGGGTGAACTCGGCCCGGACAATCACAAAGGCCCAATCTCCCATCTATAGAATCCACCTACCAGGCCCCGCTGCCAAGGAAAGGCCGCCAGCATTCTCAAAGACCCATCCCACCCTGGCAATGTTTTTCCTACAACCTCTCCCATCGGGGTGAAGGTACAGAAGCCTGGACACACCCACCAGCCAGTTTCACAACAGTTTCTACCCTACTGTTGTTAGAATACTGAATGGACTCACAAACTCTTAACATTCAACTGTACCTGTGTTTTGGTGACCTATTACTTACTTATCTATGCTACTTAACTCTGCGATCTGCCTGTATTGCTCGCAAGACAAAGTTTTTCATTGTGCACGTGGCAATAACTTCAATTCCGAGCAATTTTAAAGCAGGCAGCCCATCACTTTACACCCGGTGCTAACGACATCGAAGTTTTAGAAAATCATGCGTGGAATTGATAAGATGAATCCAGAGTGCTTTCCCTAGGGCATGGGCTTTCAAGACACGGGGCCACACTTTTAAGGTGAGAGGAGAAAGATTCAAAAGGGACATGTTGGGAATTTTTTAACGTGGGGAGTGGTGCATGTGTGGAATGAACCTCTTAAGAAAGTGATGGGTATGGGTACAATTACAACGTTTGAACGACATTTGGATGGATACATGAGTGGGAAAGGTTTGGAGGGATACGGGCCAGGAGGGACTAGATTAGTTTGGGATTATGGTCGGCACGGACTGGTGAAAGTTTATCTCATAATAGATGCATCTCCAATCTAATGGCCTGGACGCTAGGAGCTACTGAAGGGCCACTCATGGGGTCCGAATTTGGTGAAACCATCTGCCTGTCTCGTCCCGTGGGGGAAAGATGAACATTGTTGAGCTTAAGAGATTTCCCTTCCAAAGTTTACTCCACATTCTCCCAGGATTGGTCACTCATCATCACTATCCGACACAAACCCGTGGACATTATTCTGTGAAAATCCCCAGCACTTACGTGGCTGCACGATCAGTCTGGTCCCACCTCCGAAGAGAAGCTTGTAGCTATCATAATTCACACGGCCCTACACTTCCTGACAAAAACCATCACTGAGTTAGTGAGTATTCTTTGTCAGTACCCTGGTACCATTTCAGCCAGATGGCACCCATTTTGGGGATATTACTCATGACATTGCTTTCATCAGTTGAAATCAGTTTCCAAAAGGTGTCCATTCACAATGTAACAATCACTGGATTCCCCTATCAGTCACGAACAGCTTCTAGAAACCTGCTTCCCTCTCGCAAAATTCACACACATCCTTAAATAGTCTGACCCATACTTTCAGAGTCAGCTACTAGTCTGTGAGATTTACTTTTGCAATCTGAGGTGGCGTACATCCATTTAACGGAGATAGACTCTCCTCACTGTCTCTCTCTCTCTCTCTCTGGTCCCCGCTACCCACCTACCTACATAAATCAATCATATCTTAGTGGTTTGACTGTGGACTGGATAAGCGCGGACCCGGCCACATGGAGATTTCACGTTACAGAAATCACGTTCATTGATTTGGTGCTCAGGAATTAATCAGAACTTTGTGATAATTTGGATTCAGATAATGTACTCTGTGGAAGCAACTTTCTCTGTCCAACTGGACAGTGTTCCTGCTTTGAGGAACCTATTAGTGTCTGTACCTAACTCTAACCTGGGTTTCTCCTGAACCTTTCCAGGTAATCAGAAGGATCCCCACTTCAATCCACAAAGGCTAATCACCTCAGACATTATTGGATCTACACTGCATAAAGCAAAGGGACAGAAACAGTCAGATATTTAAGAGGAATTTCACACGTGGAAGTCTGAGTGGATGCTTTGTACAAATAAAATGGACACACACAAACTCACACAATAGACATAAGCTGTGTCAGGGTGTACCTGAAGACCTACTCGGCTCCATGCTTAACTTTGTCCCCTCTCCAAAGATAAGCTGATTTGCACCTCCAGCATGCACACAGCACTGCGCCCCTCAGCAAAAAAAAACCCACCCCAGTGGCGTGATCATTACCATCTTTATTCACTTGTGGGTACACTTAGGGCACATGCTATGCCATTCCTCAAAGCTGTCCCACTAACACTGTGGAAATACTTTCTAATCCAACACTGATGTGAGTCAGGACCCATCTCCTGATCCCATCTCAGAGCAGAGCTTCTGGTGGATCCGTCCCACCGATAATCTGGGGATGTTACCCCGAGTACGGTATCCCTTACTGTGCTGTATCTGTGGTCTGGGGAATTATTATCACTGCTGACCTACTCGTGATCACTATCCAACACAAGCCCGTGGACATGATTCTGTGACATTCCCCAACACTCACTCAGCTCCACTATCACCCTGTGGAAGGCGTTTTCTCTGTCCAACTGGACAGTGTTCTTGCTTTGAGCAGCATCTCTGTTTTGCTATCGAAATCTACCCCGGGTTTTCCCCGAACCATTCCCCCTAATCCAGGTACTCAGGAAAATTGCCGTTGCAATCCCCACACAGCCTAATTGCCTCAGACATTGTAGGATCTATACTCTATAAATAAAAACGTAGAGTCCGCCTGACAGTCAAGATGAATTTGAGATGAGGAGATCTTAGTGGATGCTTTGCACAGACAGAAAAGCCACACACACAAACTCTCAGAATAGACATAAGCTTTGTTGGGGTGTGACTGAATACCTACTTGGCTCCACGGTTAACTTTGTCCCCTCTCCAAAGGTAAGCTTATAAGTAACTCCAGCATTCACACAGCACTGCGCCCCTCAGCAAAAACCCACCCCAGTGGAGTGATCATTACCACCTTTATGTTCTGGTGGGTACACTTGGGGGTGCTGCAACTGTTCAGTGCTCTGATATGGTCTCTAACACTGTGGAGGTATTTTCTTAGCCACCACTGATGTGAATTAGGCTCTGCCTCCAATTAAAAAAAAAGTGTCATCCCAGCACAGAGCAGAGCGCCTGGTGTGTCAGTCCCACTGACAATCTGGGGATGTTACCCCGAGTACGGTATCCCTTGCTGTGCTGTATCTGCGGTCTGGGGAATTATTATCTCTGCTGACCTACTCGTGGTCGCTATCCAACACAAGCCCATGGACATTATTCTGTGACAATCCCTCACACTTACTTGGCTCCACGATCAGTCTGGTCCCACCTCCAAAGATAAGATTGAAGCCATCACTCACACAGCCCTACACTTCCTGACAAAAAAACCCTCTCCCAGTTTGTGACTGTTCTGTGCCTGGACCACTGCAACCATTTCAACCAAATGGCATCCATTTTATCCATGAAATTACTTCCATGCTTTGGAATCAGTTTCCTAAAGTTGTCCACTCAGAATCGAACACGCATTGGATTGCGGTCTCAATCGCGGCTAACTTCCAAAAATTACCTTCCCTCTCACCATATTCACACACACATCCTTAAACAGTCTGACCCTGACCCCCAGAGTCAGGTATTATTCTGTGAGATTTGTTGTTGCAATCGAAGGGAAAATGGTTGCCTTTAACAAAGATGTTGTCCCGAGTACGGTATCCCTTGCTGTACTGTATCTGTGGTCTGGGGAATTATTATCTCTGCTGACCTACTCGTGGTTGCTATCCAACACAAACCTGTGGACATTATTCTGTGACAATCCCCAACACTTACTTGGCTCCACTATCAGTCTGGTCCCACCTCCGAAGATAAGCTTGAAGTTGTTATTCACACAGCCCTACACTCCCTGACAAAAATCCCTCTCCCAGACTGTTCTGTGTCTGTACCACCAATGCTATTTCAAGCAGATGGCACCCATTTTCTGTACAATCCTCACGACATTGTTTTTATGTGTTGGAATCAGTTTCCCAAAGTTGTCCATTCAGAATCCAATACTCACTGGGTTCCAGCCTGAACCACAACCAACTTCCAAAAATTAGCATTCCACTGACAATACTCACACACGTCCTCAAATAGTCTGACCCAAACTCCCAGAGTCAGTTATGATCCTGGGAGATTTACTGTTGCAATCTAAGGGAGAGTCTATCCGTTTAACACTCTGTCCCTGTGTCCACCGAAACACATGAATATATCATATGACAGTGGGACAGAACGTTCCAAGAGTTAGTGGGATAGGGAGAGCAGGATTTGCTTCCTTTTCCTTCCTTCTCTACCGTCCCTTTCCCTCATCAATAAGACATTGGGTGTAAAAGGTTAGTGCAGCGTGATGGACACATTGTGTCCATTCTGAGCAATGGGCAGTTTGAGTATAGCCTGGACACGTGCAGCTCTGGGACGCACGGAGATTTCGCGGCATCAGCTCCTATTTACAGGAATCACACCCATTGATTAGGTGCTCAGGAATTATGAGAACCACACAATAGTATCCATTGAAATAATGATGTCTGTGAAAGCAGACTTCGCTGTCCAACTGAGCGGTGTTCCGGCTCTGAGGAACCTCTCGGCTTCACTATTTAATTCTATCCTGGGTTTCCCCAGAACCATTCCCCGTGATCCAGGACTTCAGGAAAATTCCCACTTCAATGCCTATAAACTAATCTCCTCAGACACTGTAGGGTTTATACTCTGTAATGCAAAGGGACAGAAACTGTCTGATATTAAAGATGAATGTCAAATGTGGACATCTCTTTGTAAAGACAAAATTCACACACACACACACACACACACACACACATACACACAGACACACACACACACACACGCACACACACACATACACGCACACACACACACACACACACACATATGTGCTGGATGTAGCTGTACGGAGGTGTTACTGAACACTTACTTGGTTCCACGATTAACTCTGTCCCCTCTCCAAAGATACGCTTATAACCAGTTCCATCATTCACACAGCACTGCACCCCTCAGCAAAAATCCCACCCCTCCCACCTTGATTGTTACTACCTTTATGGTCTGGTGGGTAAACAAGAGGTACACGCTCTGCAATTCGACAATGCTGTGATACCCACACTAACCCTGTCCAAGTACTTTCAAAACCAGCAATGATGTGAATTGGGCCCTATCTCCTGGTTATATTTAAATTAAAAATTCTCCTCATCCCAACTCAGAGCAGAGCGCCAGGTGGGTCAGTCCCACCGATAAACTGGGGATGTTGTCCCGAGTATGGTATCCCTTGCTGTGCTGTATCTGTGGTCTGGGGAATTATTATCTCTGCTGACCTACTCGTGGTCGCTATCCAACACAAGCCCATGGACATTATTCTGTGACAATCCCTCACATTTACTTGGCTCCACGATCAGTCTGGTCCCACCTCCAAAGATAAGATTGAAGCCATCACTCACGCAGCCCTACACTTCCTGACAAAAAAACCCTCTCCCAGTTTGTGACTGTTCTGTGCCTGGACCACTGCAACCATTTCAACCAAATGGCACCCATTTTATCCATGAAATTACTTGCATGCTTTGGAATCAGTTTCCTAAAGTTGTCCACTCAGAATCGAACACGCATTGGATTGCGGTCTCAATCGCGGCTAACTTCCAAAAATTACCTTCCCTCTCACCATATTCACACACACATCCTTAAACAGTCTGACCCAGACCCCCAGAGTCAGGTATTATTCTGTGAGATTTGTTGTTGCAATCGAAGGGAAAATGGTTGCCTTTAACACAGATGTTGTCCCGAGTACGGTATCCCTTGCTGTGCTGTATCTGTGGTCTGGGGAATTATTATCTCTGCTGACCTACTCGTAATCACTATCCAACACAAGCCGATGGACATTATTCTGTGACAATCCCCAACACTTACTTGGCTCCACTATCAGTCTGGTCCCACCTCCGAAGATAAACTTGAAGTCGCTATTCACACAGCCCTACGCTTCCTGACAAAAAACCCTCTCCCAGTTAGTGACTGTTCTGTGTCTGTACCACCCAATGCTATTTCAACCAGATGGCACCCATTTTATGCACTTTACCCATGATGTGTTGGAATTACTTTCCTAAAGTTGTCCACTCGGAGTCCAACACTCATTGGATTCCGCTGTCAGTCGTGACCAACTTCCAAAAATTGGCTTCCCTCTGACAATATTCACACAAGTTCTTAAACAGTCTGACCCAGACTCCCAGATTCAGTTATTATTCTGTGGGATTTCCTACTGTAATTGGAGGTAGACCTATCCATTTCACAAAAAGAGACTCTCCGCACTGTCTCCCCTGCAGCCCGTTTCTATCCACCTTACCGCATTAATAAATCATATCTCAGTGGCTTGAGTGTGGCCTGGACAAGGGCAGGACTGGGACACATGGAGATTTCAAGGTGTCAGTTCCTATTTATGGAAATCACATTTGATGCTCAGGAATGAATGGGAACCCCTGCTCCAAGTACTCAGGAAGATTCCCACTTCAATCCACACAGGCCAATCATCTAGACCCGACGTTGTAGGGTCTAGCGCAGCAGGACAGGCAGCATCCAAGGAGCAGGAGAATCGACGTTTCCGGCATGAACCCTTCTTCAGGAATGGCTGATGCCCGAAACGTCGATTCTCCTGCTCCTTGGATGCTGCCTGACCTGCTGCGCTTTTCCAGCAACACATTTTTCAGCTCTGATCTCCAGCGTCTGCAGTCCTCACTTTCTCCATTGTAGGGTTCTACACTGTAGAAAGCAAAGAGGCCGAAACAGTCTGACATTCAAGAGGAATTTCACTTGTGGAAGTCTTAGTGGATGCTTTGTACAGATAAAATAGACACACACAAACTCACAGAATAGACATAAGTTGGGGTGTATCTGAAGACTTACTTGGTTCCACGGTTAACTTTGTCCCCTCTCCAAAGATAAGCTGATAATTAGTTCCAGCATACACACAGCACTGCGCCCCACAGCAAAAACCCACCCCAGTGGAGTGATCACTACCATCTTTAATCTCTGGTGGGTACACTTGGGGCACACACTATGCCATTCTGCCATGCTGTCCCACAGACGCTAACAATGTGGAAGTAATTTCTAAGCCAGCGCTGATGTGAATTAGGGCCTATTTGCTTATTTTTGTTTCAAATTCTCCTGATCCCAACTCAGAACAGAGCTCCTGGTGTGTCAACCCCACCGATAATCTGGGGATGTTACCCCGAGTACGGTATCCCTTGCTGTACCGTACCTGCGGTCTGGGGAATTATTATCTCTGCTGACCTACTCGTGATCGCTATGCGACACAAGCCCGTGGACATTATACTGTGCCAATCCCCAACACTTACTTGGCTCCACTATCAGTCTGGTCCCACCTCCGAAGGTAAGCTTGAAGCCATCACTCACACAGCCCGACACTTCCTGACAAAAACCTTTCCCAGTCACTGTCTGTTTTTTGTCTGGACCACCATAACCATTTCAAACAGATGGTACCCATTTTATCAATGAAATTACTTCCATGCTGTGAAATCAGTTTCCTAAAGATGTCCACTCAGAAGCGAACACTCATTGGATTCCACTCTCAATCATGACTGACTTCCAAAAATTACCTTCCCTCTCACCATATTCACACACACATCCTTAAACAGTCTGACCCAGACTCCCAGAGTCAGGTATTATTCTATGAGATTTCCTGTTGTGCTCTAAGTTAGAGCCTGTGCCGTTAACACAAATAGACTCTCCTCAATGTCTCCCTCTCGACCCGTCTCCATCCACCTAACTGTGTTCATAGATGGTTTGAGTGTGGCCTGGACAAGTGCAGACCTCGGCCACATGGAGATTTCAAGGCATCGGTTCATATATCCGGAAATCAAACACTTCGATTTGATGCTCAGGAATTAATGTGAACATCACGATAATTTCTCTTGTAATAATGTACTCTGTGGAAGGAATTTTCTCTGTCCACCTGGACAGTGTTCCTGCTTTGAGGTGCCTCTCGGCTTTGCTATTGAATTCTATCCTGGGTTTGCCCTGAACCATTCCCTCACCAAGAAGCTAAGGGAAATTCCCACTTCAATCCACACAGACTAATCACCTCAGACACTGTCGGGCCTATACATTATAAAGTAAAAAGGCAGAAGCTGACTGACAGTCAAGATGAATTACACATGTTGAGATCTTAATGGATGCTTTGCATCGACAGAATAGACACACACAAACTCTCATAATAGACAGAAGCGATGTAGGGGTGTTTCTGAAGACCTACTTGGCTCCACGGTTAACTTTGTCCCTTCTCCCAGGACAAGTCCATAACCGGCTGCACCAACATTCACACAGCACTGCACCCCTTAGCAAAAAACCCACCCCAGTGGAGTGATCATTGCCATCTTAATGCGCTGGTGGGTACACTTGGGGTACTCAATTATTCAATACTGTGATAAGGTCTCTAACACTGTGGGAATATTTTCTTAGCCACCACTGATGTGAATTATGGTCTACCTCCCAATTTAAATGAAACTTCTGATCCCAACGCAGAGCAGAGCGCCCGGTGTGTCAGCCCCAACATAATCTGGGGATGTTACCCCGAGTACAATATCCCTTGGTGTACCGTATCTGTGGTCTGGGGAATTATTATCTCTGCTGACCTACTCGTAATCACTATCCAACACAAGCCCGTGGATATTATTCTGTGACAATGCCAACACTTACTTGGCTCCACTATCAGTCTGGTCCCACCTCCGAAGACAAAGGTGTAGCCATCACTCACACAGCCCTACACATCCTGACAAAAACCCTTTCCCAGTTCGTGTCTGTTCTTTGCCCTGTACCACCAATGCAATTTCAACCAGACGGCACGCATTGTATCCATGAAATTACTTCCATGCAGTGGAATCAGTTTCCGAAAGTTGTCCAATCAGAATCGAACCCTCATTGGATTCCAATCTCAATCATGACCGACTTTCAAACATTACCTTCCTTCTCACAATATTCACACACGTCCTTAAACAGTCTGACCCAGACTCCCAGAGTCAGGTATTATTCTGTGAGATTTGCTGTTGCAATCTAAGGTAGATTGTATGCCTTTAACACAGATAGACTCTCCTCACTGCCTCCCACTTTGCCCATCGCATCCACCTACCCCATTAATGAATCCTATCTCAGTGGTGTGAGTGTGCCCTGGAGAGATGCTGACCTGGGCTGTACTGACACTTCAAGACCTCAGTTTATATATCCAGGAAGTAAACACTTCGACTTGATGCTCACGAATTAATGAGAACATCATGGTAATTTCTTTGCAATGAATGTATGAGGTTTCTCTATCCAACTGCACGGTATTCCTGGTTTGAGTTGCCTCTCAGCTTCCTGACCTAACTCTATCCTGGGTTTCCCCTGAACCATTCCCACCGACCCAGGTACTCAGGAAGATTCCCACTTCAGTCCACACAGACTAATCACCTCAGACATTGTAGGGTCTATACTCTATCAAGCAAAATGGCAGAAACTGATTGACATTCAGGATGAATTTGAGATGAGGAGATCTTAATGGATGCTTTGCATAGACAGAAAAGACACACACAAACTCTCATAATAGACATAAGCTGTGTCGGGGTGTTTCTGAATACCTACTTGGTTCCACGGTTAACTTTGTCCCTTCTCCAAAGATAAGCTTATAACCAACTCCAGCATTCACACAGCACTGCGTTTCTCAGCAAAAACCCACCCCAGTGGAGTGATCATTACCATCTTTATATTCTGGTGGGTTCACTTGGGGTACAGGTTATGCAGTTGTTCAGTGCTGTGATAAGGTCTCTAACACTGTGAAGGCATTTTCTTAGCCACCGCGGATGTGAACTAGGGTCTACCTCCTCCTTTTTCAAAAAAGACCTTCTGATCCCAACTCAGAGCAGAGCGTCTGGCGTATCAGCCCCACAAATAATCCGGGGATATTACCCCGAGTACAGTATCCATGGTCTGGGGAATTATTATCTCTGCTGACCTACTCATGATCACTATCCAACAGAAGTCTGTGGACATTATTCTGTGAAAAGCCCAACACTTACTTGGCTCCACTATCAGTCTGGTCCCACCTCCAAAGATAAAGCCGTAGGCATCATTCACACAGCCCTACACTTGCTGACAAAAACCCTCTGCCAGTTAGTGTCTGTTTTTGCCTGTCCTCCCATAACCATTTCAACCAGATGGCACCGACTTTATCCATGAAATTACTTCCATGCTTTGGAATCAGTTTCCTAAAGATGTCCACTCAGAAACGAACACTCATTGGATTCCAATCTCAATCATGACCGACTTCCAAAAGTTACCTTCCCTCTCACCATATTCACACACACACATCCTTAAACAGTCTGACCCAGGCTCCCAGAGTCAGTTATCATTCTGTGAGATTTCCTGTTGTACTCTAAGTTAGAGCCTGTGCCGTTAACACAAATAGACTCTCCTCACTGTCTCCCTCTCCATCTGTCTCCATCCATCTAACTGCATTCATAGATGGTTTGAGTGTGGGCTGGACAAGTGCAGACCTCAATCACATGGAGATTTCAAGGCATCAGTTCATATATCCGGAAATCAAACACTTCGATTTGATGCTCAGGAATTAATGTGAACATCACGATAATTTCTTTGCAATGAATGTACGCGGTTTCTCTATCCAACTGCACAATGTTCCTGCTTTGAGTTGCCCCTCAGTTTCACTATCTAACTCTATCGTGGGTTTCTCTCAAAGCATCCCCCCGACCCAGACACTCAGGAAGATTCCCACTTCAGTCCACACAGACTAATCGCCTCAGACACTGTAGTATCTCTACTCTATGAAGCAAAACGGCAGAGACTGATTGAGATTTAAGATGAATTTCACATGTTGAGATCTTAATGGATGCTTTGCATAGATAGAATAGACACACACAAACTCTCATAATGTACATAAGCTGTGTTGGGGTGTTTCTGAATACCTACTTGGCTCCACGGTTAACTTTGTCCCCTCTCCAAAGGTAAGTCCATAACCAGCTCCGTCGTTCACACAGCACTGCACCCCTCAGCAAAAACCCACCCCAGTGGCGTGATCATTACCATCTTAATGCGGTGGTGGGTACACCTGGGGTACAGGCTCCTCAATTATTCAATATAGTGACAAGGTTTCTAACGCCGTGGAAGTATTTTCTTAGCCACCACTGATGTGGGGTAGCATCTACCTCCTAGTTTTAATAAAACTTCTGATCCCAACACAGAGCAGAGCGCCTGGGGGGTCAGCCCCACCGATAATCAGGGGATGTTATTCTGAGTATGGTATCCCTTGCTGTACTGTATCTGCGGTCTGGGGAATTATTATCTCTACTGACCTACTCGTGATTGCTATCTAACCCAAGCCCGTGGAACTTATTCAGTGAATTGAATTAAATTCAGTTGAATCCCCAACACTTACTTGGTTCCACTATCAGTCTGGTTCCACCTCCAAAGGTAAGCTTGTAGCCTATACTTCCTGACACAAGCCTTCCCTCAGTTAGTGTCTGTTCTTTGTCTGCACCACCAAAAAAAATTTCAAACCGATGGCACCCATTTTATTCATGAAATTATTCTCATGTAGTGGAATCAGTTTCCTAAAGTTGTCCACTCGGAAACCAACACCCATGGATTCCACTCGAAATCACGACCCACCTCCAAAGATTACCTTCCTTCTCACAATATTCACAAATGTCTGGAAGCAGTCTGACCTAGACTACCAGAATCAGTTATTATTCTGCGAGATATATTGTTGCAAACTAAGGTCGGGGTTATGCCGTTAACACAGATAGACTCTCCTCACTGCCTCCCTCTCTGCCCGTCTCACCCACCCACCCCATTAATGAATCCTATCTCAGTGGTATGAGTGTCTGCTGGAGAGGTTCTGACCTGGGCTGGACAGACATTTTAAGGCACTCGTTTACATATCCAGAAATCAAATACTTTGATTTGATGCGCAGGAATGAATAAAAACATCATGATAATTTCTTTTCACTGAATATATGAGATTTCTCTATCCAACGGACGGTGCTCCCGCTTTGAATTGCCTCTCAGCTTTGCTATCTACCTCTATCCTGGATTTCCCCTGAATTATTCCCCCTGATCCAGGAAGATTCCCACTTCAGTCCACACAGACTAATCACCTCAGACATTGTAGGGTCTATACTCTATCAAACAAAATGGCAGAAACTGATTGACATTCAGGATGAATTTGAGATGAGGAGATCTTAATAGATGCTTTGCACAGACAGAAAAGACAGACACAAACTCTCAGAATAGACATAAGCTGTTCGCGGTGTTTCTGAATACCTACTTGGTCCCACGGTTAACTTTGTCCCCTCTCCAAAGATAAGCTTATAAGCAGCTCCATCATTCACACAGCACTGCGCCCCTCAGCAAAAACCCACCCCAAAGGAGTGATCATTGCCATCTTTATTCTCTGATGGGTACACCTGGGGTACAGGTTATGGAGTTGTCCAATGCTGTGATAAGGTCTCGAATGCTGTGGAGGTATTTTCTTAGCCACCACGGATGTGAACTAGGGTCTACCTCCTAGAACAGAAACAAAAACTTCTGTTCCCAACTCAGAGCAGAGTGCCTGATGGTTCAGCCTCACCGATAATCTGGGGATATTACCCTGAGTACGGTATCCCTTGCTGTGCTGTATCTGTGGCCTGGGGAATTATTATCTCTGCTGACCTACTCATGGTCGCTATCCAACACAAGCCCGTGGATATTATTCTGTGACAATCCCTCACACTTACTTGGTTCCACTCTCAGTCTGGTCCCACCTCCAAAGATACGCTTGAAGCCATCACTCACACAGCCCTACACGTCCTGACAAAAAAACCCTCTCCCAGTTAGTGACTGTTCTGTGTCTGGACCACCATTAATATTTCAAGCAGATGGCACCCATTTTATCCATGAAATAACTTCCATGCTTTGGAATCAGTTTCCTAAAGATGTCCACTCAGAGGCGAACACTCGTTGGATTCCAATCTCAATTGTGACCAACTTCCAAACATTACCTTCCCTCTCACCATATTCACACACACATCCTTAAACAGTCTGACCCAGACTCCCAGAGTCAGGTATCATTCTGTGAGATTTCCTGTTGTGCTCTAAGTTAGAGCCTGTGCCATTAACACAAATAGACTCTCCTCACTGTCTCCCTCTCCACCTGTCTCCATCCACCTAACTGCATTCATAGATGGTTTGAGTGTGGCCTGGACAAGTGCAGACCTCGGCCACATGGAGATTTCAAGGCATCGGTTCATATATCCGGAAATCAAACACTTCGATTTGATGCTCAGGAATTAATGACAACATCACGATAATTTCTCTTGTAATAATGTACTCTGTGGAAGGAATTTTCTCTGTCCACCTGGACAGTGTTCCTGCTTTGAGGACCCTCTCGGCTTTGCTATTGAATTCTATCCTGGGTTTGCCCTGATCCATTCTCCCTCATCCAGGTACTCAGGAAAATTCCCACTTCAATCCACACAGACTGATCTCCTCAGACACTATAGGATCTATACTCTATAAAGTAAAAAGGTAGAGTCCGCATGACAGTCAAGATGAATTTCACATGTTGAGATCTTAATGGGCGCTTTGCATAGATAGAAAAGACACACACAAACTCTCATAATAGACATAAGCGATGTCGGGGTATTTCTGAAGACCTACTTGGCTCCACGGTTAACTTTGTCCCTTTGCCAAAGATAAGTCCATAACCAGCTGCTCTAGTACTCACACAGCACTGCACCCCTCAGCCAAAACCTATCCCCGTGGCGTGATCATTACCATCTTTATTCTCTGGTGGGTACACTTAGGGGTACAGGTTATGCAATTTTTCAATGATGTGATAAGGTCTCTAACACTGTGGAAGTCATTTCTTAGTCACTGCTGGTGTGAATTAGATCCTACCTCCTATTTTAAAAAGGAAATCTCTGTCCCAACTCAGAGCAGAGCGCCTGGTGGATCAGCCCCACTGACAACCTGGGGATGTTACCCCGAGTACGGTATCCCTTACTGTACCGTATCTGTGGTCTGGGGAATTATTTTCTCTGCTGACCTACTCGTGGTCGCCATCCCACACAAGCCCGTGGACATTATTCCGTGACAATCCCCAACACTTACTCGGCTCCACCATCAGTCTGGTCCCACCTCCGAAGATAAGCTTGTTGGTACCATCAATCACACAGCCCTACACTTCCTTACAAAAACCATGTCCCAGTCAGTGACTGTTCTTTGTCTGGATAACCATAACCATTTCAACCAGATGACACCCATTATATCCATGAAATTACTTCCATGTCATGGAATCAGTTTCCTAAAGTTGTCCACTAGAAATCACGACGCACCTCCAAAAATTACCTCCCTTCTCACAATATTCACAAACGTCTGGAAGCAGTCTGACCTAGACTACCAGAGTCAGTTATTATTCTGTGAGATATACTGTTGCTAACTAAGGTCGGGGGTATGCCGTTAACACAGATAGACTCTCCTCACTGCCTCCCTCTCTGCTCGTCTCACCCACCCACCCCATTAATGAATCCTATCTCAGTGGTATGAGTGTCTGCTGGAGAGGTTCTGACCTGGGCTGGACAGACATTTTAAGGCATCAGTTTATATATCCAGGAATCAAACAGTTTGATTTGATGCTCAGAAATGAATAAAAACGTCACGATAATTTTTTTTTTCTCAGCTCAGGAATTAATAAAGACATCACGATAATTTCGTTTCATTGGATAGATTTCTCTATCCAACTGGACGGTGTTGGTGCTATGAGTTGCCTCTCAGCTTCGCTATCTAACTCTATCTTGGGTTTCTCCTGAATCATTCCCCCTCACCCAAGAGCTCAGGAAGATTCCCACTTGAGTCCACACAGACCAATCGCCTCAGACACTGTAGTATCTGTACTCTATAAAGCAAAATGGCAGAAACTGACTGACATTCAAGATGAATTTCACATGTTGAGATCTTAATGGACGCTTTGCACAGATAGAATAGACACACACAAACTCTCATAATAGACATAAGCTGTGTTGGGGTGTTTCTGAATACCTACTTGGCTCCACAATTAACTTTGTCCCTTTGCCAAAGATAGGTCCATAACCAGTTGCTCTAGTACTCACACAGCACTGCACCCCTCAGCCAAAACCCATCCCCGTGGCGTGATCATTACCATCTTTATTCTCTGGTGGGTACACTTAGGGGTACAGTTTATGCAATTTTTCAATGATGTGATAAGGTCTCTAACACTGTGGAAGTCATTTCTTAGTCACTGCTGGTGTGAATTAGATCCTACCTCCTATTTTAAAAAGGAAACCTCTGTCCCAACTCAGACCAGAGCGCCTGATGGGTCAGCACCACTGACAATCTGGGGATGTTACCCCGAGTACGGTATCCCTTACTGTACCGTATCTGTGGTCTGGCAAATTATTATCTCTGCTGACCTACCCATGGTCGCCATCCAACACAAGCCCGTGGACATTATTCCGTGACAATCCCCAACACTTACTCGGCTCCACCATCAATCTGGTCCCACCTCCGAAGATAAGCTTGTTGGTACCATCAATCACACAGCCCTACACTTCCTTACAAAAACCGTGTCTCAGTCAGTGACTGTTCTTTGTCTGGATAACCATAACCATTTCAACCAGATGACACCCATTATATCCATGAAATTACTTCCATGTCATGGAATCAGTTTCCTAAAGTTGTCCACTCGAAATCACGACGCACCTCCAAAAATTATCTCCCTTCTCACAATATTCACAAAAGTCTGGAAGCAGTCTGACCTAGACTACCAGAGTCATTTATTATGCTGTGAGATATACTGTTGCTAACTAAGGTCGGGTGTATGCTTTTAACACAGATAGACTCTCCTCACTGCCTCCCTCTCTGCCCGTCTCACCCACCCACCCCATTAATGAATCCTATCTCAGTGGTATGAGTGTCTGCTGGAGAGGTTCTGACCTGGGCTGGACAGACATTTTAAGGCATCAGTTTATGTATCCAGAAATCAAACAGTTTGATATGATGCTCAGGAATGAATAAAAACATCACGATAATTTTTTTTTCTCAGCTCAGGAATTAATAAAGACATCACGATAATTTCGTTTCATTGGATAGATTTCTCTATCCAACTGGACGGTGTTGGTGCTATGAGTTGCCTCTCAGCTTCGCTATCTAACTCTATCTTGGGTTTCCCCTGAACCATTCCCCCTCACCCAAGAGCTCAGGAAGATTCCCACTTGAGTCCACACAGACCAATCGCCTCAGACACTGTAGTATCTGTACTCTATAAAGCAAAATGGCAGAAACTGACTGACATTCAAGATGAATTTCACATGTTGAGATCTTAATGGACGCTTTGCACAGATAGAATAGACACACACAAACTCTCATAATAGACATAACCTGTGTTGGGGTGTTTCTGAATACCTACTTGGCTCCACAATTAACTTTGTCCCCTCGCCAAAGATAAGTCCATAACCAGTTGCTCCAGCATTCACACAGCACTCCACCCCTCAGCAAAAACTCCAGTGGTGTGACCATTGCCCTCTTTATTCTCTGATGGGTACACCTGGGGGTAAATGTTATGCAATTGTTCAGTGCTGTGACAAGGTCTCTAACACTGTGGAGGTATTTTCTTAGCCACCACGGATGTGAACTAGGGTCTACCTGCTATTTTTGTTAAAAGAAAAATTTCTGATCTCAACTCGGAGCAGAGTGCCCAGTGTATCAGCCCCACCAGTAGTCTGGAGATGTTACACTATGTATGGCATCCCATCTGTACAGTATCGCTGGCCTGGGAAATTATTATCTCTTCTGACCTACTCATGATCACTATCCAACCCAAGCCCGTGGACATTATTCTGTGAAAATCCCCAACACTTACTTGGCTCCACGATCAGTCTGGTCCCACCACCAAAGATAAGCTTCAAGCCATCATTCACACAGCCCTACACTTCCTGACAAAAACCTCTCCCAGTTAGTGTCTGTTCTGTGGACCACTATGACCATTTCAACCAGATTGTACTCAGTTAATCCATGAAATTACTTCCATGCTTTGGAATCAGTTTCCTAAAGTTGTCCACTCAGAAACGAACACTCATTGGATTCCAATCTCAATCATGACCGACTTTCAAACATTACCTTCCCTCTCACCATATTCACACACACATCCTTAAACAGTCTGACCCAGACTCCCAGAGTCAGGTATTACACCGTGAGATTTACTGTTGCAATCTAAGGTAGCGCATATGTCTTAACACAAATAGACTCTCCTCATTGTCTCCTTCTCCACCCATCTCTATCCACCTAACTGCATTCATAGATGGTTTGAGTGCAGACCTCGACCACATGGAGCTTTCAAGGCATCAGTTCATATATCTGGAAATCAAACACTTTGATTTGATGCTCAGGAATTAATGTGAACATTACAATAATTTCTATTGAAATAATGTACTTTGTGGAAGGGATTTCCTCTGTGCAACTGGACAGTGTTCCTGCTTTGAGGACCCTCTCGGCTTCACTATCTCATTCTATTCTGGGTTTCCCTCTGAACCATTCCCCGATCCAGGAGCTGAGGAAAATTCCCATTTCAATCTATACTGGCTAATTGCCCCAGATATTGTAGGGTGTATACTCTATAAAGTAAAAAGGTGGAGTCCAACTGACAGTCAAGATAAATTTCACGTGCTGAGATATTAATGGATGCTTTGCATAGATAGAATAGACACACACAAACTCTCATAATGTACATAAGCTGTGTTGGGGTGTTTCTGAATACCTACTTGGCTCCATGGTTAACTTTGTCCCCTCTCCAAAGATAAGTCCATAACCAGCTCCATCATTCACACAGCACTGCACCCCTCAGCAAAAACCCACCCCAGTGGAGTGATCATTACCACCTTTATGCTCTGGTGGGTACACTTAGGGTACAGGCTCTGCAATTTTTCAATATTGTGATATAGACACTAACTCTGTGGATGTATTTACTAAACCAGCGCTGATGTGAATTAGGCCCTATCTTCTTTTTTGATAAAACCCAACTGATCCCAACTCAGAGCAGGGCGCCTGGTGCGTCAACCCCACCGATAATCCGGAGATGTTCCCCCAAGTAGGGTAGCCCTTGCTGTACTGTATCTACCGTCTGGGGAATTATTATCTCTGCTGGCCTATTCGTGATCACTATCCAACCCAAGTCTGTGGACATTATTCTGTGACAATCCCCAACACTTACTCGGCTCCACTATCAGTCTGGTCCCACCTCCGAAGATAAGCTTGTTGGTGATATCACTCACACAGCCCTACACCTCCTCACAAAAACAGTCTCTGAGTTACTTGCTGTTCTGCGTCTGCAACACCAATGCAATTTCAACGAGATGGCACCCATTTTACACACATTGCTCATGACATTGTTGGTCTCATTTTCCCAAAGTTGTCCACTCAGAACACAGCGCTCGCTGGATCCCTCTCTCAATCAACTTCGGAAAATTAGCTTCCCTCTCACGATATCTGTACACATCCTTAAACAGTCTGACACAAACTTCAACGATCATTTATTATTCTGTGAGATTTACTGTTGCAAACTAACGGACACTCTATCCATTTCACATTGTCCTCGCTCTGTCCCTCTCTGGTCCCCTTTATTCTCCTAACCACAACAACCAATCATAGCTCAGTGGTTTGTGTCTGTTCTGAATAAGGGCAGATGCAGAGATTTCAAGACATCAGTTCATATTTACAGAAATTGCATGCATTGATTTGGTGCTCAGGAACTAATGCGAATGTTGTACTGAAACAATGTTCCCTGTGGAAATAACTTTCTCAGTCCAGCTCAACAGCGTTTCTGCTTTGAGAGGCGATTTAATTCTATCCTTGCTCACCCCTGAACTGTTTCCCCTGATTCAGGTACTCTGGAAGATTCCAATTTCACACAGAAAGCGTGAGGTCATGCAGGAAGAATAGAGACATGGGCTATTTTCCAAATGGGGAGAAAGTTCAGAAGTTTGAAGTGCAAAGAGGCTTGGGTATTCCAGCTCAGGATTCTCACAAGATAAACTTGCAGGTTGAGTCAGTAATTAGGATGGCAAATGCAGTGACGGCATTTATTTCGAGAGGACTTGAATATAAAATCAGGGATGTACAGCTGAGGCTCTCCAAGGGTCTGGTCAGACCACATTCGGAGTATTGTGTGCAGTTTTGGGCTTCATACCTCAGGAGGGATGGACTGGCCCTGGAGCATGTTCAGAGCTGGTTCATGAGAATCGTCCCAGGGATAAAAAGCTTAACATATGAGGAAGGTTTAAGGACTCTGGGATTATCACGCGCATACACACACACACCCACCCACACACACACACACACACATACACCCCCACACCCACATACACCCCCACCCCCCCACACACACACACACACACACATACATCCCCACACTCACACACACACACACATACACCCCCACACCCACATACACCCCCACACCCCCACACCCACACACACACACATACACACACATACACCCCACACCCACACACACACACACACACACACACACTAGATGTAAACAGTGCTGAGGTGTTACTGAATACCCACTTGGCTCCACAGTTAACTTTGTCCCTTCTCCAAGGGTAAGCTTATATCCACCTGCGGCATTCACACAGCAATACGCCCCACAGCAGAAACCCAGCCTCTTGAAGCATGGAATACAGAAGCAGCGGGAGGCCATTGAGCCCCTCTATCCTATTCTGGCATTCCACAGTATCGTGACTAACCTCACCTCCACCTCAACCTCACTCTCCAGCCCTCTCCCCATCACCCTTGAGCCCCCTTCCTCATTCAGAATCAGTCTATCTCCTCCTTGCATTTACTCAATGTCCCAGCATCCCATTGCAGTCTGTGGGAGTGAGGTCCACACATTCAACAGCCTCTGAGGGAAGTCATTTCTCCCCCCGTCTCTGTTTTCGGCCTTGCTTCGCCCTTATCCTGGACCCATAACCCTCTCATTCTGGATTTCGCCTCCACGTCAGGGACCATCCCCTCTGCATCTGCTTTGTGAGCTCCCCCCCCCCCCCCCCCCCCCCACATTAACATCAATGAAATCTCCTCTCAATCTTGGAAACCCCAGAGAGAATGGACCTAGTGTGCTCCATCACTCTTCACAAGACAAACCTCCTCATCTTTTGGAAGAATTGGGTAACCATCCTCTGCCTCTGATCCAGCTACATTCTTCCCCAGCTTATAACTGTACACAATATACTGGAATAACCATCTCAGTCCTCAATCTTCTCCACAGAAAATGATACGGAGATAGGAATATATTGAGAGAGTGCTACACATCACCAGAAATCAGCTCCTGCCTCTGACATTTCTTTCAATGTCCAGGAATTCATCACAACGTCATCATGATTGGGATTAGAAATAAGGCCAGAGAAACTGATCTCTCACTCCGGCTGGTCAGGTCCTCTCACTGGAAATCTGTTACTGTCATGCTGCTCCCCTGATTTGGTTGACTCTAATCCCCAACACTCATCCAGAATCCCCTCAAATCAAGACTGGCCTCGTATTCTATATTCTAGCAAGTCCCTCGCTCCAGAGAATAAAGTCTGGAGATACTCCAGGAGCCATTGAACGCCGAGAGACGAATTGTGGGCTGGCTAGGGCAGGGAACAGAGAGATGGATCAGGAAGTGGACAGCCAGGAGCTGTTTCTGAATACCTACTTGGCTCCACGGTTAACTTTGTCCCTTCTCCAAAGATAAGCTTGCCAGTAGCTCCATCATACGCACAGCACTGCGCCCCACAACAAAAACCCAGCCTTAGACCGGCTGCCCTTATATCCTGGGAGAAAGTGAGGACTCCAGATGCTGGAGTCCAAATATGCGAGGGGCTGGTTAGGCAGCATCCGAGGAGCAGAAGAGTCAATGTTTCGGGCATGAACCCTTCATCAGGAATAACATTAGGCCCTAAACATTGAGTCGCCTGCTCCTCGGATGCTGCCTGACCTGCTGTGCTTTTCCAGCGCCACACATTTTGACTGCCATTATACTCTGCTTACTCAAGAAACTGATTTCAGATCCGTACTGACGCCACACCTCAACCATAAAGGAATCATCGAGAAATCATAAGGGTTCCAATCATCAAGGATATGTCAACGTGCAGAATGATCATTTTTTTTTGTCGGGAATTAAGACTGAAAGCGAACGCTCCGGCCTGAAAACAGATTCTCCAGGAGTACCTACTCGGTTCCACCGTTAACTTTGTCCCCTCTCCAAAGATGAGCTGAGAAATACCTCCACGGGACACACAGCACTGCGCCCCACAACAAAAACCCACCCCAGTGGCGTGATCCTCTTTATTCTCTGGTGGTTACACTTGGGCCACACGCTGTGCCCTTCTGCAATGCTGTGATATAGACACCAACCCTGTGGGAGTAATTTCTAAACCAGCGCGATGTGAATTAGGGCATATCTGCTTTTTATATATTAATGGTCTCCGGACCCCAACTGATAGCAAAGCTACTGGTGGGTCAGCTCCACTGATAATCTGGGGATGTTACCCCAAGTACGGTACCCCTTGCTGTGCTGTATCTGCGGTCTGGGGAGTTATTATCTCTGCTGACCTACCCATTATCGCGATCCAACCCAAGCCCGTGGACATTATTCCGTGACAATCCCCAACACTTACTTGGCTCCACTATTAGTCTGGTCCCACCTCCAAAGATGAGTCTGCCGGTGTTATCACTCACACAGCCCCACACCTCCTAACAAAAACCCTGTCTGAGTTAGTGCCTGTTCTGTGCCTGTACCCCCCCAATGCCATTTCAACCAGATGGCACTCACGTTATTCACATTACTCATGACATTGCTTCCAAGAGTTGTAATCAGTTTCTTGAAGTTGTCCACTCAGAAACAAAAGTCTATGCATTCTCCTCTGATTTGGAAAGAGATTCCCAAAATTCGCTTCCCTCTTACAACATTCACAACCTTCCTTAAGCCATCTGACCCAAACTTCCAGAATCAGTTATTATTCTGTTGCAATGAAACGTCGTGTCTCTCTGTTTGTCACAGGGAGATTCTCCTCACTCCCTCTCTCTTTGACACACACTCTCTCTCTCTCTCTCTCTCTCTCTTTGCCCCCCTCTATCACCCTAACCATATTAATGAACCATATCTCAGTGGTTTGAGTGTGGCCTAGACAAGGGCAGACCTGGGACACAACGAGATTTCAAGGTGTTAGTTTATATTTAAAGAAATCAACATATCAGTTTGGTCCTCCAGAAGTAATATGGTGCTCACAATAATTTCAATAGAAATAATGTCCTCTAATGTTCCTGCTTGGAGAATCCTCTCCTGGACAAGCTATTTAATTGTAGCCTTGGATTCTATTGAACATTTCCCCTTTATCCAGGTTCTCAGGAAGATTACCACTTCAATCCACACAATGTGAATCCCCTCAGATACTGTAGGGTCTACATTCTATAAAGCAAAGAGCCGCAAACCGTCTCATTTTCAAGATGAATTTCACATGTGGAGATCTCAGCAGATTTTTCGTACAGAGATAAAATGCACACACACAAACACACAGACACACAGACACACACGCGCGCACACACACACACACACAGAGTCACATAACAGATATCAGCAGTTTTGAGGTGTTACTAAATACCTACTTGGTTCCACGGTTAACTTTGTCCCCTCTCCAAAGATAAGCTTATAACCAGCTCCAATATTCACACAGCACTGCGTCCCCCAGCAAAAACCCACCTCAGTGAGAGCGTTCATTACCATCTTTACTCTTTGGTGGGTACACTTGGGGCACATGCTATGCCATTCTTCAATACTGTCCCACAGACACTAACCCCTCTCACAGTACTTTCTAAACCAGCACTGATGTGAATTAGAGCCGAACTGCTTTTCTTAATAAAAATTCTCCTGATCCAGACTCTGCCTGGGGGGTCAGCCTCACCGATAATCTGGGAATTTTACCCCGAGTATGGTATCCCTTGCTGTACCGTATCTGTGGTCTGGGGAATTATTATCTCTGCTGACCTACTCGTGGTCACTATCCAACACAAACCCGTGGACATTATTCTATGACAATCCCCAACACTTACTTGGCTCCACTGACAGTCTGGTCCCAGTTCCAAAGATGAGTCTGCCGGTGTTAGCATCCACACAGCCCTACACTTCCTGACAAAAACCCTGTCTGAGTTAGTGCCTGTTCTGTGTCTGTACCCCCCAACGCCATTTCAAGTAGAGATTGGTCAGTAGTTAGGAAGGAAACTGTAATGATGGCATTTATTTTGAGAGGACTTGAATATAAAAGCAGGGATGTACTTCTGAGGTTCAATAAAGCTCTGGTCTGACCACATTTGTAGAAAGGAGCACAGATTTGGGCTCCCCATCTCAGGAGGGATGTACTGGCCTTGGCGTGTGTTCAGAGAACGGTCCCAGGAATGAAAAGCTTAACATAGGAGGAAGGTTCAAGGTCTCTGGGTTTATACCCAATGGAGTTTAGAAGGATGAGAGGGGGATCTGACTGAAACACAGAGAATGGCCTGGACAGAGTGGATGTTGCGAAGATGTTTCCATTGGTAGGAGAGACTAGGACCCGAGGGCACTATCTTGGAGTAAACGGAAAACCTTTGAGAATGGAGGTGAGAAACTTCTTCAGCCACGGAGTGTGAATCATTGGAATTCATTGCCACAGAAGGCTGTGGAGGCCAGGTCATTGAGTGAAATTAAGACTGAGACAAGTAGGTTCTTGAGTATCAAGGGGATCAATGGTCATGTAGACAATGGGGTTGAGAAACTTATCAGCCATGATTGATTGGAGGCGCAGACTCGATGGTCTGAATGGACTAATTTCTGCTCTTATGGCGTCTGGTGTTATGATCTAATCTACACACCCAATCGCCTCATATATTGTCAGGTAACTGTATAAAACAAAGACGCAAAATCCGTCCAGATTTGGTGATGAATTTCACACGTGGAAATCTCAGGGGATGGTTTGTACAAAGAAAAATACATGCATACACACAGACACAGTCACACAGACCCACACACACACACATACACAGACACGTACACACGCACACACGCGTGCAACAGAGGTAAACAGGACAGAGATGTATCTGAATACCTACTCGGTTCCGCGGTTAACTTTGTCCCCTCTCCAAAGATAAGCTGATTAGCGACTCTGGCATTCACACAGCTCTGCACTCCTCAGTAAAAACCCACCCCAGTGGGAGTGCTCATTCCCATCCTTATTCTCTGGTGGGGATACATGCGGCACATGGTCTGTCATTCTTCAATGCTGTGATACAGACACTAACCCTGTGGAGATATTTTCTAAACCAGCGCTGATGTGAACTAGGGCCTACTTCCTACTTTCTGTGAAGCAAAAACTTCTGATCCCAACTCAGAGCAGAGTGCCTGGTGTGTCAGCCCCACCGATAAACTCGGGACGTTACCCTGAGTATGGTATCCCTTCTTGTACCGCATCTGCGGTCTGGTGAATTAATTATCTCTGCTGACCTACTCGTGATCACTATCCAAAACAAGCCCAAGGACATTATTCTAAACTAATCCCAACACTTACTTGGCTCCACTTTCAGACTGGTCCCACCTCCGAAGATAAGCTTGAAGTTATCACTCACACAGCCTTTCACTCCCTAACAAAAACCCTGTCTGAGTTAGTGCCTGTTCTGTGTCTGTACCCCCCCCCAGTGCCATTTCAACCAGGCGGGAGCCACTTCATTTACATTACTCATGACATTGCTTCCAAGAGTTGTAATCAGTTTCTTGAAGTTGTCCACTCAGAAACAAAAGTCTATGCATTCTCCTCTGATTTGGAAACAGATTCCCAAAATTCGCTTCCGACTCACAATATTCACAACCTTTCTCAAGCCATCTGAGCCAAACTGCCAGAATCAGTTATTATTCTGTTGCAATGAAAGGTAATGTCTCTCTGTTTGTTGCAGATCGAGTCTCCTCACTCTCTCTCTCTGACTCTCTCTCTCTCTCTCTGGCCCCCTCTCTCCCCCTAACCATATTAATGAACAATATCTGAGTGGATTGAGAGTGCCCCAGACAAGGGCAGACCTGGGACACACGGAGATGTCAAGGCGTTCAAATTCAACGAATTGAACACATCGATTTGGTGCTCCAGACGTAATAAGGAGCTCACAATATTTTCTATAGAAATAATGTCCTCTAATGTTTCTGCTTGGTGATTTCTCTCCTGGATGAGCTATCTAATTGTAGCCTTGGTTTCTCCTGAACATTTCCCCTTTATCCAGGTTCTCAGGAAGATTACCACTTCAATCCACACAATATGAATCCCCTCAGATATTGTCGTGTCCATGTTCTATAAAGGAAAGAGGCGTTTCACATGTGGAGATCTCATGAATTTCACATGTGGAGATCTCAGCTTCTTTGTACAGAGATAAAATACACACTAACTCTCACATATGTACACACAGACACACATACAGAGTCACATAACAGACAAAGCTGTGTTGGGGTGTTACTGAATACCTACTTGGTCCCACGGTTAACTTTGTCCCCTCTCCAAAGATAAGCTTATTAACAACTCCAGTATTCACACAGCACTGCGTCCCACAGCACAAAACCACCCCAGTGGAGTGATCACTACCATCTTTACTCTTTGGTGGGTACACTTGGGGCACATGCTATGCCATTCTTCAACGCTGTCCCACAGACACTAACCCCTATCACTGTACTTTCTAAACCAGCACTGATGTGAATTAGAGCCGAATTGCTTTTCTTAATAAAAATTCTCCTGATCCAGGTTCTGCCTGGTGGGTCAGCCCATGGACATTATCCTATAAAGACCCCCAGCACTTACTTGGCTCCACTATCAGTCTGGTCCCAGCTCCGAAGATAAGCTTGTTGATGTTCTCATTCACACAGCCCTACACTTCCTGACAAAAACTCTCTCCCAGTTAGTGACTGTTTTGTGTCCGTACACCCCAATGCCATTGCAACCAGATGGCACCTGCTTTATGAACATTACTATCTCATTGTTACCATCTTTATTCTCTGGTCAGTAGACTTGGGGAATCGCTATGCCATTCTTCAATGCTGTGATGCAAACACTAACTCTGTGGAAGTACTTCTAATCCAGCGCCTATCTTTTTTTTGGATAAAACTCTCCTGATCCCAACTCAGAGCAGGGTGCCTCGTGTGTCAGTCCCACCGATAAACTGGGGATGTTACCCCGAGTACAGTATCCCTTGCTGTGCTGTATCTGAGGTCTGGGGAATTATTATCTCTGCTGACCTACTCGTGATTGCTATCCAACGCCAGCCAGTGGACATTATTCTGTGACAATCCCAAACACTTACTTGGCTCCACGATCAGTCTGGTCCCACCTCCAAAGATAAGCTTGACGTTAGTATTCACACAGCCCTACACTTCCTGACAAAAACTCTTTCCCAGTTAGTGACTGTTCTTTGTCTGGTATTTGAACCAGATGGCACCCATTCTTCACACTTTACTCATGACATTGCTTTTGTCAGCTGGTATCATTTTCCTAAAGTTGTCCACTCGGGAACATAACACTCACTGGATTTCTCTCTCGCTCACTACCAACCTCCAAAAAATAGCTTCCCTCTCACAATATTCGTACACATTCTTCAACAGTCTGACCCAAAATTCATCAGTTATTATTCAGTGAGATTTACTGTTGCAAACTAAGGTACAGTCTGTCCATTTAACATAGACAGATTCTCCTCACTCTGTCTCTCTGGCCCCATCGATCCCCCAAACCACATGAATGAATCATATCTCAGTAGTTTGAGTGTATCCCGGGCAAGGGCAGACCTGGGACGCACATAAACGTCAATAGGTCACTTCAATTCACAGTAATCACACACATCAATTTGATGCTCAGGAATTAATGACACCCTCACGATAATTTCAAATAATGTTCTCTGTGGAAGCAACTTTATCTGTACAACTCAGCAAAGTATCTGCTTTGAGAATCCTCTTATCTTCGCTATTTAATTTTATCCTGGTTTTCCCCTCAAACAGTCTCCCGTTTTAGGTACTCAGGAAGATTAGAGAAAGTGTGAGGTCATGCACATTGGCAGGAAGAATCGAGGCATGGACAATTTTCCAAATGGGGAGAAAATTCAGAAGTTTGAAGTTCAAAGAGACTTGGGCGTTTCAGTTCAGGATTCTCCCAAGGTAAACTTGCAAGTTGAGTCAGTAATTAGGAAGGCAGATGCAAGAATGGTATTTATTTTGAGGGGACATTCATATAAAAGCAGGGATGTACTTCTGAGGCTCTGGTCAGACCACGTTTGGAGTATTGTGTGTGGTTTTAAGCCCCGTATCTCATGAGGGATGTCCTGGCTTTGGGACGTGTTCAGGGGAGCTCTATGGGAATGGTCCCCGTTATGAAAAGCTTAACATATGAGGAACATTTGAGGATTTGGGTCTATACCCGATGGAGTTTAAGGGGGGATCTGATTGAAACGCAGGGAATACTGAATGGCCTGGACAGATTGGATGTTGGGAAGATGTTTCTGTTGGTAGGAGACACTAGGAACAGAGGACATAGCCTTAGAGGAATGGGTTGGAGCTTTTGGAACGGAGATACAGTGAAACCTATTCATCCAGATAATGGGGAATCTATGGAATTCATTGCCACAGACGGCTGTGGAAGCCAGGACACTGAGTATATTTAAGACTGAGATAGATAGGTTCTTGAGTATCAAGGGGATCAAGGGTTACAGAGAGAATGTGGCTGAGAAACTTATCAGCCATGATTGAAAGGAGGAGCAGACTCGAATGGGCTGAATGGCCTGGTGTCTGCTCCTATGTCTCATGGTGTTATGGTCTAAACCACACACACTAATCGTCTCATATATAGCCAGGTCTGTACTCTATAGAACAAGAGGCAAAAACCGTTCAGATGTCCAGGTGTGATGATAAATTTCACATCTGGAAATCTCAGTGGATGGTTTGTGCAGGGAAAAATACACACACACGCACACTCACTCTCTTACACACACACACACTCTCACACACACACACTCACTCTCTTAGACACACACACTCTCTCTCTCACACACACTCATTCTCTCTCACACACACTCACTCTCTCTCTCACACACACACTCACTCACACACACGCTCACTCTCACACACATTCACTCTCTCTCACACACACTCTCTCTCACACACACACTCTCTCACAAACACACTCACTCTTACACACACACTCTCTCACACACACACTCACTCTTACACACACACTCTCTCTCACACACACACTCTCTCACAAACACACTCACTCTTACACACACACTCTCTCACACACACACTCACTCTTACACACACACTCTCTCTCACACACACTCACTCTCTCTCTCACACACACACTCACTCTCTCTCTCTCCCACACACACACTCTCTCTCACACACACACTCTCTCTCACACACACACACTCACTCACTCTCTCTCTCTCACACACGCACACTCTCTCTCTCTCACACACACACACTCTCTGTCTCACACTCACACACACACAGACGCACAGACACACACACACACACCAGCGATAAAGAGTGCAGAGGTGTTCCTGAATACCTACTTGGTTTCACAGTTAACTTTGTCCCCTCTCCAAAGATAAGCTGATTACCTACTCGAGTATTCACACAGCACTGCGTCCCTCAGCAAAAACCCACCCCAATGGAATGTTCATTACCATCTTTCTTCTCTGGTGGTGCACTTGGGGTACACGTTATGCTATTCTGCAATGCTGTGATACAGACACCAACCCTGTGGAAGTGTTTTCTGAACCAGCGCTGATGTGAATTAGGACCGATCTTTCTTTTTAAATAAATGTCCGCTTGATCCCAACTCAGAGCAGAGCGCCTTGTGGGTCAGCCCCACCAATTACCTGGGGATGTTACCCTGAGTACGGCATCCCTTGCTGTACTGTGTCTGTGGTCTGGGGAATTATTATCTCTGCTGACCTACTCGTGGTTGCTATCCAATACAAGCCCATGGACATCATTCTGTGAAAATCTCCCAACACTTACTTGGCTCCACGATCAGCCTGGTCCCACCTCCAAAGATAAGCTTGTTGTAGCCAGTATTCACACAGCCCGACACTTCCTGACAAAAACCCTGTCTGAGTTTTGTTCTGTGTCTGTCCCCCCCAATGTGATTTCAGCCAGGCAGCCACTTCACTTACATTACCCAAGACATTGCCTTCAAGAGTTCTGATCAGTTTCCTGAAGCTGTCCACTCAGAAACAAAAGTCAGTGCACTCTCTTCTGGCTTGCAAACAACTTCCAAAAATTGTTTCTCTCTCACAATATTCACACACATTCTAAAAACCTTCTGACTCAAACTTCCAGAGTCAGTTATTATTCTGGGACATTTGTTGTTACAATCTACAGTAGTCTCTCCATTTGTTACAGATGGACTCTCTTCACTCTCTCTCTCTCTCTGGCCTACTCTGTCCCCCAACCATATTAATGAACCATATCTCAGTGGTTTGAGTGTAGCCTGGACAAGGGCAGGCCTGGGACCCACGGAGATTTCAAGGTGTTAGTTTATATTTAAAGAAATCAACACATCGCTTTGGTGCTCCAGACGTAATACGGAGCTCACGATATTTTCTATGGAAATAATGTCCTCTAATGTTCCTGCTTGGTGATTTCTCTCCTGGATGAGCTATCTAATTGTAGCCTTGGATTCTCCTGAACATTTCCCCTTTATCCAGGTTCTCAGGAAGATTACCACTTCAATCCACACAATATGAATCCCCTCAGACATTGAAGGGTCTACGGTCGAGAAAGCAAAGAGGCGTAAACCGTCCCATGAATTTCACATGTGGAGATCTCAGATTCTTTGTACAGAGATAAAATACACACTCACTCTCACATATGTACACACAGACACACATACAGAGTCACTTAACAGACAAAGCTGTGTTGGGGTGTTACTGAATACCTACCTGGTTCCACAGTTAACTTTGTCCCCTCTCCAAAGATAAGCTTATTAACAACTCCAGTATTCACACAGCACTGCGTCCCACAGCAAAAACCCACCCCAGTGGAGTGATCACAACCATCTTTACTCTTTGGTGGGTACACTTGGGGCACATGCTATGCCATTCTTCAACGCTGTCCCACAGACACTAACCCTATCACTGTACTTTCTAAATCGACACTGATGTGAATTAGAGCCTATCTGCTTTTCTTAATAAAAATTCTCCTGATCCAGGTTCTGCCTGGTGGGTCAGCCCGTGGACATTATCCTGTAAAAATCCCCAGCACTTACTTGGCTCCACTATCAGTCTGGTCCCAGCTCCGAAGATAAACTTGTTGGTGTTCTCATTCACACAGCCCTACACTTACTGACAAAAACTCTCTCCCAGTTAGTGACTGTTCTGTGTCTGTACCCCCCCCAATGCCATTGCAACCAGATGGCACCTGCTTTACCAACATTACTATCTCATTGTTACCATCTTTATTCTCTGGTCAGTAGACTTGGGGAATCGCTATGCCATTCTTCAATGCTGTGATACAAACACTAACTCTGTGGAAGTACTTCTAATCCAGCGCCTATCTTTGTTTTGAGAAAACTCTCCTGATCCCAACTCAGAGCAGGGTGCCTGGTGTGTCAGTCCCACCGCTAAACTGGGGATGTTACCACAAGTACAGTATCCCTTGCTGTGCTGTATCTGTGGTCTTGGGAATTATTAACTCTGCTGACCTACTCGTGATTGCTATCCAACGCCAGCCAGTGGACAATATTATGTGACAATCCCAAACACTTACTTGGCTCCACTATCAGTCTGGTCCCACCTCCAAAGATAAGCTTGACGTTAGTATTCACACAGCCCTACACTTCCTGACAAAAACTCTCTCCCAGTTAGTGACTGTTCTTTGTCTGGTATTTGAACCAGATGGCACCCATTCTTCACACTTTACTCATGACATTGCTTTTGTCAGCTGGTATCATTTTCCTAAAGTTGTCCACTCGGGAACATAACACTCACTGGATTTCTCTCTCGCTCACTACCAACCTCCAAAAAATAGCTTCCCTCTCACAATATTCGTACACATTCTTCAACAGTCTGACCCAAAATTCATCAGTTATTATTCAGTGAGATTTACTGTTGCAAACTAAGGTACAGTCTGTCCATTTAACATAGACAGATTCTCCTCACTCTGTCTCTCTGGCCCCATCGATCCCCCAAACCACATGAATGAATCATATCTCAGTAGTTTGAGTGTATCCCGGGCAAGGGCAGACCTGGGACGCACATAAACGTCAATAGGTCACTTCAATTCACAGTAATCACACACATCAATTTGATGCTCAGGAATTAATGACACCCTCACGATAATTTCAAATAATGTTCTCTGTGGAAGCAACTTTATCTGTACAACTCAGCAAAGTATCTGCTTTGAGAATCCTCTTATCTTCGCTATTTAATTTTATCCTGGTTTTCCCCTCAAACAGTCTCCCGTTTTAGGTACTCAGGAAGATTAGAGAAAGTGTGAGGTCATGCACATTGGCAGGAAGAATCGAGGCATGGACAATTTTCCAAATGGGGAGAAAATTCAGAAGTTTGAAGTTCAAAGAGACTTGGGCGTTTCAGTTCAGGATTCTCCCAAGGTAAACTTGCAGGTTGAGTCAGTAATTAGGAAGGCAGATGCAAGAATGGTATTTATTTTGAGGGGACATTAATATAAAAGCAGGGATGTACTTCTGAGGCTCTGGTCAGACCACGTTTGGAGTATTGTGTGTGGTTTTAAGCCCCGTATCTCATGAGGGATGTCCTGGCTTTGGGACGTGTTCAGGGGAGCTCTATGGGAATGGTCCCCATTATAAAAAGCTTAACATATGAGGAACATTTGAGGATTCTGGGTTTATACCCGATGGCGTTTAAGGGGGGGGATCAGATTGAAACACAGGGAATACTGAATGGCCTGGACAGATTGGATGTTGAGAAGATGTTTCTGTTGGTAGGAGAGACTAGGAACCGAGGACATAGCCTCAGAGTAATGGGTTGGAGCTTTTGGAACGGAGATACAGTGAAACCTATTCATCCAGAGAATGGGGAATCTATGGAATTCATTGCCACAGACGGCTGTGAAAGCCAGGACACTGAGTATATTTAAGACTGAGATAGATAGGTTCTTGAGTATCAAGGGGATCAAGGGTGACAGAGAGAATGTGGCTGAGAAACTTATCAGCCATGATTGAATGGAGGAGCAGACTCGAATGGGCTGAATGGCCTGGTGTCTGCTCCTACGTCTCATGGTGTTATGGTCTAAACCACACACACTAATCGTCTCATATATTGCCAGGTCTGTACTCTATAAAACAAGAGGCAAAAACCGTCCAGATGTCCAGGTTTAATGATAAATTTCACATCTGGAAATCTCAGTGGATGGTTTGTGCAGGGAAAAATACACACACACGCACACTCACTCTCTTACACACACACACACACTCACACACACACTCACTCTCTCAGACACACACACTCTCTCTCTCACACACACTCATTCTGTCTCACACACACACTCACTGTCTCACACACACACTCTCACACACACACACTCTCACACACACGCACTCTCTCTGACACACACACTCTCTCACACACACACACTCATTCTCTCTCCCATACACTCACACTCTCTCACACACTCACTCTCACACACACTCACTCACACACACACACTCACTCGCACACACACACATTCACTCTCTCTCACACACATTCTCTCTCACACACACACTCTCTCTCACACACACACTGACACGCACACATTCACTCTCTCACACACACACTCACTCTCACAAACACACTCTCTCTCACACGCACTCACTCTCTCTCTCACACACACACACTCTCTCTCACACACACACACTCACTCTCTCTCACACACACACATTCTCTCTCTCTCTCACACACACTCTCTCTCACACACACACACTCTCTGTCTCACACACACACACACACACACACCAGCGATAAAGACACTGCAGAGGTGTTTCTGAATACCTACTCGGTTTCACGGTTAACTTTGTCCCCTCTCCAAAGATAAGCTGAGTACCAACTCCAGCATTCACACAGCACTGTGTCCCTCAGCAAAAACCCACCCCAATGGAATGTTCATTACCATCTTTCTTCTCTGGCGGTGCACTTGGGGTACACGTTATGCTATTCTGCGATGCTGTGATACAGACACCAACCCTGTGGAAGTGTTTTCTGAACCAGCGCTGATGTGAATTAGGACTGATCTTTCTTTTTAAATAAATGTCCGCTTGATCCCAACTCAGAGCAGAGCGCCTGGTGGGTCAGCCCCACCAATTACCTGGGGATGTTACCCTGAGTACGGCATCCCTTGCTGTACTGTATCTGTGGTCTGGGGAATTATTATCTCTGCTGACCTACTCGTGGTTGCTATCCAATACAAGCCCATGGACATCATTCTGTGAAAATCTCCCAACACTTACTTGGCTCCACGATCAGCCTGGTCCCACCTCCAAAGATAAGTTGGTCGTAGCCAGAATTCACACAGCCCGACACTTCCTGACAAAAACCCTGTCTGAGTTTTGTTCTGTGTCTGTCCCCCCCAATGTGATTTCAGCCAGGCAGCCACTTCACTTACATTACCCAAGACATTGCCTTCAAGAGTTCTGATCAGTTTCCTGAAGCTGTCCACTCAGAAACAAAAGTCAGTGCACTCCCTTCTGGCTTGCAAACAACTTCCAAAAATTGTTTCTCTCTCACAATATTCACACACATTCTAAAAACCTTCTGACCCAAACTTCCAGAGTCAGTTATTATTTTGGGACAGGTGTTGTTACAATCTACAGTAGTCTCTCCATTTGTTACAGATGGACTCTCTTCACTCTCTCTCTCTCTCTCTCTCTCTCTCTCTCTCTGACCTACTCTGTCCCCCAACCATATTAATGAACCATATCTCAGTGGTTTGAGTGTAGCCTGGACAAGGGCAGGCCTGGGACCCACGGAGATTTCAAGGTGTTAGTTTATATTTAAAGAAATCAACACATCGATTTGGTGCTCCAGAAGTAATAAGCAGCTCAAGATAATTTCTATAGAAATAATGTCCTCTAATGTTCCTGCTTGGAGAATCCTCTCCTGGATGACCTATCTAATTGTATCCTTGGATTCTATTGAACATTTCCCCTTTATCCAGGTTCTCAGGAAGATTACCACTTCAATCCACACAATGTGAATCCCCTCAGATATTGTAGGGTCTACATTCTATAAAGCAAAGAGGCGTAAACCGTCCCATTTTCAAGAAGAATTTCACACGTGGAGATCTCAGCAGATTCTTTGTACAGACATAAAATACACAGACACAGACACACACACACACACACACACACACACACACACAGACACACACACACACACACACACACACACACACACACACACAGTTATATAATAGTTGCAAGCAGTGGAGAGAGGTGTTACTGAAGACCTACTTGGTTTCACGGTTAACTTTGTCCCCTCTCCAAAGATAAGCTGAGTACCAACTCCAGCATTCACACAGCACTGTGTCCCTCAGCAAAAACCCACCCCAGTGGAGTGATCATTACCTCTGGTGTTTACACTTGGGGCACACGCTATACCATTCTTCAATGCTGGCCCACAGACACTAACCCGATCAAAGTCTTTTCTAAACCAGCATGGATGTGAATTAGAGCCTATCTGCTGTTTATGAAATAAATGTCCACCTGCTCCCAACTCAGAGCAGAGCGCCTGGTGTATCAGTCCCACCGATAATCCTGGAATGTACGGTATCCCTTGCTGTGCTGTTCCTGCGGTCTGGGGAATTATTAGCTCTGCTGACCTACTCGTGATCACTATCCCACACAAGCCCATAGACATGATCCTGTGAAAATCCCCAACACTGACTTGGCTCCACTATCAGTCTGGTCCCAGTTCCAAAGATAAGCCTGTTTCACGCAGCCTTCGATTTCCTGACAAAATCCACTTTCCGAATTACTGGTGGTCTTCGTCTGCCCCACCATTGGGATGTCTCCTGGGGTGGCACCCATTTTCCGTACAGGACCAATGGGTTGCTTTGATGAGTTGGAATCATGGGTCCTAAAGTTGCCCATTCAGAATCCAACTCTCACGGGGTTGCATCCTCAATCACGGCCCACTTCCAAACATTAGCTTCCCTCTTCGCAAAATTCCCCCTCATCCTGCAACAGTCTGACCCAGTCAGCTGTTACGCTGTGAGACTTACTGTTGTAATCGAAGGTAAAGTCTCTCCCTTTCACAGAGATAGACTCTCCACCCTCTCTCCCTCTCTGGCCCCTTCTATTTACAGAACAGCATTAATCAATCATACCTCAGTGGTTTGAGAATGACCTGGACAAGGGCGGAACCTGGAGATTTTTAATTGCCCAGTTCATATTAACAGAAATCACACGCATTGATTTGGTGCTCAGAAATTGGATAAGAAACGCACGATAATTTCTTGGGAAATAGTATACTCTGCTGGTGCAGGTTTCTCTCTCCAACTGGACAGTCTTCCTCCTGAGACTGAGTCGATGAGACTGCGTGGATTGAAGTGTACAAAGTTAAAACTCACACAGCACTAAGTTATAGTCCCAACAAGTTTAATTGGAAGCACTAGCTTTCGGAGCGACGCTCCTTCATCAGGTGATAGTGGAGAATAAGATTGTAAGACACAGAATTTGTAGCAAAAGTTGACAGTGTGATAGTGCTGAAATGATATATTGAAAGTTAACTAACAATCCGGACTCTTTGAAGATATCATTTCAGTTCTATCACACTGTCAACTTTTGCTACAAATTCTGTGTCTTACAATCTTATTCTCCACAACCACCTGATGAAGGAGCAGCGCTCCGAAAGCTAGTGCTTCCAAATAAACCAGTTGGGACTATAACCTAGTGCTGTGTGATGTTTAACTTTGCACACTTCAATCCACACAGTCTAATCGACCCAGACATTGTAGGGACTGCACTCTACACAGCAAAGGGGCAGAGACAGTCTGATATTTAAGGTGAATTTCACTTGAGGAGATATCAACCCACTTTTTGTGCTGAGAAAATGGCAACTCACGTAATATGTCTGAGCCGGGGAAAGCTGTGACCGAATACTTACTTGGCTCCACGGTTAACTTTGTCCCCTCTCCAAAGTTAAGCTGAGTCCCAGCTCCATAGTTCACACAGCCTTACAAGCCTTAATAAAAACCCAGCCGATGTGGGTACACAGAACATAGGAGCAGGAGGAGGCCATTCAGCCCCTCACTCCTGCTCCTGCATTCCATACCTTTGTGCCGAATTTCATCCAGGCCATAATTCCGCTCTCCCTGCCATGTCCCCATCACCCTCCTGTTCCAGAATCTGTCCAGCGTTACATTTGCTTTATGTCCCAGCATCTACCACACTCCGGGGGGTGGGGGGGGGGGGGGAGGTGGGGTAGTGAGTTCCACAGATTCGCCCTTTGAGGGAAGTCATTACTCCCCGTCTCTGCTTCCGAGTTGCTTTCCCCCTTATCTTGGAACTATAACCTCTGTCTCCCCACCTTAAGACAAAACCCACTCAACGTCTGGCACCAACTGAGTCACCCTCCACTCAACTGCCTCCAATGCAACTATTTCTTCCACATGTCATCACTGTACAAATTATATTGGGAAAAAAAGAAACATCTTAGTCCTCTGTCTCTTCCACAGAAGATGGTACGGAGGGCAGAAATCACCACCCGCCCCTAATATTTCTCAGATTGTCCAGGAGTTTGTCACTATGTAGTGGATATTGAAAATGAGTCACACGACGGAAAGAGGTCTCTCACTCCGAGCGGCCAGCTCCACTATTTACACCTCTCTGGGCAAGTCTTCCTGCTCTCTTCATCTCACTCTCTCAATCCATTCCCCTCAAGTATCCCTCTCAAATCCTAAAGCTCGTCCAGGATCCCCCTCCAGTCCCGACTCGCCTCGTATTGTACGTCTTAGCAAGTCCCTCTCGTCTCAGAGAGAGAGAAAAAATATCAACTGTGGGAAAATCGAGAGGAACGTTGCAGACAGGATAGGGAACATAAAAAAAAAATGGATCAGGAAGTGGACTGGCTGGAGGTGTTACTGAATACCTACTTGGTTCCACGGTTAACTTTGTCCCCTCTCCAAAGGTGAGCTTAGCAGCCATTCCAGTATTCACACAGCACTGCGCCCCTCAGCAAAAACCCACCCCCAGTGGGAGCGTTCATTACCATCTGTATTCCCAGGTGGGTACACTTGGGGCACACGCTCTGCCAATCTTCAATATTGTGTTTAAGGCGCTAAACCCGTGGATGTGCTTTCTAAACAAGTGATGATGTGAATTAAGGCTTTTTATGTTGAATAGAAAACAAAACTCTTCCATTCCCAACTCAAAGCAGGGCGCCTGGTGAGTCAGCCCCACCGCTAATCTGGGGATGTTACCCCTTGGTCTACTCTACCTAAAAAACATCACGACAATTTCTTTTCAATGTTTATATGAGATTTCTCTATCCAACTGGACGGTGTTCCTGCTTTGAATTGCCTCTCAGCCTCGCTATCTATCCTGGATTTCCCCTGAATTATTCCCCCTGATCCAGGCACTCAGGAAGATTCCCACTTCAGTCCACACAGACTAATCACCTCAGACATTGTAGGGTCTATACTCTATCAAACAAAATGGCAGAAACTGATTGACATTCAGGATGAATTTGAGATGAGGAGATCTTAATGGATGCTTTGCACAGACAGAAAAGACAGACACAAACTCTCAGAATAGATATAAGTTGTTCGCGGTGTTTCTGAATACCTACTTGGTTCCACGGTTAACTTTGTCCCCTCTCCAAAGATAAGCTTATAACCAACTCCATCATTCACACAGCACTGCGTCCCTCAGCAAAAACCCACCCCAGTGGAGTGATCATGACCATCTTTATTCTCTGATGGGTACGCCATTTTACATAAATTGGTCAAGACATTGTTTTCGTGGGTTGGGATCAGTTTCCTAAAGCTGTCCACTCAGAATTAAACTCTTAGTGGATTCCATACTCAACCAGGACTGAGTGCCAAAAAATTGCTTCCCTTTCACAATATTCACACACGTTCCTAACCAGTCTGACCCACACTCCCAGAGTCAGTTATTATTCTGTGAGAACTACTGTTGCAGTCTAAGGGAGAGTGTATGCCTTTAACACAAGTAGACTCTCCTGCCTCTCTCCCTCTCTGCCTTCCTTTATCCCCCTAACGACATTAATGAGTCATATCTCAGTGGTTTGAGTATGGCCTGGACAAGGGCAGACCTGGAGACTTCTACTGTTGTCTATTTACAGATACCACACGCATCGATTCGCTGCTCAGGAATTAATGAGAACCCCACAATAATTTCTATTGTAACATGTACTCTGTGGGATCAGCTTTCTTTGCCCAACTGGACAGCATTCCTGCTTTGACGAGCCACTAGGTTTCACTACCTAACTCTATCCTGGGTTTGTCCTGAAACCTTTCCCCCTGATCCAGGTACTCCCAAGGATTACCACTTCAGTCCGGCACAGGCTAATGACCTCAGACATTGTAGGGTCTACACTCTGTACAGCACAGAGGCAGAATCTACATCGAGGTCCTTTTTGCAGAGATACACAACTCACATAATGCACAGAAGCAGTGTAAAGGTGTTACTGAACACTTACTCGGTTCCACGGTTAACTTTGTCCCCTCTCCAAAGATAAGCTTATTACCAGCTCCAACATTCACACAGCGCTGCACCCCTCAGCAAAAACCCACCCCAGTGGAGTGATCATTACCGTCTTTAATCTCTTGTGCTATGCCATTCTTCAATGCTGTCCCACAGACACTAACCCTGTGTGATTAATTTCTAAAACAGTGAATTAGGGCCTGTCTTTTAATATACAAATCAGGTTCGCCTGATTCCAACTCAGAGCAGAGCTCCTGGTATATCAGCCCCACCATCTGGGGACATTACCCTGGGTATGGTACCCCTTGCTGTACTATACCTGTGGTCTGGGGAATTATTATCTCTGCTGACCTGCTCACGATCGCTGTCCAACCCAAGCCCGTGGACATTACTCTGTGACAATCCCCAACACTTACTTGGCTCCACTATCAGTCTGGTCCCACCTCCGAAGATAGGCTTGCTGTTAGCATTCACACAGCCCTACACCTCCTGACAAAAACTCTCTCCCAGTGAGTGACTGTTCTCTGTCTGTGCACCAAAGCAATTTCAACCAGATGGCACCCATTTCACCTGAATTCCTCAAGACTTTGCTTCCACGAGTTAGAATCAGTTTCTTAAGTTTACCCACATGGCACACAGCATCCATTGGATCCCACTTTCAATGATGACTGCCTTCCAAAAAATTCCCACTCGTAACAGTCGCGCACATCCTTAAGCAGGTCTGACCCAAACTCCCAGAGTCAGTGAGCATTCTGTGAAATTTACTGTTCCAACCTAAGGTACAGTTGATCGACTTAACATGGATAGACTCCCCTGACTCCCTCCCTCCCTCCCTCTCTGGACCCTATCTGATGACACTGCTAAAATTTAGCTGAAGGGTTTGAGTGCGCCCTGGACAAGTGTGGACCTGGGACACACGGAGATTTCAGGGCGTCAGTTCAGGTTTACAGAAATCACATGCATCGTCTTGGTGCTCAGGAATGAATGAGAACATCACAGTAATTTCTATTGAAATAATGCACGCGGTGGAAGCTGCTTCCTCCGTCCAACTGGCTGCTTTGAGGAGCTTATCGGTGTCTCTAATTCTATCCTGGATTTCCCCTGAACCTTTCCCCCTGATCCAGGTACTCAGGAAGATTCCCATTTCAATCCACACAGGCTCATCACCTCAGAAAACGTAGCATCTATACTCTACAAAGCAAAGACACAGAAACAGACCATATTCAAGATAAACTTCAAGTCCTCGGTGGATGTTTTATACTGAAAAAAAAATACACATACACACCACCTCCCACAATATACATGAGATGTGTGATAGTGTTAGTGAATACCTACTTAGTTCCACAGTTAACTTCGTCCCCTCTCCAAAGGTAAGCTTAGTACCTCCAACATTCACACAGCACTGCGCCCCTCAACCAAAGCCCACCCCAGTGGAATGATCATTGCCATCTTTATTCTCTGGCGGGTACACTTGGGGCACACTCCATGCCATTCTGCAGCGCTGTGATACAGACACTAACCCTCTGCAAGCATTTTCGAATCCAGCGTTGATGCGAAATCGGGACTATCTGCTTTTACTCAACTCAGAGCAGAACTCCTGGTGTGTCAGTCCCACAGATAATATGGGGATGTTACCCCAAGTATGGTATCCCTTGCTGTACCTTACCTGTGGTCTGGGGAATTATTATCTCTGCTGACCTACTCGTGATCACTATCCAACACAAGCCAGTGGATATTACTCTGTGACAATCCCCCAACACTTACTTGGCTCCACTATCAGTCTGGTCCCACCTCCGAAGATAAGCTTGTAGGTGCCATCATTCACACACCCTTACACTTCCTAACAAAAACCCTTTCCATTTCGTGTCTGTTCTTTGTACCATCAATGCTGCTTCATGCAGACATCACCCATTTTACGCACATTACATATGACATTCCCTTCATCAATTGGAATCGGTTACCTAAAGATGTACATTTGAAAAAAAAACTATCACTCACTGGATTCCATAATAATTCATGGTCAACTTCCAAAAACTGGCTTCCTTCTCACAATATTCACGCACAGCCTGACACAAAACACCAGAGTCAGTTCTTATTTTGTGAGATTTACTGCTGCAATCTAAGGTAGAGTGTATCCATTTAACAGAGATAGGCTCCCTTCACTCTCTCCCTGGCTCCCTCTATCCAGCTAACCCCATTAATGAATCATATCTCAGGTTTGATTGTGACCTGAACAAGGGCAGACCTGGGACACACAGATATTTCAAAAAGGCCTCCATTGACATTTAGAGAAATCAGGGCAGGACTTATACACTTAATGGTAAGGTCCGAGGGAGTGTTGCTGAACAAAGAGACCTTGGATTGCAGGTTCATAGCTCCTTGAAAGTGGAGTCGCAGGTTGATAGGATAGTGAAGAAGGCGTTTGGTATGCTTTCCTTTATTGGTCAGAGTATTGAGTACAGGAGTTGGGAGGTCATGTTGCAGCTGTACTGGACATTGGTTAGACCACTGTTGGAATATTGCATGCAATTCTGGTCTCCTTCCTATCGGAAAGATGTTGTGAAACTTTAAAGGGTTCAGAAAAGATTTACAAGGATGTTGCCAGGGTTGGAGGATCTGAGCTACAGGGAGAGGCTGAACAGGCTGGGGCTGTTTTCCCTGCAGTGTTGGAGGCTGAGGGGTGACCTTATAGATGTTTATAATATCATGAGGGGCATGGATCGGATAAGTCTCTTCCCTGGGGTGGGGCAGTCAAGAACTAGAGAGCATAGGTTTAGGGTGAGAGGGGAAAGATCTAAAAATGACCTAAGGGACAACTTTTTCACGCAGAGGGTGGTACGTGTATGGAATGAGCTGCCAGAGGATGTGCTGGAGGCTGGTCCAATTGAAACATTTAAGAGGTATCTGGATGGGTATATGAATAGGAAGGGTTTGGAGGGGTATGGGCTGGGTGCTGGCAGTTGGGACGAGATTGGGTTGGGATATCTGGTCGGCGTGGACAAGTTGGACCGAAGGGTCTGTTTCTGTGCTGTACATCTCCATGACTCTATGGCTATGACACGCATCAATTTGGAGTTCTGGTATTAATGAGAACCTCCAGACAAGTTCGATTGAAATACTGTACTCCCTGGAAGCAGCTTTCTCAGTCCAAATGGACGGTTGCTGCTTTGTGGAACTGCGCGACTTCGCAATCCAACTCTATCCCGGGTTTGCCCTAAACCCTTCCCACTCACCCAGGAACTCAGAAAAATTCCTACTTCAATCCACACAGGCTAATTGCCACAGACGTTGTAAGAGCTGTTTCTCTACAAAGCAAAGAGACAGAAACTGTCTGATATTAAAGGTGAATTTCACATGTGAGATCTCTGCAGAGGCTTTGTTAAAAAAAACCCTAACATGGTAGACACAAGCAATGTAGAATTGCTTCCAAAGACCTACTTGGTTCCACGGTTAACTTTGTCCCCTCTCCAAAGATCAGCTTATATGCACCAGTTCCGGCATTCACACAGCACTGCGTCCCACAGCAAAAACCCACCCCAGTGGAGTGATCATTACCATCTTTATTCTCTGGTGGGTTCACTTGGGGCACATGCTATGCCATTTTCCAATGCTGTGGTACAGACACTAACCCTGTGGAAGTTCTTTCTAAACGAGCACTGATGTGAATTAGGGCCTATCTGTTGTTTTGAAGAATAAGATTGTCTTGATCCTGACTCAGAGCAGAGAGCCTGGTGGGTCAGTCCCACTGACAATCTGGGGAGGTTACCCTGAGTACAGTACCCCTTACTGTACCATATCTGTGGTCTGGGGAATTATTATCTCTGTTGACCTACTCGTGGTTGCTATCCAACACAAGCCGATGGACATTATTCTGTGACAATCCCCAACACTTACTTGGCTCCACTATCAGTCTGGTCCCAGCTCCAAAGATAAGCTTGTCGTTGCTATATTTCACACAGCCCTACACTTCCTGACAAAAACCCTCTCACAGTTAGTGACTGTTATTTCCCCCTCCTACCACTAACATTTGGATTAAACGGCACACATGTTATGTACATTACTCACGAGAGTCAATTTCCGTGAGTTGGAGTCAGTTTTCTGAAGTTGTCCACTCAGAACCCAACACTCACTGGGCTCCAGCCTCAATCACGACCGACTTCCAAAAACTACCTTCCCTTTTGCAATATTCACACACATCCTTGAACCGTCTGACCCCAACTCCGAGAGTCGGTTATTTTTCTGTGAGATTTGCTGTTCACAATCTAAGGTAGCGTCCCTCCACTGAGCACGGAGAAACTCCCCTCACTCTCTCCCTCTCCGGCCCCCAATCTATCAAAATGCCAGGTTAATGAACCATATCTCAGTGTGACCTGGACAAGTGCGGACCTGGGATACGCAGAGATGTCCAGGCATCGGTTCATGTTGACAGAACTCACACACATCAACTTGGCACTCAGAAATTAATGAGAAGATCAAGATAATGTCTATTGAACTCATCCCGGTGGAAGCAAGTTGCTCTTTCAAACTGGATAGTGATACTGCTTTGAAAACCCACTTGCCCAGGCTCTCCGATTCTATCCTGTGTTTCCCCCTGAACCATTCCCCATCATCCATGAACTCTGGGCAATTCTCATTTCAATCCACGCAGACTAATCGCCTCGGACACTGTAGGGTCTATACTCTATAAAGCAAAGGGGCAGGAAACGCTTGATAGTCAAGATGAATTTCACCGGTGGAGATCTGAGTGGATGCTTTACAAAGAGGAAATTGCACACACAAGACGCTCATATAATAGACATCAACAGTATAGATTTGTTTGTGAATACCTACTTGGCATCACAGTTAACTTTGTCCCCTCTCCAAAAATAAGCTTTCTTCCAGCACCTCCAGCATTCACACAGTGCTGCCCCCCTTAGCAAAAACCCACCCCATTGGAGTGATCATGACCTTCTTGGGGCAACTCTGTGCCACTTTTCATTGTGGTGATTCCAGGCACTAACCTTGTAGGAATATTTTCTTGACCAGTGCTGATGTGAATCAGGGACCCTCTGCTTTTTTGTTTATTAAAAATGCTCCTGATCCCAACTCAGAGCAGAGTGCCTGATGGGGCAGTCCCACCGATAATGTGCGGATGTTACCCTGAGTATGGCCTCCCTTGTTATACCGTATCTGTGGTCTGGGGAATTATTATCTCTGCTGACCTACTCGTGGTCGCTATCCAACACAAAGCCCGTGGACATTATTCTGTGAAAAGCCCCCACACTTACTTGGCTCCACGATCAGTCTGGTCCCACCTCCAAAGATAAGCTTTTCGTAGCCAGTATTCACACAGCCCTACACTTCCTGACAAAAACCCTCTCTGAGTTAGTGATCGTTCTTTGTCGGTACCACCAGTGCTATCAACCATTTCACGGACTGTACTCATGGTCACACCAGCTGGAATGACTTCGCTGACTGTCCACTCAGCACCCAACGCTCACCGGATTCCATTCTCAGTCCCGACCCAATTCCACAAATTAGCTTCCCTCTCAAAATGTTCACACACACCCTTAAACAGTCTGACCCAAACTGACCCACAGTCAGTTCATATTATGTGACATTTACTGCTTTAATCTAAGGTAGAGCCAAAGCCTTTGACACAGGCTGTCTCCCTTACTGGTCCTCCCTATCCACATAACCCATAAATAGATCATATCGCAGTGTGACCTGGACAAGTGATGACCTGGGACACACAAATTTATATTTACAGAAATAACACATATTGACTCGCCGCTCAGGAATTCACAAAAACCTCACACTAATATCTACTGAAATAATGCTCTCTGTGGAAACAGCTATCTCTGTCCAACTGGACAGTGTTTCTCCTTCGTGGAACCTCCTGGCCTCTCTAACTAAATCTATCCTGGGTTTATTCTGAACTTAACCCCTTTCATCCAGGTTCTAAAGAAGATTTCCATTTCCAATCCACACAGGCTAATCACCTCAGACATTGGATCTACACTCTGTAAAGCAGTGACAGACGCTGTCTGTTGTTCAAGATGAATTTCACCTGTGGAGGTTTCAATGGATGCTTTGTAAAGCAAAATCACAGACACAGACAGACAGACAGAGATAGACAGACACACACACAAACACATACATACACACACACACTCTCTCTCTCACACACACAAACACATACATACACACACACTCTCTCTCACACACACACATACACACACAAACGCACATGCATGTACACACACACTCTCACACACACAGACACGCACACGCATGCACACACACACACACTCTCACACACAAACACATACATACACACACACTCTCTCTCTCACACACACACATACACACACACATACACACACACTCTCTCTCACACACACATACACACACAAACGCACGTGCATGTACACACACACTCACACACACAGACACGCACACGCATGCACACACACACTCTCTCTCTCACACACACACAAACACACACACACACAAAATGGAAGTAAGCTGTGTTGAGGTGTTACTGAATACCTACTTGGTTCCACGGTTAACTTTGTCCCCTCTCCAAAGATAAGCTTAGTAATAGCTCCAGCATTCACACAGCATTGCACCCCTCAGCAAAAACCCACCCCAATGGAGTGATCATTACCATCTGTATTCTCTGGTGGGTACACATGCAATGCTGTGATACAGACACTAACCCTGTGGAAGTGTTTTCTGAACCAGCGCTGATGTGAATTAGGGCTGATCTTTCTATTTAAATAAATGTTCGCCTGATCTCGACTCAGAGCAGGGTACCTGGTGGGTCAGCCCCACCGATAATCTGGGGATGTTACCCTGAGTACGGCCTCCCTTGCTATACTGTGTCTGTGGTCTGGAGAATTATTATCACTGCTGACCTACTCGTGATCACTATCCGACCCAAGCCCGTGGACATGATTTGGTGACAACACTTACTTGGCTCCACGATCAGTCTGGTCCCACCTCCAAAGATAAGCTTTAAGTCATCATTCACACAGCCCTACGCTTCCTGACAAAGACCCTTCCTGACAAAAATACACAGACACACATACACAGACACACATACACACACACACATACACAGACACACACACAGACACAGACACACATGCACAGACACACATACACAGACACACACACACACACACAGGCACACACACACAGACACACATACACAGACACACATACACAGACACACACACAGACACACACACAGACACACATACACACACACATACACAGACACACATACACAGACACACATACACAGACACATACACAGACACACATACACACATACACAGACACACATACACAGACACACATACACAGACACACATACACAGACACACATACAGACACACACACAGACACACATACACAGACACACATACACAGACACACATACACACACACATACACAGACACACATACACAGACACACATACAGACACACACACACAGACACACATACACAGACACACATACACAGACACACATACAGACACACATACACAGACACACATACACAGGCACACACACAGACACACATACACACACACAGACACACATACACACACACAGGCACACATACACACACACAGGCACACATACACAGACACACATACACGCACACACACAGACACACACACACAGACACACAGACACATACACATAGACACACAGACACAGACACAGACACAGACACAATCACACAGACACACACACAGACACAGACACACACACACAGACACACAGGCACACACACACAGACACAGACACTCACACAGACACACACACAGACACTCACACAGACACACACACACAGACACATATACACAGACACACAGACACACACACACAGACACAGACACACACACACAGCACAGACACACACACAGACACACAGACACACACACAGACACACACACAGACACACACAGACAGACACACACAGACACACACAGACACACACACAGACACAGACAGAAACACATACACAGATACACACACAGACACACATATACAGACACACACACAGGCACAGACACACACGCACACAGACACACACACAAACAGACACATGCACTGACTCACACACAGACACACACACAGACACACACACACACCCATTCACATACACATGCACACAATCTCACATACACATACACGCATACATTCACATACACACACACTCAGATACACATGCACACACTCTCATATACACACATACATTCACATACACACAGACTCACATATACATACACACACTCTCACATACACATACACACACTCTCACATACACAGACACACACATACCCATTCACATACACATACACACAATATCACACACACATACACACATACACTCACATACACACATACACATACACAGACCACCCCCCCCCCCACACACACACACACTAAACATAAGCAGTATAGAGTTGGGGTGAATACCTATTTGGTTCGATGGTTAACTTTGTCCCCTCTCCAAAGATGAACTTAGCACCAACTGCAGCTACATTATTCACACTGCACTGCACCCCTCAGCAAAAAAAACCCACCCTGGTGGCGTGATCACTACCACTCTGCTTTATTCTCTGATTGATCCATTTAGGGCACACGCTCTGCCATTCTTCAATGCTGTGATACAGACACTAACCCTGTGGAAGTATTTTCTAAACCAGCGCTGATGTGAATTCGGGACCGTCTGCTTTTTTTTTGAAATAAAAATTCTGATCCCAACTCAGAGCAGAGCGCTTGGTGTGTGAGCCATACTGATGATATGGGAATGCTTCCCCGAGTACGGTATCCCTTACTATACCATATCTGCGGTCTGGGGAATTATTATCTCTGCGGACCTACTCGTGATCGCTATCCAACACAAGCCGACGGACATTATTCTGTGACAATCCCCAACACTCACTTGGCTCCACTATCAGTCTGGTCCCAGCACCAAAGATAAGCTTGTTGATGCCCGAGTTCACACAGTCCTACACTTCCTGACAAAAAACCCTCTCCCAGTTAGTGACTGCTCTGTGCCTGTGCCACCCAATGTAATTTCAACCAGAGAGCAGCCACTTTATGTACAGTATTCATGATGTTGCTTTAACCAGTTCAAATCAGTTTCCTAAAGTCATTCACTCAGAAACTGTCAGTCTCTCGATTCCATTCTCAGTTGCAAAAAATTAGCTTCGCTCTCACAATATTCGCACACCTCCTTCAACAGTTTGACCCAGGCTTACAGAGTGAGTTGCTATTCTGTGAGATCTACTCTTGCAATCTGAGGGAAGAGCGCGTCCATTTAACACAGATCGACTCTCCTCACTCTTTCCCTGTCTGGCTCCCTCTATCCCCCTACCCATATTAATGAGTCGTATCACAGCGGTCTGAGTGTGGCCTGGACCAGGGCAGACCTGGATGACTTCTGCTTGTTGTCTGTTTAGAGACGTCGCACGCATCGATTTGGAGCTCAGAAATTAATGAGCGCCTCACGATAATTTCTGTTGTGACATGGACTCTTCGGGGGCAGCTTTCTCTGTCCAATTGGACAGTGTTCCTGCTTTGATGAGCCACGAGGTTTAGCGACCTAACTCAATCCTGGGTCTGTCCTGACCCATTCCCCCTCACCCAGAAGGATTCCCACACAGGCTCAGACCTATCGATGCTGTACTCTACAAAACGAAAAGGCAGAAACGGTCCCAGATTGGAAATGAACTTCACATATGGTGGTCTTGCTGGATGCTATTTCCAGTAAAGAAAAATAGACACACCCACAACAAGCTCCTCTACTAGACATAAGCACTTTAGAGGTGTTTCTGGATACCTACTTGGCTCCACAGTTAACTTTGTCCCCTCTCCAAAGATAAGCTTAGTACCAGCTCCATCATTCACACAGCATTGCAACCCTTCACAAAAACCCAGCTGATGTGGTTACATTGAACAAAAGGGCAGGAGGGAGGCCATTCAGCCCCTCCAGCCTGCTCCTGCTTTCAGGATCACCATAGCTGATGTCATGTCGGTCTCAAACCCCCCTCCTCCCCCAACTCTGCAGCCCTCACCCCCATCGCACCCTCGAGCAATTCCTTGCTCACAGTGTGTACAAGTCTGCTTGACATTGACTCAATTTCCCAGCATCTACTGCACTCTGGGAGAGTCCATTGCCACACGTCCACCCTTTGAGGGATATAATTTCTCTCCATCTCTGTTTGCAACCTCTGTTTCCCCTTCGTCCTGGAATTAGAACCTCTTGCACTAGATTCCTCCCCCCGAAAGAGACCAAGCAACACCCCCCCCCATCTGCTTTGCCAATCTCCCGAACCCCCTGCATTTAGCATCGACGAGATCTCCTCTCTTGATATTACAGAAACAGCCTAACCTACTCCTCTCTCCCTTCATAGGACAAACCCCCTCATCTCTGGGAATGATCGAGTGACCCTCCTCTGAACCTGCCTCCAATGCAGCTACATCCTTCCTCAGGTCATAACTGGACACGTTATTTTAGGAAAAATCTCCTAGTCCTCTGCCCACTCCACCAAAAACAGGATGGAAACTGACATGTGTTGAGGGATGGCTGGAAATCAGCAGAAATCTGATTTTCTGGCCTTTTGTAAATCGTGAACGTCCAGGACTCAGCACAACGTCGTTGAGAAGGATATGAAAAACAAGGCACATCACAGAAACAGGTCGCTGACTCTGACTGGTCAGTTCCAGTAGTTATACCTCACACACAGGAAGCCTCCTTCGCTCTTTACCCAGCTCACTCATACCATTCCCCTGAAATATTTGACTCTAATGCCAACACTCATCCAGGATCTCCTCAAACCTAAACTTGCCCCATATCATACAGTCTAGCAGGTGCCTTGCTCCCGAGAACAAAGTCTGGACGCCTTCCAGGAGACTTTGAACACCAAGAGATGGATTGTGGGCAGGATAGTGAACAGAGAGATGGATCAGGAAGTGGACAGCCTGGAGATGTTACTGAATACCTACTTGGCTCCACGGTTAACGTTGTCCCCTCTCCAAAGATCAGCTTGTTTACACCTCCACCATCCACACAGCACTGCGCCCCACAACAAAAACCCAGCCATACGCTGGCTCCCATTATATTCTGCTCAGCCTAGAAACCTATTTCAGATCCGTACTGACCCCACGCATCAAACACAAAGGAGTAATCAATATAACAAAGACGGTTCAAACTTCGAGGATATGTCCACAAGTTGAATTATTTTTTAAGGGATTAAGACTAAAAGTGAACACTCCAGCCTGAAAATAGATTGACCTTCTACATTCTCCAGGAATACCTACTTGGCTCCACCGTTAACTTTGTCCCCTCTCCAAAGATAAGCTGATCAGCAACTCCAGTATTCACACAGCACTGCGCCCCTCAGCAAAAACCCACCCCAGTGGAGTGATCATTACCATCTTCATTCTCTGGTGGGTACAGAGTGGGATTAACACATTAATCATTGGGTAGCAACAGAGAGCAACTTCAGGAAAGGAGATTTACTGCACAGGATAACATTTCTCCGATGGGAATACTTTCTCAGTGTATCTGACTGTTTCAAGGTTAATGCTTTCAGTCTGATCCCTAGCCTGCCGCTCAATAACCACTTACCTCCTGTATTGGAGGTGGTCACTAAAAGATCCACCTTATACAAACCAAAGTAGTGGACATTTTCTCATAGAGGGGAAAGTGAGGACTGCAGTGCTGGAGGTTAGAGTCAAAAGTGTGATGCTGGAAAAGCACAGCAGGTCAGGCAGCATCGGAGGGAGCAGGAGAATCAACGTTTCAGACAAGAACCCATCATCAAGAATTTCTGATGAAAAAACGTTCCTGATGAAGGGCTTATACCCGAAATGTCGGTTCTCCTGCTCCCTCTGATGCTGCCTGACCTGCTGAGCTTCTCCAGCACCCCACTCTCCACCCCAACATATTCTCATGGTCAAGATTACTTTATCCAGTACGAGATGTTATAGATTTGTTCACGGAAATCGATTGGGTGCTCAGGAATTAATGAGAACCTCATGATAATTTCTGTTGAAGTAATGTACTCTGTGGAAAGAATTTTCACTGTCCAACTGAAGAGTTTTCCTGTTTTGCGGAACCTCTCTGACTCGCTATCTACCTCTATCCTTGGTTTCTCCTGAACTTTCCCCACAGATCCAGGTACACAGGAAGATTCCCACTTCAATCCCCACAGGCTAATCACCTCAGACATTGTCGGGTTTAACACTGTAAAGCAAAGGGACAGAAACCATCTGATATTCAAGATTACAGATCTCAGTGGATGTTTCGTATAGAAACATGCACGGACACACACACACACACGCACACAGACACACACAGACACACACACACACACACACACACACACAGATGCACACGCACACGCACACACACACACACACACACACACACACACACACACACAGACACACGCACACACACACACACACACACACACACACGCACACACACACACACACACACACCAGATGTAAGCTGTGTGGAGGTGTTACTGAAGACCTACTTGGTTCCACGTATAACTTTGTCCCCTCTCCAAAGATAAGCTTGCCAGTAGTTACACCATACACACAGCACTGCACCCCACAACAAAAACCCAGCCTTCGACTGGCTGCCATTATATTCTGTTTACTCGAGAAACAAATGTACTGACCCCCACACCTCAAATACAGAGGAATAATCCACAGAACAAAGGCATTTCAAACTTTGAGGATATGTTGTTAAATTAAGGTTTTTTTTTCTGGGATGAAGCCTGAAAACGAATACCCCATCCTGAAAAGAGCTTGACCACCTACATTCTCCAGGAATACCTACTTGGCTCCACGGTTAACGTTGTCCCCTCTCCAAAGATAAGCTGATCAACACCTCCACCATACACACAGCACTGCGTCCCACAACAAAAACCCAACCCAGTGGGAGTGTTCGCTACCATTTTATTCTCTGGTGGGTACAAAGTGGGATTAACACATTAATCATTGGGTAGCAACAGAGAGCAACTTCAGGAAAGGAGATTTACTGTACAGGATAATGTTTCTCGGATGGGAATAATTTCTCAGTGTATCTGACTGTGACAGGGTTAATGCTTTCAGTCTGATCCCTAGCCTGCCGCTCAATGGCCACTTACCTCCTGTATTGGAGGTGGACACTAAAAGATCCACCTTATACAAACCAAAGTAGCGGACATTTTCTCATAGAGGGGAAAGTGAGGACTGCAGGTGCTGGAGGTAAGAGTCAAAAGTGTGATGCTGGAAAAGCACAGCAGGTCAGGCAGCATCGGAGGGAGCAGGAGAATCGACCTCTCGGTCAAGAGCCCTTCATCAAGAATGTCTGGTGAAAAACAATTCCTGATGAAGGGCTTATGCCCGAAACGTCGATTCTCCTGCTCCCTCTGATGCTGCCTGACCTGCTGTGCTTTTCCAGCACCCCACTCTCCACCCCAACATTTTCTCATGGTCAAGATTACTTTAACCAAGAAGAGATGTTGTGGATTTGTTCACAGAAATCGATTGGGTGCTCAGGAATTAATGAAAACCTTAGGATAATGAACTCTAGAAGCAAAGGGACAGAAACTGTCCAATATTAAAGATGGATTTCACATTTGGAGATCTCAGTGGATGCTTTGTACAGAGACACACACAGACACAGACACACACAGATACAGTAACACACACACACGCAAACAGACAGACTTACAGACAGACAGTCACGCACACACACACAGATGCACACACCAGCCGTAAGCGGTGTGGAGCTGTTTCTGAAGACCTTCTTGGTTCCACGGTTAACTTTTCCCCTCTCCAAAAATAAGCTTGTCAGCTCCTCCACCATACACACAGCACTGCGCCCCACAAAATATACAACCCAATCTTAGACTGGCTGCCATTGTATTCTGGTTACTCCAGAAACAAATGCCAGATCCGTACTGACCCCACACCTCAACCACAAAGGAATACTCCATAAAACAAAGGCGTTTCAAACTTCGAGGATACGTCATCATTTTGAGGTTTTTTTTCGGCGATTAAGACCAAAAAGTGAACACCCCATCCTAAAAATAGATTGACCATTTTCATTCTCCAGGAATACCTACTTGGCTCCACCGTTAACTTTGTCCCCTCTCCAAAGATAAGCTGATCAGCACTTCCAACATTCACACAGCACTGCGCCCCTCAGCAAAAACCCACCCCAGTGGAGTGATCATTACCATCTTCATTCTCTGGTGGGTACAGAGTGGGATTAACACATTAATCATTGGGTAGCAACAGAGAGCAACTTCAGGAAAGGAGATTTACTGCACAGGATAACGTTTCTCCGATGGGAATAATTTCTCAGTGTATCTGACTGTTACAGGGTTAGTGCTTTCAGTCTGATCCATAGCCTGCCGCTCAATAACCACTTACCTCCTGTATTGGAGGTGATCACTAAAAGATCCACATTATACAAACCAAAGTCGCGGACATTTTCTCATAGAGGGGAAAGTGAGGACTGCAGGTGCTGGAGATTAGAGTCAAAAGTGTGATGCTGGAAAAGCACAGCAGGTCAGGCAGCATCGGAGGGAGCAGGAGAATCAACGTTTCGGTCAAGAGCCCTTCATCAAGAATTTCTGATTTAAAACAATTCCTGATGAAGGGTTTATGCCCAAAACGTCGATTCTCCTGCTCCCTCTGATGCTGCCTGACCTGCTGTGCTTTTCCAGCACCCCACTCTCCACCCCAACATATTCTCATGGTCAAGATTACTTTAACCAGTGAGAGCTGTTAGAGGTTTGTTTACTGAAATCAATTGGGTGCTCAGGAATTAATGAGAACCTCATGATAATTTCTGTTGAGATAATGTACTCTGTGGAAGCAGCTTTATCAGTCCAACTGGAGAGTTTTCCTGTTTTGAGGAGCCTCTCAGAATCACCATCTAATTCTATCCTTGGTTTATCCTGAATCGTTCCCACAGATCTAAGTAATCAGGAAGATTCCCATTTAAATCCACACACGATAATCACCTCAGACATTGTTGGGCGAATACTCTATAAAGCAAAGGGACAGAAACTGATATTCAAGATGAATTTGACATTTGGAGATCTCAGTGGATGCTTTGTACAGAAACACACACACACACACACACAGACACACACACACACACACACAGACACACTCATCAACATATACAGACACACACACAGAGACACACACAGACACATACAAACACACATACATATAGAGACACACAGGCACAGAGACACACATGGACGCACTCATAGACATATAAACACACACAGGCATATAGACACACACAAACAGACGCACATAAACACACACAGATATACACACATGCACGCAGACAAACACACACACACACACACACACACATTCACATGCACACACACAAAAAAAGCCGTAAGCTGTGTGGAGGTGTTACTGAAGACCTACTTGGTTCCACGTATAACTTTGTCCCTTCTCCAAAGATAAGCTTGCCAGCAGTTCCACCATACACACAGCACTGCGCCCCACAACAAAAACCCAGCCTTAGACTGGCTGCCATTATATTCTGTTTACTTTAGAAACAAATGTCAGGTCTGTACTGACCCCACGTCTCAACCCTAAAGGAATAATCCATAAAACAATGGCGTTTCAAACTTTGAGGATATGTCATCATGTTGAGGTATTTTTTCGGGGATGAGGACTGAAAGCGAACACTCCAGCCTGAAAATAGATTGACCTTCTACAGTTTCCAGGAATACCTACTCGGCTCCACGGTTAACTTTGTCCCCTCTCCAAAGATAAGCTGATCAGCACCTCCAACATTCACACAGCACTGCGCCCCTCAGCAAAAAAACCCACCCCAGTGGAGGGATCACTACAATCTTTATTCTCTGGTGGGTAACAGAGTGGGATTAACACATTAATCATTGGGTAGCAACAGAGAGCAGTTTCAGGAAAGGAGATTCACTGCACAGGATAACGTTTCTCTCATTGGAACAATTTCATGTGCATCTGACTGTTTCAAGGTTAATGCTTTCGGTCTGATCCATAGCCTGCCGCTCAATGACCACTTCCCTCTTGTATTGGGGTTGATTACAAAAACATCCATGTCATACAAAACAAAGTAGCGAACATTTTCTCATGGCCAAGATTACTTTAACCAGTGAGAGATGTTGCAGATTTGTTCACAGAAATCGATTGGGTGCTCAGGAGTTAATGAGAACCTCATGATAATTTCTGTTGAGATAATGTACTCGGTGGAAGCAGCTTTATCTGTCCAACTGGAGAGTTTTCCTGTTTTGAGGAGCCTCTCGGAATCACTATCTAATTCTATCCTGGCTTTCTTTTGAACCTTTCACATAGGTGCGGGTACCCAGGAAGATTTCCACTTCCATCCCCACAGGCTAACCCCCTTTGGACATTGTAGGGTTTAACTCAGTAAAGCAAAGGGACAGAAAGTGTCCGATATTTAAGATGAATTTGACATTTGGAGACCTCAGTGGATGCTTTGTGCAGAAAAACAGACACACACACACACAGACAAGGTGCAAGCAGTGTGGAGATGTGACTGAATACCTAATTGGCTCTACAGTTAACTCTGTCCCCTCTCCAAAGATACGTTTATAGCCAGCACCCCGAGCATTCACACAGCACTGCGCCCCTCAACAAAAAAAAAACCCACCCCAGTGGGAATGGTCTTGACCATCTTTATTCTCTGCTGGGTACACTTGGGCCACACACTGTGCCTTTCCTCAAAGCTGTCCCACAGACACTAAACGTGTTGAAGTACTTTCTAAACCAGTGCTGATTTGAACTATCTGCTTCCTATAAATAAAAATTCCTAACTCAGAGCAGAGTGCCTGGTGGGTCAGCCCCATGATAATCCGGGGATATTACCCCGAGTACGGTATTCCTTGCTGTACCATATCTGCGGTCTGGGGAATTATTATCTCTGCTGACCTACTCATGGTCGCTATCCAACACAAGCCCGTGGACATTATTCTGTGACAATCCCCAACACTGACTTGGCTCCACGATCAGTCTGGTCCCACCTCCAAAGATAAAGCTGAGGCCACTACACACACATTCTGACAAAAACACTCTCCGAGTCAGTGACTGCTCTTTGTCAGCATGACTAACACTGGTGCAAGCAGACTGCACCCATGTTAAGCAGGTTAGTCATGACATTGCCTTCAGGAGTTGGAATCAGTATCCTAACATTGTGCATTGTCAAAATGACACTCATTGGCTTCCACTCTCAGTCATGACTAACTTCCAAAGATTAGCATCCCTCTCAATATGCTTAGATTAGATTCCCTACAGTGTGGAAACAGGCCCTTCGGCCCAACAACTCCGCACTGACCCTCTGTAGAGTAACCCACCCAGACCCATTTCCCTCCGACTAACACACCTTCCATTATAGCCAATTCACCTTTGGACAGTGGGAGGAAACCGACATAGACTCAGGTAGAACGTGCAAACAGACAGCTACCTGAGGCTGGAATGGAACCAGGGATCCCAGCGCTGTGAGGCAGCGGTGCTAACCACTGAGCCACCATGCCTGCCTATTCGCTTACATGCTTGAACAGTCTGTCCCAAACCCCCAGAGGCCGTTATTCAAATGTGGGATTCACTATTGCAACCTAAGGTAGAGTCTTTCCATTTAACACAGAGACTCACTCTCCTCACTCTCTTACTCTCTGGTCTCCTCTATGCACCTAACTGCATTGATGCATCATATCTCAGCGGCTTGAGTGTGACATGGCCAAGTGCGGACCCGGGACACACGGAGATTTCCAGGCATCAGTTCATACTTGCAGAAGTCACACACATCGACTTGCTGCTCAGGAACGAATGAGAACCTCTCGATAATTTCTGTTGAACTAATGTACTCTATGGATGCAGCCTTCTCTGTCCAACTGGACAGTGCTTTACTCTCTAATTCTAACCTGAGTTTCTCCTGAACCTTTCCCCCTGATCCAGGTAATCAGGAGGATTCCCTTTTCAATCCCCACAGGCTAATCGCCTCAGACATTGTCAGGTCAATACTCTATAAAGGCAATAGGCAGAAACTGTCTGATCTTAAAGATGAATTTCATGCGTGGAATCTTAGTGGATGCTTTGTACAGGTGAAAAAAATACACACACACATTCTCACGTAGCAGACATTACTGAAGACCTACTTGGCTCCACGGTTAACTTTGTCCCCTCTCCAAAGATCAGCTTGTTTACACCTCCACCATCCACACAGCACTGCGCCCCACAACAAAAACCCAGCCATACGCTGGCTCCCATTATATTCTGCTCAGCCTAGAAACCTATTTCAGATCCGTACTGACCCCACACATCAAACACAAAGGAATAATTGATAAGCTAAAGGCATTTCAAGCTTCCAGGATTGGTCCTCAAGTTGAATTATTATTTATTTTTTTCAGGGATTCAGACCGAAAGCGAATTTGAGGAAAGGCTGAGGCACTTGGGGTTGGTTTCATTGGAGAAAAGAAGGTTGAGGGGTGACTTGATAGAGGTGTACAAGATGATTAGGGGGTTAGATAGGGTTGACCATGAGAACCTTTTTCCACGTATGGAGTCAGCTATTACGAGGGGGCATAGCTTTAAATTAAGGGGTGGTAGGTATAGGACAGATGTTAGGGGTAGGTTCTTTACTCAGCGAGTCGTGAGTTCATGGAATGCCCTGCCAGTAGCAGTGGTGGGCTCTCCCTCTTTATGGGCATTTAAACGGGCATTGGATAGGTATATGGAGGATAGTGGGCGAGTGTAGGTTAGGTGGGCTTGGATATGCGCAACATCGAGGGCCGAAGGGCCTGTACTGCGCTGTATTTTTCTATGTTCTATGTTCTATGTACTCCAGCCTGAAAATAGATTGACCATTTACACTCTCCAGGAGTACCTACTCGGTTCCACCGTTAACTTTGTCCCCTCTCTCAAGAGAAGCTTATAACCAGTTCCAGTATCCACACAGCACTGCGCCCCTCAGCAAAAAAAACACCACGGTGGCGTGCTCAGTACCATGTTTATTCTCTGGTGGGTACAGAGTGGGATTAACACATTAATCATTGGGTAGCAACAGAGAGCAACTTCAGGAAAGGAGATTTACTGCATAGGATAATGTTTCTCCAATGGGAATAATTTCTCAGTGCATCTGACTGTTACAGGGTTAGTGCTTTCAGTCTGATCCCTAGCCTGCCGCTCAATGGCCACTTACCTCCTGTATTGGAGGTGGTCACTAAAAGATCCACATTATACAAACCAAAGTAGCGAACATTCTCTCATGGTCAAGATTACTTTAATTAGTAAGAGATGTTGTACGTTTGTTTACAGAAATCGATTGGGTGCTCAGGACTTAATGAGAACCTTAGGACAATTTCTGTTGAAATAATATACTCTGTGGAAGCAGCTTTATCTGTCCAACTGGAGAGAATACCTGTTTTGAGGAACCTCTCGGAGTCGCTGTCTAACTCTACCCTGGGTTTCCCCTGAACCATTCCTCCCCGATCCAGGAACTCAGGGAGATTCCCATTTCAATTCCTGCAGGCTAATCACCTCAGGCATTTTCGGGTTTAACTCTATAAGCGAAAGGACACAAACTGTCCGACATACAAGATGAACTTCACATGTGGAGATCTTAGTTAATGCTTTGTACAGAAAAACAGACGTACAGACACACAGACACATACACACACACACACACACACACACACACACACATACACATACACACACACACACACTCACGCACATGCACACACGAGACGTAAGCAATGTGGAGATGTTTCTGAATACCTACTTGGTCCCACGGTTAACTTTGTCCCCTCTCCAAAGGTAAGCTTATAACCAGTTTCAGTACTCACGCAGCACTGCGCCCCACAGCAAAAACCCACCCCAGTGGGAGTGATCATGACTATCTTTATTCTCTGCTGGGTGCACTTGGGGTACACTCTATGCCATTCTGCCGTGCTGTCCCACAGACACTTACCCGGTGGAAGTGTTTTCGAAACCAGCGCTGAATGAATTAGGTCCTAATCTGGTTTTGAAAACTGGAAACATTCTCCCAACACAGAGCAGAGCGCCTGGTGGGTCAGCCCCACTGATAATCTGGGGATGTTACCCTGAGTATGATATCCCTTGCTGTACCGTATCTGCGGTCTGGGGAATTATTATCTCTGCTGACCTAATCAGGATTGTTATCCAACACAAGCCCGTGGACATTATTCTGTGAAAATCCCCAACACTGCCTTGGCTCCACTACCAGTCTGGTCCCACCTCCGAAGATAAAGCTGAGGCCATTACTCACACACTCTGACAAAAACTCTCTCTGAGTTAGTGACTGCTCTTGGTCAGGATCACTAACACTGGTGCAAGCAGACTGCACCCATGTTAAGCAGGTTAGTCATGACATTGCCTTCAGGAGTTGGAATCAGTCTCCTAACATTGTGCATTGTCAAAATAACCCTCATTGGGCTCCACTCTCAGTCATAACCAACTTCCAAAAATTAACTGCTCTCTCACAACGTTCACATATATTCTTACACGGTCTGACCCAAACTCCCAGTGTTGGTTATTATTCTGTGAGACTTCCTGTTCACAATCAAAGGCAGAGTCTGTCCATTTAACACAGAGACACTCTCCTCACTCTCTCCCTCTCTGGACCCCTCTGTCCCCACCTAACCACATGGATGAATCAGCTCTCAGTGGTTTGAGTGTGACGTGGACACGTGCGGGCCTGGAACACACGGAGATTTCCAGGCATCAGTTCGTATTTGCAGAAGCCACCCACATCGACTTGCTGCTCAGGAACGAATGAGAAGCTCTCGATAATTTCTGTTGAACTAACGCGCACTGTAGAAGCAGCCTTCTCTGTCCAACTGGACAGTGCTCCACTCTCTAATTGGTTTCTCCCGAACCCTTTCCCCCTGATCCAGGTGCTCAGGAGGATTCCCTTTTCATTCCACACCGGCTAATCGCCTCAGGTGTTGGAGGTGTATACTGTATAAAGCGTAGAGACAGAAACTGTCTGAAACGAAAGATGAACTTCCTATGTGGCCATCTTAGGGGATGCTTTGTGCAGAATGAAAAACACCCACCCACCTGCATAACAGAAGTAAGCAGTGTCAAGTGTTTTTTGAATACCTACTAGGCTCCACGGTCAACCTTGTCCCCTCTCCAAAGATAAGCTTGTTTGCAGCACCACCATACACACAGCACTGCGCCCCACAGCAAAAACCCAGCCATACGCTGGCTCCCATTATATTCTGCCCGGTCTAGAAACCTATTTCAGATCCGTACTGACCCCAAGCATCAACTACAAAGGAATATTCGATATCACAAAGATGCAGCAAACTTCGAAGATATGTCCACAAGTTAAATTATTATTTTTTTCAAGGGATTAAAACTGAAAGCGAACACCCTAGCCTGAAAATAGATTGACCATCTACATTCTCCAGGAATACCTACTCGGCTCCACGGTTAACTTTGTCCCCTCTCCAAAGATAAGCGGGTTAGCACCTCCACCATACACACAGCACTGCGCCCCTCAACAAAAACCCATCCTAGTGGGAGGGATCATTACCATCTTTATTCTCTGGTGGGTACAGAGTGGGATTAACACATTCATCATTGGGTAGCAACAGAAAGCAATTCAGGAAAGTACATTTGCGAAACAGGATAATGTTTCTCTAATTGGACTAATTTCCCAGTGCATCTGACTGTGACAGGGTTAATGCTTTCAGTCTGATCCACAGCCGACTGCTTAATGACCACTAGCCTCCTGTATCTGACTGCCTGACCTGCTGTGCTTCTCCAGCACCCCACTCTCCACCCCAAACATATTCAAGATTCCTTTAACCAGTACGAGACGTTGTATGCTTGTTTATAGAAATCGATTGGGTGCTCAGGAACCTTGGGATAATTTCTGTTGAAATAATGTACTCTGTGGAAGGAGATTTCACTGTCCAACTGGAGAGTTTTCCTGTTTTGAGTAGCCTCTCCGAGTTGCTATCGAATTGTATTGTCTCAGGTAGATTCCCACTTCAATCCCCACAGGCTAATCTCCTCAGACATTGTGGGGTTTAACTCTAGAAAGCAAAGGGACAGAAAGTGTCTGATATTCACGATGAATTTCACATGTGGAGATCTCGGTGGATGTTTTGTACAGGGACACACAAACACATACGCACACACACACACACACACACACACACACACACACACACACACACACACACACACACACACACACACATGAGACATAAGCTGTGTGGATGTGTTACTGAATACCTACTTGGTTCCACGGTTAACTTTGTCCCCTCTCCAAAGATAAGCTTGTCAGCACCTCCCCCAAACACACAGCACTACGCCCCACAACAAAAACCAAGTCTTAGACTGGCTGCCATTGTATTCTGTTTACTCCAGAAACAAATGCCAGATCCGTACTGACCCCACGTCTCAACCACAAAGGAATACTCCATAAAACAAAGGCGCTTCAAACTTCAAGGATATGTCATCATTTTGAGTTTTCTTTTTCAGGGACTTAGACCGAAAGCGAATACCCATCCTGAAAATAGATTGACCATTTAAATTCTCCAGGATTACTTACTCGGTTCCACTGTTAACTTTGTCCCTTCTCCAAAGATAAGCCGACCAGCAACTCCAGTATTCACACAGCACTGCGCCCCTCAGCAAAAACCCACCCCAGTGGAGTGATCATTACCACCTTTATTCTCTAGTGGGTACAGAGTGGGTTGAACACATTAATCATTGAGTAGCAACAGAGAGCAACTTCAGGAAAGGATATCTACTGAACAGGGTAATGTTTGTCTAATTGCAATAATTTTCTCAGTGCGTCTGACTGTTACAAGGTTAACGGTGCCCAGTGGAACCCCTCTGCTCTCTCCATCTGCTCCTACCAATCTGCTCACAGAAACCTTTCAGTCTGATCCATAGCCTGCTGCTCAATGACCGCTTGCCTCCTGGATTGGGGGGTGGTCATGGAGGATCTGCACTGGACATAACAAGCTGGCAAAAATATTTGTGAATTTCAGGACTCCTTTAGTCAATCAGGGACATTGTTGAATTCATTTACTGAACTCACACGTTTCGGAATGTGATGTTTCGGAATTAATGAGAAACTCATTCACCCTGTACCCTGTAGAATGTAGCCGGTGGACGCAGCTTTCTGTGTCCAACTGGGCAGTGTTCTTGCTTTGAGCAGCCTCTTGGCCTTGCCATCTAAGTCAATCCTGGGTTTGTCCCGAAACATACCCCCTCATCCCCGGGTGCACCCACTTCAACCCACACATGCTAATTGCCTGAGACGTTATAGGGTCTACACTCAATACAGCAACTGGACAAAAACTGTCCGATATTCAAGATGAATTTCACATGTGGATATCTCAGCGGATGCTTTGTACTGAAAAACAGACAGACACACACAGACACACACATACAGTAACATACACACACTAACATACACACACAGACACATACATAGACACACACAGACACACACGCATTCACAGACACACAAACAGACACACTAACATGCACACACAAACAAACACTCACAGACAAACACACATAGACAAACACACAGACACACACACACAAACACACACACTAACATGCACACAGACACACACATAGACACACACACAGACACACACACTAACATACACAGACACACACAGACACACACACACTAACATACACAGACACACACAGACACACACACACTAACATACACACACAGACAAACACACGCACACTAACATACACACACTAACATACACACACACTAACATACACACACAGACAGACAGACAGACAGACACACACACACACACACACACACACACACACACACACAAGCAGCATGGAGATGTTATTATATACCTACTTGGCTCTACAGTTAACTTTGTCCCATCTCCAAAGATAAGTTTATATCCAAAAACTCCAACATTCACACAGCACCACGCCGCTCAGCAAAAACCCATCCCAGTAGAGTGGTCATTCCCATCTTTATTCACTGGTAGGTACACTTGGGGCACATACTATGTCATTCTGAAGTGCTGACCAACAGACACTGACCCTTTGGAAGTAATTTCTAAACCAGCGCTGGTGTGAGTTAGGGCCTATCTGCTTTTTATAAATAAAAAACATTCTGCTTCAAACTCAGAGCAGAGCGCCTGGTGGGTCAGCCCCACAGATAATCTGGGGATGTTACCCCGAGTAACCCCGAGATGTTACCCCTTGCTGTACCATATCTGCGGTCTGGGGAATTATTATCTCTGCTGACCTACTCGTGATCGCTATGCAACACAAGCCCATGGACATTATTCTGTGACAATCCCCAACACTGACTTGGCTCCACTACCAGTCTGGTCCCACCTCCGAAGATAAAGCTGAGGCCATTACTCACACATTCTGACCAAAAAACTCTCTCTGAGTCAGTGACTGCTCTTTGTCAGGATCACTAACACTGGTGCAAGCAGACTGCACCCATGTTAAGCAGGTTAGTCATGACACTGCCTTCAGGAGTTGGAATCAGTTGTGCATTGACAAAATAACACTCAGTGGTTTCCATTCTCAGTCGTGATCCACTTCCAAAAATCAGCTTCCCTCTCACAATGTTCACACGCTTTCTCGACCAGTCTGACCCAAAGTCAGTTACTAAAAGGTGAGATTCGTCGTTGCAATCTAAGGTAGAGTCTGTCCATTTAAACTCAGTGACACTCTCCTCACTCTCTCCCTGGCTGGCCCCCTCTATCCACCTAACCACATTAATAAACCATATCTCAGTGGCTTCAGCGTGACATGGTCAAGTGTGGACCTGGGACACACGGAGATTTCCAGGCATCAGGTCATATTTACTGAAGTCACACACATCGACTTGCTGCTCAGGAACGAATAATTTCTTTCAAACTAATGTACTCTGTGGATGCAGCCTTCTCTGTCCAACTAGACAGTGCTTCACTCTCTAATTCTAACCTGAGTTTCTCCTGAACCCTTTCCCCAGATCCAGGTGCTCAGGAGGATTCCCTTTTCAATCCACACAGGCTAATCGCCTCAGACATTGCAGGATCTATACTGTATAAAGCAAAAAGGCAGAAAAAAAGGGCAGTCTGACATTAAAGGCTGCATTTCCCACGTGGAAATCTCTATGGATGGTTTGTGCAGACAAAAAATACACACACACACACAATCTCACATAACAGCCCTAAGCAGTATCAAGTTGTTACCGAATACCTACTTGGTTCCACGGTTAACTTTGTCCCCTCTCCAAAGATAAGCTTATTACCAGTTCCTGTATTCACACAGCACTGCGCCCCACAGCAAAAACCCACCTCCCGTGGAGTGATCATTGCCATCTCTATTCCCTGGTGGGTACACTTGGACACGCTCTATGCCATTCTGCAATGCTGTCCCACAGACACTCACACTGTGGAAGTAATTTCTAACCCAGCCCTGATGTGAATTAAGAACTAGCTTTCTTTTTAAATACAGTTCTCATGATCCCAACTCAGAGCAGATCTCCTGGCGTTTCAGACCCACCGATAATCTGGGGATGTTACCCCGCGTACAGTATCCCTTGCTGTACTGTTCCTGTGGTCTGGGGAATTATTATCTCTGCTGACCAACTTCGTGATCCCTATCCAAAACGGGCCAGTGGACATTACTCTGTGACAATCCCCAACACTTACTCGGCTCCACTATCAGTCTGGTCCCACCTCCGAAGATAAGCTTGACGTTTCCAGTATTCACACAGCCCTACACCTCCTGACAAAAAAACCGTTGAGTGTTCCTTGTCTGCACCACCAATGCTGTTTCCAGGAGATGCACCAGTATCCGTTTTTTTTTACTCATGACATTGCTTGCATCATTTGGAATCAGTTTGCTCAATGTTCCCATCAGAACTCAGTGGATTCCACCTACAGTCCTGATCAAATTCCATAACATAACTTCCCTCTGACAATACTCACACATATCCGAACCCAAACCCCCAGAGCCAATTCTTATTCTTTGACATTTGCAATTGCTTTCTGAGGTCGAGTCTATCTATTTCATTTACAGAGACTCTGTTGACTCTCTCCCTCTCTGGCCCTCTCTATCTAAACCACACTAATCAATGATATCTCAGCATGATGTCGGCAACTGCAGACCTGGGATGCACAGAGATTGCAAGGCATCCGTTGATATTTACGCAAATCACATCCATCCGTTGGGTGGTCCGGAATTCACGATCATTTCTCCTGGAATAATGCACTCCATGGAAGCAAATTTCTCTGTCTAACAGTTCCTGCTTTGGGGAGAGTCTCAGTTTCGCCAGCTAGTTCTATCCTGGGTTTATCCTGAACCTTTTCCGCCTGATCCAGGAACTCAGGAAGATTCCACTTCAATCCTCAAATTGTCTCAGACATTGTAGGGTCTATCGTGTATAAAGCAAAGAGGCAGGAACAGGCCAAAATTCAAATGAATTTCACACGTGGAGATCTCAGTGGATGCTTTGTACTGAAAACCAGGCACACACACTCACTCAAGTGACAGATGTAAGCAGTGTAGAGCTGTTACTGAATACTTACTTGGTTCCACGGTTAACCTAGTCCCCTCTCCAAATGTAAATACATATCCAGCCCCTCCAACATTCACACAGCACTGCATCCCTCAGCAAAAACCCACCCCAGTGAATTAGGGACGGTACAACTTTTATAAAATAAAAACATTCTCTTGATCTCCACTCAGAGCAGAGCGCCTGGTGGGTCAGCCCCACAGATGATCTGGGGATGTTACCCCAAGTACGGTATCCCTTGCTGTACCACATCTGTGGTCTGGGGAATTATTATCTCTGCTGACCTGCTCATCACTGTAATCCAACACAAGCTTTTGGATATTATTCTGCGAAAATCCCCAGCACTTACTTGGCTCCACTATCAGTCTGGTCCCAGCTCCAAAGATAAGCTTTTTGGTGCCATCATTCACACACCCTTACACTTCCTGACAAAAAAAAACCCTCTCCCTGTTCGTGTCTGTTCTTTGCTTATCCTGTCGATGCAATTTCAACCAGAAAACACACATTTTACGGATATGACTCATGATATTAGTTTCATCGTTTGGAATCATTTTCCTAAAGGTGTCCACTCGGAACCCAACACTCAAATGATTCCAACGTCAGTTGTGACCATCTTCCAAAAATTACCTTCCCTCTCACAATATTCGCACACATTCTGAATCAGTCGAAATGAACATTCCAGAATCATTTTTTTTTTCTGTTAGATGGATTGTTGCAATCTATGACTAGTTATGTCCATTTAGCACAGATATACTGCCCTCCCTCTCTCCCTCTCTGGCCCCCTCCATCTACCTTACCACGGTCATGAATCAAATCTCATTGGTTTGACTGTGACCTGGGCATGTGCAGACCTGGAACACACAGATATTTCAAGGCATCAGTTCATATTTACAGAAATCACAGGCATCAATTTGCCGCTCAGAAATGACTGGAAACCTCCCGATAATTTCGAATGGAAGTAATCTATTCGACTGGAAGCACGTTCCTCTGGACAACTGGACAGTGTTCCTGCTTTGAGCAGCCTCTCAGCTTCTCCATTCAATTCCATCCTGGGGTTTTCCTGAATGCTTCCCCCAATCCAGGTACACAGGCAGATTCCCACTGCAATCCACCCAAGCTAATCGCCTCAGACATTGTAGGGTCTATACTCTATAAAACAACGGGACAGAAACTGTCTGCCATTCAAGATGAATTTCACATGTGGAGATCTCAGTGGCTCCTTGTCCAAAAATTAAATGCACACTAACAAACTCACATCACAGACATAAGCAGTGCAGTAGTGTTGTTTCTGAATACATTCTTGGGTCTACAGTTGTCCCCTCTCCAAATGTAAGCTTACTAACAAGTCAAGCGTTCACATAGCACTGCACCCCACAGCAGAAAAACCCACCCCAGTGGAGTGATCATTACCATCTTTATTCACTGATGGGTACACTTGGGGCACACGCTATGCCATTCTTCAATGTTGTGATATAGATGCTAACCCTGTCCAAGTACTTTCTAAACCAGCGCGAATGTGACTTAGGTTGTACCTGCTTTATTTTGTAAAAGTCCTCCTGATTCCAACTCAGAGCAGGGTGCCTGGTGTGTCAGCCCCGCAGATCATCTGGGGATGCTCTCTCGAGTACAATATCCCTTGCTGTGCTGTATCTGTGGTCTGGGGAATTATTATCTCTGCTGACCTACTCGTGGTCGCTATCCAACCCAAGCCCGTGGACATTGTTCTGTGACAATCCCCAACACTTACTTGGCTCCACGATCAGTCTGGTCCCACCTCCAAAGATAAGCTTGTTGTTAGTATCCACACAGCCCTACACCTCCTGACAAAAACTCTCTCCCAGTTAGTGACTGCCCTTTGCCTGGATAAACAATGCAATTTCAAGCAGATGGCACCCATGTAACGTGCATTACTCATGACATAGCTTTCATCGTTTAGTATCATTTTCCTAAAGTTGTCCATCCAGAACAAAACACTCACTGCATTCCACTCTCTATCACAACTGACGCCCATAAATTAGCTTCTCTCTCAAAATATCCGCAGAATTCCTAAAGCATCTCTAACCTAAACTCCTACAGACTGTTAATTTCTTTTTGTGATTTGCTATTGCATTCTAAGGTAGGCTGTATCCATTTAACACAGATATATTGTCTCCTTCTTTGGCCCTGTCTATTCACCTAACCACATGCATGAATCATATCTCAGTGACTTGAGTGTGACCTGGACAAGTGCGGAGTTGGGACACATGAAGATTTCAAGGTGCCAGCTCATATTTACGGAAATCGCACGCATTGATTTGGCGCTCAGAAATTATTGAAAACATCACAATAATTTATTTTGAAATAATGTACTCTGTGGTTCCTTCGTCTGACTTGACAGTGTTCCTGCCTTTTGGCCTCGCTGTCTAATTCTGTTCTGGGTTTCTCCTGAATCTTTCCCCCTCACCCAGGTACTCAGGTCGCTTCAATTCTCACAGGCCAATGGCCTCTGAAACTGGAGGGTCCATACTCAATAAAGCAAGAAGTCAGATATTCACGATGGATTTCACCTGTGGAGGTCACTGCAACTGCTTTGTACAGAGAAAAGTTCACAAGCACACCCACATAATAGACGTGAGCAGTGTAGGGGCATTTCTGAATACCTACTTGGCACCACGATTAACTTTGTCCCCTCTCCGAAGACAAGTGGGTTACCAGCTCCGTAATTCCCACAGCAATACAGCCCATAGCAAAAACCCAGACCACGTAGAGGCAAAGAATATAGGTCCAGGGCTTCAGCCCTTCAAGCCTGCTTCCCCATTCAGTCGCATCTTGGATGATCATCCAGTCCAGTCTCCTCTTCCGGCTCTCTCCCCACTACCCTTGGCTTCCTCTATCCCTAAGAAGTACATCACAGTTCACCCTTCACAGCTTACAATGCTTTGACCTCAAGCAATTTCCTATGGGGTAGATTTCCACAGACTCTGCCCTCTCTGAGTGAAGACATTTCTCCTCAGCTCCGTCCTACCCCGTCTCCTTCAGATTGCGACCCCCGATTCTGGACTCCCCTCCGTTTCCTCACTCCCTCAGTCATCAGCGACATCTTTCCTGCATCCACCCTGTCGAATCCTGTCAGGATGTGATAGATTTCTGTCAGATCTCCCCGGCACCTAACTCCTCGAACACCTTTCTTCAGGTTGTCAAAAGCGATTTCTTGCTCACTCTGACAAGGATATTTCTTGGCAGGTGCAGGGAGCGTCCAGTCCAATGTGAAGCAAGAACTAATTTCAAGCGAGCATCTTTAGCTAAGGCCAAGTCAACCCAAACTGCAATTCCTGAAGCAGCCACGTTCCCCGTGTCCTGCCCTTTTTTGGACTAATGGAAACCATGTTTGTTCAATGCTACCTCTCCTCACTAATCCCTTCTGGACCTGACGGATTGATTGTTACATTCTAGGGATGTGACAGCACGCTATGACTGGGATTAGGTCATTAGTAACTGCTGGAATCTGATCAGAAACCTCGAATTCTCATCCTTCCCAATTCTGAAAGGAACAAGGTCCTGTTGAAATTATCGCAGCAAGTTGAACGAATCACCTTTTATTGGAGACCCCTCGATCTGACCTCTCTAATGCAGTGGAACCTGTATGCTCTTCTCAATGCTATCCCATTCCCTTGTCCATTTGAAAAGCCTATGGTATTCACTATCACTTTACTGTAGACCAGACCCCCTAGCCCGGCCTGACAGATGTTGCGGATTGAAATGTAGCCACGGGGATCTGATGACAGCATCTCACAAAGAACAACCTCGACTCGGGAATAAACAACGATCAACAGAATGTCACTCACTGGGCTCCACTGTCAGCTTGGTTCCAGATCCAAATGCGAGTTTGCCCATGCTGTTTGCACAGTGTTACACGCCAGTGCAGAAACTCTGACACACACACACACGCACCCACACACCCACACATGCACAGACACACACACACACACTCACACACACAGACACATACACAGACACACACACACACAAGGATAATTCAGGGAGAGGGAGATATAAACCCTGGGGAAACACACACACACGCACACACAGAGAGAGAGAGAGAGAGTGAGAGAGGGAGAGAGAGAGGAGGTGCACACACACACATGCACACACACACACACACACACAGAGAGAGAGAGAGAGAGAGTGAGAGAGGGAGAGAGAGAGGAGGTGCACACACACACATGCACACACACACACACACACAGAGAGAGAGAGAGAGAGGGAGAGAGAGAGGAGGTGCACACACACACACATACACACACACACACGCACACACACACACACACAGAGGGAGAGAGGAGGTGCACACACACACATACACACACATACAGACACACACACACACAGACACAGAGAGAGAGAGTGAGGCGCACAGAGAGAGAGAGAGAGAGAGAGAGTGAGGCGCACACACACACATACACACACATACAGACACACACACATACACAGACAGACAGACAGACAGACAGACACACACATGCTTGCATACACACGCACACACACACAGACAGAGAGAGAGAGAGTGAGGCGCACACACACACATACACACACACATACACAGACAGACAGACAGACAGACACACACACACACACACACACACACACACACACACACAGCACCTCAACTGAATGGTTATTCTGATGGATCTTTCAAGTTTCCTTGGCAAAGTAAGAACAAATGCCAACCCTTGCATTGCTCCCATCTTATTGAAATCAATTGGTAGTCATCACACATTCAAGGGCCGAATGTTCAATCATGGTCTGATCTCAGTCATAGAACAGAGAACAATACAGTGCAGAACAGGCCCTTCAGCCCTCAATGTTGCACTGACTTGTGAGCTCATCTAAGTCCATCGCCCTACACCATCCCATCATCAACCATGTGCTTATCCCTTGATTATTTAAATCTCCCTAATGTGGCTGAGTTAACTACATTGTCAGGCAGGGCATTCCACACCCTTGCCACTCTCTGAGTAAAGAACTGACGTCTGTCTTAAATCTATGACTACTTGGTGCCCCTGGTTTAAGCAGAAATCTAACTCCCATCTCAGTGACTGCTGCTTACTGGGCAGCCCTTACCAGGGTGAGCAAAAGACTCAGTGCCAACTCCCAACACCAAGTGCTCGAGACGCCCCCTCCCCAGTGATAGCTCCCAACCACAGTGCCAGTCCTCAGTGTCTCTCTGCTACATTGCCTGATTGAAACTGTCCTTCTGTTCGCTGACTGGAAATTCCCCCAATGGTTTATTAGCAACTCCCCGTTAACTTAACCACGAGTTCAAAGTCAAACCCACACTGCATTATCCTTTGAGGACCCTGCACTTACTTGGTTCCACAATAAGTTGGGTGCCAGCTCCGAATACCTGCTTTTGAGTACTGTCACTCACACAGCCCTATGCCTCCTGACAAAAACCCTCCCTGTTCGATTCTGCTTATCGTCTGTCTGACTGTCTGGCTGGTGCTTTTTGAATGGACAGGCTTTAATTTTACATCTTTTATCTATGGCAACGTTCATAATCCTCTCACGCAACTCTCGAATGGCATAATGTCATATGGGTGACCATTTTGTGTTAAAACTCACTGACTGTAATTAATATCTCTCCCAACATCCAGGACTCACTGCTTTTTGAAACAGAAATGAAAGGTAAAGGGATCAGACAGTCCCAAAGGACATTAGAGAAAAAGGGAGAGAGAGGGAGAGAGTCAGAGAGAGAAATAGAGACAGAGAGAGAGAGTCAAAGATAGAGAAAAAATGAAGAGGGAAAGAGAGAGACAGAGAGAGAGAGAGAGAGAGAAAGAGACAGAGAGGCAGAGACAGAAATAAGGAAACAGAGACAGAGAGTGAGAGAGAGAAATTAAGAGCGAGGGACAGACAGAGAGAAATGGAGAGCGAGACAGAGGGAGGGAGAGAGAGAGAGAGAAAGAGAGAGAGAGAGAAGGAAAGAAATGTGGGGAAAGGGAAATAGAGAGTGACAAAGGAAGAGAGAAATGGAGACAGAGAGAGGAAAATGAAGAGATAGAGAAAGAAAAATACGGAGAGACAGAGAAATGGAGAGAGAGACAGAAAGAGAGAGAGAGAGGGAGAGAGATAGAGATAGAGAGAGATAGAGATAGAGAGAGAGAGGGAGAGAGAGAGAAAGAGAGAGAAAGAGAGAGAGAGGAAGAGAGAGGCAGAGAGAAAGAGAGAGAGAGGGAGAGAGAGACAGAGAAAGAGAGAGAGAGAGAGAGAGGCAGAGAGAAACAAAGAAATGTGGGGAAAGGGAAATAGAGAGTGACAAAGGAAGAGAGAAATGGAGACAGAGAGAGGAAAATGGAGAGATAGAGAAAGAAAAATACGGAGAGACAGAGAAATGGAGAGAGAGAGACAGAAAGAGAGAGAGAGAGGGAGAGAGATAGAGATAGAGAGACTGAAAGAGAGAGAGAGGGAGAGAGATAGGGAGAGAGACAGAAAGAGAGAGAGGGGGAGCACAAGAGAGAAATGGAGAGAGATAGAAAACTGGTGGTTGAGGTTAACCTGAAGGTCACCACACGAATTGGCGTTTATTTTGTGGATTGTTCGGGTGCTGTAGAGTAAAGCACCACTTAAGATTAATAGCGTTTCATCTCTCTTTCTCTCTCTCTCTCTCTGTGTATTTCTCTTTGATTGTTTACAGACAGGAATGACACCTTAGTCCTTTCTGTGTTTCATAAACCAGCATCCAGAGGGAGATGAACACATCGGGAAATCAATGGATAGCATTAGAGAACATCGTCAGGAAATGACATTTACTCAACGGGATAACATTTCCTCGAATGGGATAATCTTCTCAGTGCATCTGACTGTTGCAGAGTCAATGCTGCCCGACAGGGCCTTCCTGTTCTCTCTGTCTAGTCCGTTCAAACTGCTCGTCTAAACCTTTCTCTCCAACCCATGGTCACCTCCACACTCGCCTCCTGTATTGTGATCACAGAAGATCCACATTATACAAACCAAAGTGACAAACATTTTCCAATGTTCAAGATTGCTTTAACCAGGAAGGGGTATTGTTGATTTGTTGTACAGTACACAAAGCAGGCACACACACAAAGATATAAGCAGATAAGTTCCTCTCTCTCTCTCACACACACACATTAATAATGAGTACCTACTGGGTTCCACTGTCAACATTGTTCCCCCTCCGAAGATAATAGCAGCGACAAATCCACTACTCACACAACGTGGGGTCCCTTAGCCAAAACCCACCCTCTGGATTGACTGGAGACCGTTCTGAAAACTAGATTGCAGGCAGAAACAGAGAGAGTGCCCTCCCCAGTGCTATGAGACAGACACGGCGTGCAGCGACCAGTTTATAAAGCACCCTCATTCTTTCCTAGGGCAATACTCACTGGCTTCCACTGTCAGTTCAGTCCCGCTGCCAAACAGCAGCTTCCTGCTGCCATCATTCACACAGCGCGACAATGTCTGACATAAACCCTCACAATTAATCACTCTTTATCTCGGTGGTACAGTTTGAGAAAGCAGGAACCCAGCAGACCACAGACGTTTGACCATCCTGTTCTGGTGACTTGCTGAAACATTCCCCCGGGCAAACCTGTTTTCCTGTTTGTCTAATCATCCCATCAGTTGACTTGACCTGTCCATTTCTCTCTCATGCCCGTCTCTCTGTCTTGTTCATCTCTTTATTCTGTCCATCTCTCTATCCTGTCCATATTTCTATCCTTTCTATCTATCCTGCCCATCTCTCTATCCTGCCCATCTCTCTCTAATCTCTCCATCTCTCTATTCTCTCATCTCTCTATCCTGTCCATATTTCTATCCGTTCTATCTATCCTGCCCATCTCTCTCTATTCTGTCCATCTCTCTATTCTGTCCATCTCCCCATCCTGCCCATCTCTCTCTATTCTCTCCATCTCTCCATCCTGTCCATCTCTCCATCCTGTCCATCTCTCCATCCTGTCCATCTCTCTCTATTCTGTCCATCTCTCCATCCTGTCCATCTCTCCATCCTGTCCATCTCTCCATCCTGTCCATCTCTCTCTATTCTGTCCATCTCTCCATCCTGTCCATCTCTCCATCCTGTCCATCTCTCTCAATTCTCTCCATCTCTCCATCCTGTCCATCTCTCTATCCTGTCAATCTCTCCATCCTATCCATCTCTCTATCCTGTCCATCTCTCCATCCTGTCCATCTCTCTATCCTGTCCATCTCTCCATCCTGTCCATCTCTCTATCCTGTCCATCTCTCTATCTTGGCAATCTATGAACCAGTCTGTCCATCTAACCTGTTCTATAGTTTATCCATGTCGCCCTTTCTCCTGCTCTCTCTCTCTCTCTCTCTCTCTCTCTCCCCCCCCAGTCCTTAAAACCTTTTATAATCTGTGTACTCCACCCGTATCTTGGCCTCCCGCCTTGAATTTCTTTAAAGTGTCAACTTTTGCCCCTGTGCAATGGTTTGTGCTGCTCTGCTGTGTGCGGGCTGCCACGCCAGTCCAGTAGTTGTAGCTCTCTGTGGGACTGTTCTTGGGCATAGTCTCCCCCCCATAGGAAATACGCCCTTTGCGGAATCAACATATCACCACATCGACCCTCAAAACTAAAGGCATGGACAGCGAGACCAATCAGCAGCAAGTGGGCACCGTTACAGAGATGGCGCCAATGGACAGGGGTCCCTGGGCAAACTGCCAGGCAATCAGCAATGTGAGACGGGAAACAAGCAGAACGATCTCTTGGTTATCGAGCGACACTTACTTGGTTCCACCATTAACTGGGTCCCTGGTCCGAAGATCAGCTTTCTGCTTGCTCCCTCATACCCACAGTGCTAAGGCCCTCAGCAAAATCCCACGGCCTTCCTGATAGATATCTTCAGGGATCTGTCAGATATCTTGATGTTCCTCCCAATAAGACCATCAGGACGAGGAACAAGATGAGGCCATCCAGCCCCTGTGTTGCCCTTCAATAGCACCTCAGCCGATCTGACCCTCCTCAAGTCCCCTGACCTACACTTTCTCCTCGATTCCCTGTCCCTACCCCGACTCTAATTCCTAAAAGCCAGATAATAGCTCTCTGTCTTAAAGTAGCCTCTAATCAAACTACAAGGCTCCCTCCCTGGTGTGTTTTCAGTTCCCCCAGAGCCCTGCCGAGTGAATTATAAACCCCGATGAGAGTTGGACTCTCCTTAATTCGCTCATCATGATCGATCAGTGCCCTTAACCCAGCACCCTTCAACCTCACTGCTGTATGTAAGGTTCCAGATTGTGCAGTATCCTCGGTAGAATTAAGACAGAATTTGTCGAAAAGCTTTTTCTAACAGACCCTGGTTAAAAGAGTAACACTTACTGGGCTCCACTCTGAGTCTGGTCCCATTTCCAAACACAAGGGGGCTATTTCCATAAGTCACACAGTGCCTCACTGTCCTACAATAACCTTTCTGGGGAAAGGATTAAGGGAGGGTCGCTGTTCTACCCTGACGGTCTTCGCAAGGTGATGGGATTCATTTTCAGTTCAATTTCTGGCATGCTCCTCTCGGCTAAGTCACACCCGGTAAGACAGGATGGCCTCAGATCTCTCACTGGGACATGATATCTCACCCCGATCCAAAGCTTAGCCTGTCTGTAGGTGAGAGTCTCTCTGTCTCTCTCTGTCTCTCTCTCTCTCTTTTTCAAACACACGCACACACGCGCACATACAAACACACACATACACACACACACACACACACACACACGCACACACAAACACACAGACACACACACTCACATACACAACACACAGACACAGTCACTCTCACACAGATACACACGCGCACACAGAGATACACACTCACACACACATACACACACACAAACACAGTCACTCTCACACAGATACACGTGCACGCACACACACAGATACACACTCTCACACACACACAGAGACACAGTCACTCTCACACAGATACACACGCGCACACACAGATACACACTCTCACACATATTCACACACACAGACACAGTCACTCTCACACAGATACACGCACACACACAGATACACACTCTCACACACATACACACACAGAGACACAGTCACTCTCACACAGATACACGCACACACACAGATACACACTCTCCCACACATACACACACAGAGACACAGTCACTCTCACACAGATACACGCACACACACAGATACACACTCTCTCACACACTCTCTCTCTCTCACACACACAGACACTCACGCACACACAGATACAGGCAGACAGACACATGCACACAGAAACAGACAGACAGATAGACAGACAGACAGACAGACAGACAGACAGACAGACAGACAGACACACACACACACACACACACAGAGTCAGGACACCCTCACGTGAAACTGGCCTCTTTCCCTTACTTTCTGTCACCTGTTTGAGCTCAGAGAGCGAACTGTGAAGTTCCAAGGATTGACAATAAGGTGCAAATGTCTCTCTCCCTCTCTCCCCCCCGGCCCTTCCCAACAAATACAGAAACACTCAGATGTTGTAGAACATGACCAGATCCATCCCCCACTCCCTCACCCTCCCACCCCCCCAAACCCACTCCTTAGCCTCTGCTGGTGTTTGAATTTCATACAAACCCCCTCCTTCAGATAGGTCTTTGCATGCCCTTTCCCTCCCTCTCCCCTCTTAAATGCCCCTGTGCCTTATGCAGCAAATACCCTTTGCGTGACCGTCCTCACTCATCCATGTAGAGGGGCATAGGAGGTAAAGACACTTGCCTGGCATAGATGTTCGAATTGGATGTTAGAGATTATTCAGCTTCCCTTGAGGGTAGCTCACACTCGGCGCGAGATAGCATTTCCTCCCTCTTCTCTCTCCCCAATTTAATCCCTCTGTCACCTCCACCACCCTGTATCGCTGATCCAAACCCACAACACTGTGTAAAGATTGGGTCCGCTTTGTTGTAACCATTGGCCCAAGGCCGCCCTCCTTCGAGAGACAATAAAACGGTTTGGACTGGGGAGGAGGAGTGAAAATCCTGGTCAAGCTTCACTTACTGGCTTGAACCTTTAGCCTCGTCCCAGATCCGAATATCAGTTTGTTGTAATCATTCACACCGGATTACAGAAACTCCCTAACAGACAGTACATTGTCTGACAAAATTGATTGAACGCCATGTTTATATCTTATCACAATCTCAGGCCTCTGTCTCTCATTTATAATCATTTATTTTCACTATATCTTTCCTCTATTAACGACTGTCCCTCTCTCCAGAGCGCGGAAACCCAGCTTAGTTCCTGGACTCGCTGCTCGATATTTCTCTGGAATTTCGTGTCTGTTTGCAAACGAGACCTCCTGCTAATTTTGAGGAACTACAGTGGGATCCCCTCCACAGCACCGGACATCAAACCATCCACACACTCACACAGCCACTCGTCCCATTGCAATTCCCAGGAATTATGCTAATCCCGAAAGTCCTGTCACTGATCTGGACTGCCTCACTCTCATCGCCAGTTACTAGCAACATCTACTGTATGCGTTTTTCAGATTATAAATTGTCCAGATGACCGTGGGCAGTTCCCTTCAGTCAGACCCCTGGCGTTGTTCTTTGACAGGACCATACTCACTGGGCTCCACTGTCAGTCTGGTCCCACTGCCAAACGTGAGCTTCCAGTTGCCATCACCCCCCACAGCCTGACAAAAAAGCCCTCCCTGTTACTCACTTGATGTCTTCACAGTTGTCTGTGTCTATCTTTTCTGCCAGTCTGCCTGTCCTGGCGGGAAAAAAAAATCTCCCCTGTCAGTCTGTTCTTTTTGGTCCTGGTCTTCCTCATCAGCCTGGTGGGCGAATTGTCATTCAGTGTGACATGTCAGTTTGAAATGCCGGTCAACTGTCTGTTGACCCCACAGTCTCTTGGATCTGTCAGTCTGCCTGTCCCGCCAGTCTCTCTGGCCTGTCTCTCTGTCAGTCTCTCTGACCCAGTCTATTTTACCTGTCAGTCTCTTTGACCCAATCTATTTTACCTGTCAGTCTCTTTGACCCAATCTATTTTACCTGTCAGTCTCTCTGACCCAGTCTATTTTACCTCTCAGTGTGTCTGACCTGTCAGTCTATTGGGAGGAGAAAGTGAGGACTGCAGATGCTGGAGATCAGAGCTGAAAAATGTGTTGCTGGAAAAGCGCAGCAGGTCAGGCAGCATCCAAGGAGCAGGAGAATCGACGTTTCGGGCATGAGCCATTCCTGAAGAAGGGCTCATGCCCGAAACGTCGATTCTCCTGCTCCTTGGATGCTGCCGTACCTGTGTCAGTCTATTGGACCAGTCTATTAGATCTCTCAGTCACTCTGTCCAATCGGTCTGTCTGTCAGTTTCTGTGACATGTCAATCTAACAACCTGATTTCTGACAAGGGTAACACTTACCAGGCTTCACTATTAGTCTGGCCCCACCGCCAAAGTTGATTGTTGCTTGCAAAACTCACCCAGTGCTATACTGCCGAACAATAACCTTCTCAGGTTGCTGTCATATTCTGTTGCCTGTCTTACCGATGGCATTGAAAGCTACAGGCACTCTTTTTACCTCAGGCGATGGTTTCCATGGACATCTGAATGAACCTGGCTGTTAACACCACCAATCTAATTCCCTCAACTAATTTCTCTTTCATCAGTAGAACTAAGCTACAGGCTCAGTTGTTTTACACTCACTGAGGTACATATATGGACATATTTGCACACAAGCACAGACCCACACACATGGACACACGTGCACACACACAAACGTACACATATAGACAGACGCTCGCACACAAATACACACACAAACACACATTGACAGACACAGAGACATATACGCACATATGTGTGCGCACACACATCCATACACACAAAAACACCTACACACACATCAACAGATGCACACGCACACACGCACATAGAGAGACACAGAGACCTATATACACACCCACCCACCCACACAGACAGACAGACAGACAGACACACACACACACACACACGTCCATACACACAGAACTACCTACACAGGCAAACACACATTGATAGATGGACATGCACATACACACACACAGACACAGAGACACCCACATATGCAGAAAAACATACACACCCCAAGTCCTACAAAGAGCATATCTGACAATAAATACACAGTCGATCATTACTGAAGTAAACGTCCTTGGTTCCACAGTTAGCCTTGTCCCACTTCCAAACAGAAGCTTGCTGGCGCTAGCCCCAAGATTCACACAGAGTTCATCCCTTTATCAAAAGCCTCTCTGCCCCAAGTACTCCCCCCCCCTGCCCACTGGGTCCCCCCATCGATCTGGGCTGAGAATCAGCTTTGCTGGCCTGGAGTCACTTATCCTAATGCACTGTTGTCCCCTCTCTGCAACCAGGCCTCAGAGCTGACGCTGTGATCAACACCTCACCCAGACGGAGGGACGGGCAGCTCGGGTCAGTGTACCCAACAGCGAGCCATCTCTCCCACCCCCTGTCACGTTTATCCGCCATCCCCTTCAATAGTGTCCACTTGGCCAACCTCCAGGAGGAAGCAGTGCCTACTGCCTCCATTGCAGTGCTCAGCGGCTGTCTCACACTGACTGTCCTCCACTGTGCTTTCAGCAATGAGAGGGTGATGTTTATTAAACCCCGTCTCCCAGGCTGACTTCTCCAGGAGCCCGGCACACGTTTCCCACCCCCCTTCCCCCATTCCATACTCCCCCATCTCCCCATCTGGATGGCCCACGTTATGTCAAAATATTGGCCTTCACTTACGAGGTCGCACTGTCAGTTTGGTCCCAGCTCCAAAGGTGTATTTGTTCAAAGTGTTCACACAGTGCCCCAGGCCAGTACATAAACCCATCTCCCCAATACTCCATCCTTGGGGTCTCCCTCTGTGATTGCCTCATGTCGCACTCCCCTAAACCCGTGTCTGCACTCACACTGTTCCCCCTCGCATTTGCATTATCGCCTGTACCTTCCCTTCTCACCAACTCTCTCCCAATCTGCGGGAATGTGGAAAAGGCACATTTGTTCTGCACTCACACACACACTCGCACATACTCTCATGCACACACTCACATACACGCTCACACTCTCACACACACAAACACACACTCACAAATACTCTCACGCATGCCCACTGTCAAACACATTCACAGACACACACTCACACATACGCTCATGCACACGGTCACACACACACTCTCTGTCAAACACACTCACAGACACACACATACTCTCACGCGCACACTCACACACACACACTCACTGTTAAACACATTCACAGACGCACACTCACAAATACTTTCATGCACACACTCACACACACACTCACTGTCAAACACATTCACAGGCACACTCACACATACACTTACACACACACACATGCACGTACACACTCTCACACACATACACACAGATACACGCATATTCTCACGCACACAATCACACGCATTCACACTCATATATATTCACACATAATCACACATCACGGACACACTAACACATACTGTCACACATACACTTTCACACACATTCACACATGCACGCACACTCTCATAAATACACTCATACACAGACATAGGCACATATCACACACTCACAAACAGATAAACACACACACACACACACACACACATGCTCCAACACAGACATAGCTTTGCAAACATATAGAGGTTTACAAACACGTATACACCACACAGACAGGCAAAGACACAGTCAGTCTCACACACAGTGATACACACGTACACACAGACACATAGACACACAGACATACAACAATACAAAAAAAAACTGAGCACTTCGGTAAATTATTTTGGAGCTCCTTGCAAGAACATTTCCAACCGTAAATCGGCAGTCAACAGTGAGGAATACCTACTTGGCTCCACAGTTAGCCTTGTCCCACTCCCAAACAGAAGCTTGGTGTTGCCCCCGGTATTCACACAGTGTTTAACCCTTTAGCGAAAACCTCCCGCCCAGACCCTCATTCACCTGGACTGAGAGTCAGATTAATGCTACCTTTGCAAACTAAAAAGAGTCAGAGGAAAATGGACCCAGAGAGTGGTACACCCTTGATATTAACTTTAATTTAAACGCAGACAATTCAGGGACTGCGACAGAACCCACTCACTCACTCAAGCCCTAAGATACTCTATTCACCTTCATTAGCTAATGTTGCGAACTGAAGGATTACATGAACATTGCGGAGAAATTCCCTGGACCGCACACATTTCAGGAACACTTACTTGGTTCCACAGTTAACTGTGTACCTTTTCCAAAGGTAAGCTTGCTCAGAGTACCAAAGGTCCCACAGCACTCAGTCCCTAAACATAAACTCCTCCAGCACATTACTGAACGCCCATTGTTCTACACTCCCTGCTATCCCCAAATCCCATCATCCTGAAATCCGCTAGGAAAGAAAAACTTGATGTAATTATTCATCAAGCTCCTTTTTAATAGCAGGGGCCTGCCCACCGGCCAGGAATAACTGAAAAGTTAAAAGGAGGTAGTGATATCAGAACTTTAGTTACTTCCAGCCCTACTCAAACACAGAGGAAAATGCAAAGCAAGCACATATCTGCGATTATTAATAAATACCTACTTGGCTCCACTGTTAGCTTGGTCCCTCCTCCAAATATAAGCTCAAAGCTGCTACCAGTATTCACACAGTGTTTAGGAGCAAAAACCTCCTTCAGGATCCCCTGTTCCCAACTCTGCCCTGACTGGAAATTAGACTTTTTGTCTCTGACCTACACAACCATCAAACTATCTGTTGAAGGAACCTCGTTCCAATTAACTTGAGAGTTGTTAGGCGTGGGTATTCAATAGGACCTGTTGCTGACCCAAACCATGTGCCACTTTTCCTTCAAACTCTAGGACAACAGTTTCTCCAGCAATCCAATCAGAAGGTTTCTCCAATCTCCCTCAAAGTGTTTCTCAGTGCCCTCGTGATTATTCTCTGGGATTTATGTATCTGGCGAATTTGAGAATCCGGGGTCTATCTGTCAGCTGCTCACTCTCTTTCACATACACACACACACACACACACACACATACACACGCACTCACTCTCTCACACACACACACTCTCACACACACACACACTTTCACACACACGCACACACACTCACTCTCTCTCACACACACGCACTCACACTCACACACACGCACTCACTCTCTCTCACACACACACACGCACTCAGTCTCTCACACACGCACATGCTCTCACTCTCACACACACACACAATCTCTCTCACACACACACTCACTCTCTCACACACACGCACTCACTCACACACACACGCACTCACTCTCTCACACACATACATGCACTCACTCTCTCTCTCACACATGCACTCACTCTCTCACACACACATACACGCACTCACTCTCTCACACACACACTCTCTCTCTCACGCACACACATACGAACTCATTCTCTCACACACACATACACACACAATCTCTATCTCTCACACATGCTCACTCTCTCACACACACACACTCTCTCGCACACACACGCACTCACTCTCTCACACACTCACATACACACACAATCTCTATCTCTCACACACACTCACTCTCACACACACGCACATACATGCACTCACTCTCTCACACACGCACATACACACAAACTCTCTATCTCTCACACACGCTCACTCTCACATACACACACATACATGCACTCACTCTCTCACACACTCACATAAACACACAATCTCTATCTCTCACACATGCTCACTCTCACATACACACACATACATGCACTCACTCTCTCACACACGCACATACACACACACACTCTCTATCTCTCACACACGCTCACTCTCTCTCACACACACACACACTCTCTCTCGTCTCCTAATCGTGACCCTCACACAGTTCCTATTCCTGAAGGAGGCCTCATATTCCTTTCCTGTTCAAACTGTGCGCGTGCCCGTTTCACTTTCCTGTCATTACTCTCTCTAACTGCTGATTGTGTATGAGGGGCTTATGAACGCCAGTGAGTTGGATATGATCCTGACCGCGGCCTGGGTGACATTGGCGATTTTTTGTAAAACAACGTGTTGCTGATCATGTCGCAATGACAATTGGTGTTAATCAATTATATCTGGTCTTTAACCCATTTCATACACCATCGAACAGAACAGTAGGGAGGTGAATGTTGACTACACTCTCTCTGACTAACATAAATGGGAGCCATGTCACGTTGTCTGATTATTAATGTGCCCATTTCGTCCCCACATCATTTGAGTGAAAACTATTTTCTCCACGCTTCTAAAGTAGATGAGCTTATTTTCCATCCGCTTGCGTTCTTACCGGGATTAACAGTGAGGCTGGTGCCTCCCCCAAACACAACTTTCCCGTATCCTTGGGAATTCACACAGTGAGTCAACCCTTCACAAGAACTCACGACAGCACTGACTGCCCCCCCGCACCACTTCTAACCCTAGCCCTTTACCCTCACTGGCTTCTCAAACACTCGGAAAATAAACGGAAAAAAATGCTGCTTGTTATTTCCTGTGTGATACCAGGGCGGTGGTGAACTTGACCCGGACAATCACAAAGGCCCAACCTCCCGTCTATAGAATCCATCTACCAGGCCCGCCAGCATTCTCAAAGATCCATCCCACCCTGGCAATGTTTTTCTGCAAACCTCTACCTTCGGGGAGAAGGCACAGAATCCTGAACACACCCACCAGCCAGTTCCGTAACAGTTTCTACCCTACTGTTGTTAGAATAGTGAATGGACTCACAAACTCTTAACCTTCACCTGTACCTATGTTTTTGCTTTTGCCACTATTTACCTATTATTTACTTATCTATGCTATTTAACTACGTGATCTGCCTGTATTGCTCGCAAGGCAAAGTTTTTCACTGTGCCACTGTACACGTGATAATCAATTCAATTCAATTCAATTTGTATTGATCAGATTTGTGGCATTAATCCTTATAAAGTGTCACACTTACTGGCTTCCACTATTGGCACTGTGCCTCTTCCAAAATAAGGTTTGTTCCTCATGTCCCTCACTCAATCTTACACAGACTGACAGAAACCCCTGGGGTTCAGACCTGCTCTATTCTCCAATGAAGACAGTGCCACTGCAGTGTATGTACACACACACACACACATTCATGCACACACACACAAATAAACACTCGCACAGACACACACACAAATACACACACACACACTCTCATAGTCTCATACACAGACATACGCATTCACACACACAAATACACGCACACACTCACATATGCACACACACTCACATACCCACATACACTCACACTCACATACACACACACTCTCACATTCTCATACACACACACACATTCACACACACAAATACACACACACACTCACATACACACACACTCTCACATTCTCATACACACACACACACATTCACACACACACACACAAATACGCACACACACAGGCACATACACTCACACTCACATACACACACACTCTCACATTAAAATACACACACACATTCACACACACAAATACACACACACACTCACATACGCACACACACAAGCACATACACTCACACTCACATACACACAAACTCTCACACTCTCATACACACACGTTCACACACACAAATACACACACAGTGACATACGCACACACACTCTCTCTCTCACACAGACACACCCCACACAGGCATCGAATAGGCATACAGGCACACACAGATGTACAAAGAGACAATCTCCCACAAAGACACACACATGTACATACAGCCATATAGACACACACTGACACACAACCTAATTGAGCACTCCCATCAGTTAGTTTTCACTCCAAGAACATACCCTAACGTAAATATCCAGTCAATATTTATTGAGGAATACCTACTTGCTTCCACAGTTAGCTTTGTCCCACTTCCAAACTGAAGATTGGTGTTGCTCACCCCAAAACTCACACAGTGTTTAACCCTTTAGCAAAAACCTACCCACAACCCCTCATGACAATCAGATTAATGGTACCTCTGGACCTAGAAATTACGGTTCAATTTCAATCACATTAACCTGTTCCCTGCTGGTGTGGGATATCATTGCAACTGTCAGCATGATGATGGGTGATCACCTTCATGTACTGAAACATACTGACTCCTTACCTGGATTAACAACTCGCCTGGTCCCACCTCCAAGCACCACATCCCTATGTCCTCGAGAGTTCGCACAGTGAGCGCCCCCCTCCCCCCGCCCCCCTTGCAGGAACTCAGGCCAGTGCTTGCTCCCTGTCCACCACCGTGTCCATCATCATTCCATCCTCACTGTCTTCTCCATCACTCAGAAATAGGCAAGCAATTCAACAGTTGCACTCGCTGTGCTGTGCCTGATAATTCTTTCGGGTCTCCGCATCAGGTTTGTGACATTTATCTTACTAGCACAGCACTTACTGAGTTACGCTTCCAAAACCAAGGATGGGCAATAAATACTGGTCCATGTTGAGAGGTCTGCATTTCATACGAACCCTTAAAAACAGCGAGGGTTGAAAAGTCGGCTTGGTATAACAGACCCCAGAGACGCTCAAACTGATCTGTTAATCAATTAGACACAAATCATTCAGGGCATGGAACAGAACCCATTTATTCAAGCCCCAAGATATTCTATCCACCTTCATTAGCTAACGTTGCAAAGAGAGGGACTGCTTGAATATTAAAGAGAAACTCCCTGATGGACAGCACAAATTTCACAATTGATTCAGGAATACCTACTTGGTTCCACAGTTAACTGTGTGCCTTTTCCAAAGGTAAGCTTGCTCAGAGTACCAAAGGTCCCACGGCACTCAGTCCCTGAACATAACCTCCCCCAGCGCATTACTGAGCGACAATTACACTAAACTTCCTGCTATCCTCCAATCCCATCAATCTGAAACTCTATAGGAAAGGAAAAGGGTGCCGTGTCTATCATGACTCACTCTTAATAACACGGCACCCCATCTCCATCACCCAGGAATAACCTTACTTTATCCTGAAGAGTTTAAAGGAGGTAGCAATATCAGAAAATTCATTATTCCCAGCCCTACTCAAACACAGAGGAGAAGGCAAAGTAAGGACATATCTGCAGTTATTAATGGATACCTACTTGGCTCCATAGTCACTCTGGTCCCTCTTCCAAATATAAGCGTGTCTTGCCTCCAGTATTCACACAATGTTTAGTCCTTTTGCAAAAACCTCCTTCAGGGTCCCCTGTTCCCAACCCTGCCCTGACTGACAAGTAGACTTTTTGTCACTGACCTACACAACTATCAAACTATGTGTTTAAGGAACATGGTTCCAATTAATTTGAGAGTTGTTAGACGTGGGTATTCATTAGGACTTGTTGCTGACCCAAATCATGTGCCACTTTTGCTTTGAACTGGAGGGTGGCAATTTCTCCAGCAATGCCATGAGAAGGTTTCTCCAATCTCCCTCAAAGTGATTCTCAGTGCCCTCTGCATTGTTCTCTGGGATTTATGTATCTGGTGTATTTGATAATTGGGGAGTCTATCTGTCATCTCTCTCTCACACACACACACACTCAGACTCACACACACACACACATACACATGCACAAACACACACACATGCACACACACGTGCACTCACGCTCACACAGACACAGGCACACACACATTCGCAACTATATATAGACATACACACACATATGCACACTCACTTGCACACAAATACGCACTCACATATACATACATCCACTCAAACTCACACAGATACACACACATTCGCAACTATACAGACATACACACACACTCTCTCACACAGACACACACACACATACATGCATGCACATGGACGCACACACACTCACATTACACACACACATATAGACACACACAGAGACACGCATACTCACACACAAAAAGATACACACACTCACACAGACACACTCTCTCACACAGACACACACACATACATGCATGCACACAGACGCACACACATTCACACTCACACACACATATACAGACACACACACAGACACGCACACTCACACACAGATACACACACTCACACAGACACACTCTCTCACACAGACACACACATGCACACATTAGCAACTATATAGACATACTCACACACTCACGTATACATACACACACTCACACACTCACACATATAGACACACTCTCTCACACAGACACACACACATACATGCATACACACAGACGCACACACACTCACACACATATACAGACACACACACAGACACGCACACTCACACACTCACACAGACACACTCTCTCACACAGACACACACATGCACACTCGCAACTATACAGACATACATGCACACATACACACACTCACACACTCACACACTCACACATATAGACACACTCTCTCACACAGACACACACACATACATGCATACACACAGACACACAGACACTCACACACACACACAGACACGCGCACTCACACACACAAACAGATACACACACTCACACAGACACACTCTCTCACACAGACACACACATGCACACACTAACACTCACACATACATACACAGACACACACTCACACACACACATACACACACAAACACACACATGCATGCACACACATGCACACTCACACACACAGACACACACACATTCACTCACACACACTTACACACAGACGCATTCTCTCGCACAGACACATACACACATACATGCATACACACAGACGCACACCCACTCACATCCACACACACATACACAGACACACACAGAGACACACACACAGACACACACACTCACACACACTCACACACAGACATACTGTCTCACACACAGACACAGACATACACACACTCATATACACACGCACAGAATCACTGACAGTGAATCACAGACACACACACACTCATTTCATCCCTCTCTCTCTCTCACCCATATATTTATCAGTTGATGAAATGATCCCAAACCCTTCCCATGATCACGTGAATTAGCCAAGTAAACACACAGTGTGTGGTTATTACTGAATACCTACTTGGCTCCACAGTCACCTTGGTCCCTCGTCCAAATGTAAGCCTGTAGCTGTTTCCAGTACTCACACAGTGCTGACCTCTTTAGCAAAAACCTCCTAAAGGGCAGCTTCAGTCTCATTCTGCTCTGACCTGCGATTAGAAATATCTGCACTATATCATCCGTGTCTATTGTAAAACTGTCCTTATAACATAGCTTCAACAATCATTGAAAATTAGAATCTATCTTTTTATTGTCAACCTGTTTTAACATGAAAGTAATGCTGAAGAATAGACAGTAGGGATGCAGTTTCGACAGCATCCCCAAAATTAGGTTTCCTCAGTCTCCCTCAATGTACCTCTCAGTGCATCCTGGATTATTCTCTGGGATGTATGTTTCTGATGTACTTGAGAGTTGGCGAGTGTATCTGTCAGCTCTCTCTCTCTCTAACGCTCTCTCTCTCTCACACACACACACACAAAATCTCGCACACATATATACACACACAATCACACACTCTCTCTCTGTCTAACACACACACACATGAACTCTCTCGCTCACACAGACACACGCAATCACACACACTCTCTCACTAACATACACATACACAATCACACACAATCTCACACATACAATCGCACACTCTCTCTCTCACACGCACTCTCTCTAACACACAGGCCACATGCACACACACAGACACACACACAATCACATGCAATCTCTCTCACACACACCCACACACAACGAGACACACGTCTGTATCTATCTATCTATCTATCTATCTATCTATCTATCTATCTATCTATCTATCTATCTATCTATCTATCTATCTATCTATCTATCTATCTATCTATCTATCTATCTATCTATCTATCTATCTATCTATCTATCTATCTATCTATCTATCTATCTACATGTCTGTTTGTCTATCTATCTGTCTATCCATCTATGTGTCTTTCTGTCTATCTATCTATCTATTATCTATCTATATATACACACATATATATATACACACAAACACACACACACTCAGAAAGACATGCAGATAACACGCACACAAACACACACACACAAATACAGACACTCATCTATGCACACCAACACATATAGTCATGTTACGCACATACTGTCTCAATCATTCATACTAATGTACACAGACACACGCACACGCACACTGTGCAAACCTTTCAAAAAGACTACTATTAATCAACAGATGTGCAGTTTTAAATAAGGTTATTCACAATCAACATCTCTTTTGAAAGAGTTCTATCAGGGATTCTATGAATATGTTGGATGATCAAATCACTCTTCCACCTCCCCAAGGACAGAGGAACATGCAAAGCTAGGACCGATCTGCGCTTGTTAGTCAATACCTACTCGGCCCCACAGTCAGCCTTGTCCCACTTCCAAATATAAGCCTGTCGTCTCCAGCATTCACACAGTGGTCACCCCTTCAGCAAAAAGCTCCCCCTAACAGGAGCTCAAAGACTGACAATGAGATTAGACTGTGCTGTGTCCTGAATTACACCATGACCATACTGTCTGCACGACCTTCCCTCTTTTTCCTGAGAACTGGGGGGAAGACTATTTCGGCAGGAATTCCTCATGATCCCAGCCAGATCTTTCAGGTTGCTGTTAAGGGAATGCCAATCCCGAAACGGGTAAGATTCGCGACTTTGCAAACAGCAAACAGACACCTTGCGACCGTGGCAATTAGCCTGGGTGCAGACCAATAATAAAGTTTGCGCTATCCTCAAACCAAAGACAGAATCGATCAAAGTGGAATCTCTCTGAGGCAGTGAGCTCCATGTTCTGACTGCTCTCTGGGTGAAAGGGTTCAATAGGATCATATATGATCCAATGTTCCTCAAATTCCCCACTGTCCCTAGAAGCCTCGATTACCTGACTGATCGAGGATCTCTCTGTCTCAGCCATAAATATACACACGGACTCTACCCCCACAGCTCTCTGTGGCAAAGAGTTCCAAAATTTCATAACCGTCAGAGAGGAGAAATTCCCCCTCATTCTGAAATTGGCATGGGTTTTATTCTGAGACTGTGCCCACTTGTCCTCGACTTTCCCGTGAAGGCAAACATCCTGTCAATGGGATCACCTTCTCAACCTCTTCAACATCTTTGAGTAGAGTCCCAACCTGTTTAACCTTTGTTCAGAGGACAATCCAACAGCACCTAGTAGACCTTGTAGACATGCATAGTGCAGAATTAGACATGACTTACTCGGGAGAACTGTTAGTCTGGTGCCCGATCCAAACACTAGCTTGTCGCTGTTACTCACACAGCATTACATGTCAGTACACAAACTCCTCAGCTGAGGTAAAGCATAGAGATTCTCCATCAATCAGCTGTGATGGATTGGTGCTGTGTTGGAAATTTAATTTTAAATCATTGGGAAGAATTGCATATCATCCAGATCATTCCAGGATAAATCAGTCTCATACGTTATTGATAACCCTGCAGAGATTGTGGGAGGGTTCACTTGCCTGACAGTGACATAAACACACTAATGCACACATACAATTACACACAGACTACTCTCCCAGGCACAGACACACACACACAGACACACACACACACACACAAAATCAGTCCCTTTCTCTCTGACACAACTCACACACGCACACACGCACAAACACACACACACAAAATCAGTCCCTTTCTCTCTGACACAACTCACACACGCACACACACACACAGACACACACACACACACACAGACACACACACACACACAGACACAGACACACATAGTAGATTCCAGAGTTTTGGCACTGTATTGGCATTGCCTTTCTATTTGGACTGAAGTCAATGAGTGTAGGTCACAGCCTAATAACCTTAAGTTGTGTGTTTGGCAGTGGGGGTCATGTTGACATCCCCTCTGTTGTAAATGCAACTCACTTACTCGGTACGACGGTCAGCCTGGTCCCAGAGGCGAATGTGAGAGTGTTACCATACTCCACACAGTGCGACACATCAATACACAAACCTTACCCTGCAGCACTCCAGTCTAACCCTCACCTGGAGAACAGAGCTGTCTATGTGCTGTTTAGAGACAAACTTACAGCTTCCCACATCATCCCCTCCCTCCCTTTCACTCTGGGAGAATGTTTGGTGACCACCCAGCCCCCTTTTCCTTTGCCTCTCGCTCTGTATTCTTGTTACCAGGCTGACATATCTCCAATCTCTTCCTGGCTCTGATGCTGCCTCTCACACCACAATTCACACCTAACATCGTGACTGCCACCGACATTGTCTCTATTTCTGACTTCCTGCCTCCAGCACACACATGCATTATTTGGAAGACTGACCAAATCGACGCTAGCTATCGCCCGGGTTTGCTTATTTATTGTAAGTGTGATTCTGAATAAAATTCCTGTCATCCCATTTCATACTCATGTACCCCTCTTCATTCAGGGAGCCACCTAATGGGGACACGTGCTGACTCCCCATTCTCCCTCCATTGGTTTTCAAACACGAACCTGAGTCGAGCTGAAATTGGACCGGGCTCCTTCACAGCTCAGTGTAAGGTACAGCGAGCACGGTCCCGTTAACAGCACAGAGACAGACCCTTCGCTCCAACTCGTCCATGCCAACCAACAATCTTAAATTAGTCTGGCCCCGTTTTGCCAGCACTTGGCCTGTATCCCTTTGAACCCTCCCTGTTCACTTCCCCATCCAGATGCCTTTTCAGTGCTGTCACTGTACCAGCCTCCACCCCTTCCTCTGGCAGCTCATTCCACACACGCACCACTCTCTGTGTGAAAAAGTTGCCCCTCAGTTCCCTTTCCCCTCTCACCTTAAAGCTATGCCCTCTCGTTCTGGACTCCCCCAGGGAAATGACCTTGTTTAATTTACCCTATCCTTATTTACCCTGCATGATTTTACAAACTTCTATAAGGTCACCCCTCAGCCTCTAGACTAAACCGTCCCAGCCCATTCAGCCTCTCCCCTGTAGCTCAAACCCTCCAATCCTGGCAACACCCTTGTAAACCTTTTCTGAACCCTCTCAAGTTATAGCGACATTTTCCCTATAGCAGGGAGACCAGAATTGTCAGCTGTGGACGAACAGATCTAATACTTAAACAGCAGGCGATGCAGTATTGTTGCTCAGAATCACCTCACTGCCTTGGCATAGCGCCCTTGATTGATCCACCATACCACGCAGTAGTACATTGTGACCTCTCTAAAGTTGAAATGGTAAAGGCAGTGAATTTCACGCAACCACTGAAATAAACGCTAAATGTGTGTTGAGCTGTCTCTCACGCACAGCCTGAAGTTAACATTAATGACCAGATTGTTTTATAAAATATGCACTTTTTGATACACGCTTTGGTGTAACTCCAATGTGAACAAATCGATGGCATTGATTCAGGTAATCTCTCTACTCACTGGGTCTGACGATCAGTTCAGTCCCACTCCCAAATAGCAGTGGAGTTGCACCTCCTGAACCCACACAGTGCCTCACCCCATTACAAAAACCCCGCGATGCCTGCCCTTTCAGCTCAACTCTTTCAGGCGGTCGGGAATTGTCAGAACCTCACCGGCTCAGGGACGGTGGAGGAATGCAACGTCGGAATGCTGCTGCTTGTGGGATCATTCTGATTCCTGCCGCGGCCTGGGGATCAATCCCGATGCTGTTCTTGGGACATCGTCGTCCGGGAATCTTTTCACTGCATTCCTCGGAGCATTAACACATGGCCCTTCCCATCCCCGCGCAGAGATCAACGGGGATAAACATGCGCCAAAGTGCATTCACATAGCGCCTAAACCCTGGCGGAGCTCTGTCTCCCCCCCTGCTGTTGTGTCATCACGTGATCTCAGCTTTCCAGGTCTATGTCCAACAATGGACGGAGAGCTGGGAAGAAATGGGACAGCACGAGGCCGCTCGGCCCGTCAAGCCTGCTCCCCCTTTCAATGGGATCATGGCTCACCCAACATTCCTCACATCAACTTTCCCCATAACCCTTAAATCCCCGAGCAATTAAGCTCTGCTTTGGCCTTCAATATCCGCAAGGACTTTGTCCCCACAGCTTGTAACAGTTCAAGAGTTCCAAATACTCACAGTCCTCTGAGGGGACAAACCACCCCCTTATCTCAGTCTGAATTTTAGTTTATTTAGAAAAGGGGAAAATCGTCTTGCTCTGTTTCAGATTAGATTCCCTACAACGTGGAAACAGGCCCTTTGGCCCAACCAGTCCACACCAACCCTCTGTAAAGTAACCCACCCAGTCCCATTTCCCTCTGACTAATGCACCCAACACTATGAAGCAATTTAGCACGGCCAATTTCCCTGACCTGCACATCTTTGGACTGTGGGAGGAAACCAGAGCATCCGGAGGAAATCCACACAGACCTGGGGGAGGTGGGAGAATGTGCAAACTCCCCACAGACAGTCGCCTGAGGCTGGAATCAAACCTGGGTCCCTGGCGGTGCTAACCACTGAGCCACCATTTCAATTTAATTTTCTTGATAGTCTGATCACTCATATGTGCGAGTCTGTGTGTGTATGAGTGTGAATATCTGAGTGTGTGATGTATGTGTGTGAGGTAGTGTAAGAACTTAAAACAGATAGAGAGAGAGGGAATGAATAGAGAGTGAGACAGAGGGGGTGACTGCTAAGTGTTGAAAAAAATTCAATATTCATTGCACTAAAACTGATGGGACTTTGAAGGTGAGAAAAATCAATAAGGAAGAGATTTTTAAGCGGGTGTTTCTAATGAACAAACTAGCTCGGGGATAAATTGAAATGAGGAATGTATAAAACTTACTCAGTTGAACGATAAGTCTAGTGCCAGCTCCAAATATGACATTGAAGTTGTCAGCACTCACACACTGTTACATCATTTAACAAGAATTATTCCCTCAGCAAATGTTTCATCTTCACTGACATGTTCTCGAGGTAGCTAAACAATGACAAGTCAATATTGAGGCAGTGAGTGACTGACACAATTCACTGTCATTCCCACTCAACATTCGAACCACAATGTCAATGCATTTCCCTCCTCCAACTCTGTCCATTTGCTCTCATGCAAGGACTGGGCTGTGATGTGACAAGCCATGCGCGTGTGCGCACACACACACACACACACACTCACAGACACACACACATACACACACTCACAGACACACACACACTCTCACAGACACATACACACACACTCTCACACACGCAGACATGCTCACTCACACGCATGTAAACACACACAATGTCACACACAAAGGCACACACACACACATACACACCCTCTCCCTCTTCCACGCACAAATGCACACACTCTCACATCCACTCTCTCTCACACACGTTGCCACACGCACTTTCTCTTATTCACACAAACACACACCTTCTCAGCCACACATACTCTCACACACAGTCTCTCTGTCTTACACACTCTCACACTCAGTCAATCGTTCACATACACAATACATTGCTACCCATACAGCCCCTCTCTCACACACACAGACACATGCTCTCATACACTCTCTCACACTCTTTCCCTTTCACTCTCTCTGACACGCGCACTCCCTCTCAGACACTCTTGCACACACACCCTTGCCCACACACACACTCCCTCGCACACAGTCACTGCCTCACACACATACACGCCTTCACACACACACCCTCACACACAATCCCTCTCACACACGCTCTCACACATACATTCCTTTATATACACACACTCCCTCATGCGCACACACAAACACAATCACAGACACTCTCTCCCATGTACACACTGCTCTCTCACACACACACGCACTTTCTCTCATTTGCACACTCCCTCATGCACACAAATGCTCACACACACACTTGCTTCCTGACACGCACACTTTATTACACCCTCCCTCGCAGAAACCCCAGGGTGACCTTTTCAAGGCTTCCAGAGCAGGACTCACTCCCCTCAAACCTCTCCGAAACTCAGAAACTCATGCCGAGCGCCTTACTCCCCGCAAGAAATATACAGCCAGCCCTGGCCCTAGTGAGTGGGGAAAATCCTGACACAATTCGCAGTAACCCCGGTCCCAGCCCAAAGCCATCGTCACAACAAATTTACAACAATGCTCCTAAAGCGAACATTTCCTGTACTCACTCGGAATGTTAGTGACTCTTGCCCCCGCTCCGAAGATCAGCTTGTTAGCAGCTATATCATACCCACAGTAACATTCTGACAGACACAAACCCCTTCACTCACACACCTCTCCGAAACACCGTGCCAAAGTGATACTAGATTCCCCGCAGTAGGGAAACAGACACAGCAAGTCTACACTGACCCTGCGAAGAGACCCAGATCCATTCCCCTACCCTACATTTATCCCTGACTAATGCCCCTAACACTATGGGGCAATTTAGCACGGCCAGTCCGCCCTAACCTGCACATCTTTGGACTGTGGAAGGAAACTGGAGCACCTGGGGAAACCCCACACAGACACAGGGAGAATATGCAAACTCCACACAGACAGTCACCCCCGAGGCAAGACTCGGACCTGGCAGCAGCGCTAACCACCGAGCTAACTGCTGAGTCACCGTGCTGTCCGATTGTCATTTCAAATCTTGGATCCAGACCTTCAAATAAAATCTCCAGCTCACGGACTCGCCTTCACGCTAGAGATGTGGTTTCCCAGTTCATGAGGGGTGAAACAGATTGGGCCCAACTGGCGTTAGAATTTACCAGCATGTTGGCACATCTGACTGTGGTCATTATAAATTACTATCCACATCATTGGACTGTAGTTCCAATTGGGTGGATATGTGAATGCACACACTGTCAGCATTGGGGACGCCCTGTTCATGAGAGCGAACGCACGACTGGCCGGTTAACTGGCAGACCCTGACCCTGATGTGACTGCCTGCCTCTCATTGCCAATGCTGAACCAGGCCTCGCCACCCAACAGTGGCTCAGTGGTTAACACTGCTGCCTCACAGCGCCAGGGATCCGGGTTTGATTCCTGACTCGGGCGATTGTCTGTGTGGAGTTTGAATATTCTCCCCTCCGTGTCCACGTGGGTTTCCTCCCGCAGTCCAAAGATGTGTGGGTTAGGGTGAACTGGCGGTACTAAATTACCCATAGTGCCCAGGGATGTGTAGGTTAGGGTGGATTGGCCGTGCTAAATTACCCACAGTGCCCAGGGATGTGCAGGTTAGGGTGGATTGGCCGTGCTAAATTACCCATAGTGCCCAGGGATGTGTAGGTTAGGGTGGATTGGCCGTGCTAAATTACCCATAGTGCCCCAGGGATGTGTAAATTAGGGTGGATTGGAGGTGCTAAATTACTCATAGTGCCCAGGGATGTGCAGGTTAGGGTGGATTGACCGTGCTAAATTACCCACAGTGCCCAGGGATGTGCAGGTTAGTGTGGATTGGCCGTGCTAAATTACCCATAGTGCCCAGGGATGTGCAGGTTAGGGTGGATTGGCCGTGCAAAATTACCCATAGTGCCCAGGGATGTGCAGGTTAGGGTGGATTGACCGTGCTAAATTACCCATAGTGCCCCAGGGATGTGCAGGTTAGTGTGGATCAGCCGTGCTAAATTACCCATAGTGCTCAGGGATGTGCAGGTTAGGGTGGATTGGCCGTGCTAAATTACCCATAGTGCCCCAGGGATGTGCAGGTTAGGGTGGATTGGCCGTGCTAAATTACCCATAGTGCCCAGGGATGTGCAGGTTAGGGTGGGTTGGCCGTGCTAAATTACCCATAGTGCCCCAGGGATGTGCAGGTTAGGGTGGATTGGCCTTGCTAAATTACCCATAGTGCCCAGGGATGTGCAGGTTAGGGTGGATTGGCCTTGCTAAATTACCCATAGTGCCCCAGGGATGTGCAGGTTAGGGTGGATTGGCCATGCTAAATTGCCCATAGTGCCCAGGGATGTGCAGGTTAGGGTGGATTGGCCTTGCTAAATTACCCATAGTGCCCCAGGGATGTGCAGGTTAGGGTGGATTGGCCATGCTAAATTGCCCATAGTGCCCAGTGATGTGCGGGTTAGGTGCATTAATCAGGGGGTAAATATATAATCGGATAGGGAAATGGGTTTGAGTGGAGTACTCTTTGGAGGGTCGGTGTGAACATGTTGGGCTGAAGGGCCTGTTTCCACATTGTATGATTCTTTGATTCAAAGCCCGGCTCCTCAGACCCACAGTGTCAGAGAAACCCCTTTTTAAACGTAGTGTGTGAGTTACACCTGACCGGGTCAGCCCTGAGGGATGTTTGTACAACCCAGGAGCCTGTGATCATTCCCAACCTGATCGGACTCATTCTCAGCACTATGCACCTCACACTGGGATAGAAGGGAGATAACGTGCATTGATGTATTCACCATAGACACATCCAAGACGTTATTCCTGGAGTCGTCAGCACATGGAGAGACATAGAGAGAGACACAGAGAGACCCAGAGAGAGAGAGAGAGAGAGAGAGAGAGAGACACAGAGGGTGAGACACGAGGGTGAAACACACACACATACACAATAGAGAGAGAGGCGTGAGGCTGAGCTACACACACATACACGCACACACACACACACACACACACACACACACACACATACATGCACACACACAGAGTGTGAGAGAAATACACAGAGAGAGAGAGAGTGTGCGATGGTGAGACACACACACATAAAGAAGGAGAGAAAGAGGGTGAGAGCTACACACAGCGTGAGAAAGCAAGGATGAGACACAGAGAGAGAGAGGGTGAGACACACACACACACACACACACACACACACACAGCGAGAGAGACTTTCGGCATGTGGTAATGAGTGTTAAAACCCAGGTAAATTTTACTCTGAAACAAGTGGGGGATAGAATTGAATGCGAGGCTGTGTCTCCACTCACTGGGTCTGACGGTCAGTTTTGTTCCACTCCCGAACATCAGTGGGCTTGCAGCACTCCCTGCATTCACACAGCGCCTAACCCCATGACGAAAACCACCCTCCAGCCACTATTTCAAAGATCTCTTCGGATAACTCCTGCTTGCCGAGACAGAGAGAGGACTGGAGATGTGAGGGTCCCTGTTAAGATGTTCTCCAATACCCCCCACCCCCACCCCCCAATTTGTCTCTCAGTCTGATTTTTTCACGAGGGGTGGGGGATTGAACTTTCGCCTCTGGCCCTTCACAGTTATGCCTTTCCCCCAACCCTTCTCCCAGAGTGTAAACATTTCCTGTACTCACTTGGAATGACAGAAAGTGTGGTCCCTGCTCCAAAGATCAGACTGTCAGCTGCTGTACCATACCCACAGTAACATCCTGCCTGTCAAAAACCCTCTTTGCCCATTCGCCTTTCCCAAAACACCGTGCCAACACCATGTAAAATTGTCATTTTTAATCTCGACTCTAGATTTTTAAATGAAACCTCCAGCTCACTGAATCGTCTTCAGGTTAGAGCTGTGGATCCCCATGTTCATGGGGAAAGAGATAGATTGGAACAAGCTGCTCAGGAGTTTACCAGCATGTTGCCTCATCTGACTCTTGTCATTAAGAATTACCGTCCACCCTGCTCTATTGGAGATGCAATCAGGCGGATATATCAATGCAGACACTGTTCTATAGGGCTGGCTGAATAAAAGCCCCATTCTAATCTGTCCTGCCTCTATTTGGATCAATAAGGTCTTAGCTTTACCCAACAAACTGCTCCATCAGACATGAAAAGCCATTCTCGATGTAACGCGATACTTTTTCCAAATACTCACCAGGTTTCACGAGCAATTGAGTTCCGTTTCCAAACGTGAGTTTATCAGTGCCTACAATATTCACACAGTGACAGACAGCCAGTCAAAAACCCGGGCACACACACTCACAGTCCCTCAAGCACAGACATACACTCCCTCACACTGACACACACATGCTCACACACACACTCCTGCAAACATAGGCCTACACTCCCTCTCTCTCTCTCTCTCACAGGCACACACATACAGACACATTATCTCTCTCTCTCTCACACACACACGACCCTCTACACACACACACACACACACACACACACACGACCCCCTACACACACACACACCCGACCCCCTCCACACACACACACCCGACCCCCTCCACACACACACACCCGACCCCCTCCACACACACACACCCGACCCCCTCCACACACACACCCGACCCCCTCCACACACACACACACACGACCCCCTCCACACACACACACCCCCGACCCCCTCCACACACACACCCCCGACCCCCTCCACACACACACACACGACCCCCTACACACACACACACACACGCACACACGCACACACACACACACACACACACGACCCTCTACACACACACACACACACACACACACACGACCCCCTACACACACACACACACCCGACCCCCTCCACACACACACACACCCCTGACCCCCTCCACACACACACCCGACCCCCTCCACACACACACACGACCCCCTCCACACACACACACGACCCCCTCCACACACACACACCCCCGACCCCCTCCACACACACACCCGACCCCCTCCACACACACACACGACCCCCTCCACACACACACACGACCCCCTCCACACACACACACCCCCGACCCCCTCCACACACACACCCCTGACCCCCTCCACACACACACACACACGACCCCCTACACACACACACACACACACACACACACACAGAGTCTCTGTCCTACCTGGTGACACATTCAGTGCAGTCATTGATATGTAGGTGAACTCATTCTCCTGTACCCCCTCCCTCTGCCCCAACATCCACAAACTCCTGAACAACAGCCTCAAACCCACCGCACTGTCGCCTCACCAGATCGAAAGGATCACTCTCTCCCAAATATTCCACCTCCCCTCCCTCCCCTGGTGCTCTGACCAGTCGCAATCTCAAAGATGTCAACAATCTCAACACAGTCTGTCTGACAACTGGGCACTGTCCCACAGTAACCCCCCCCCAACCCCCCTTCCCATGTCCCTGGCATTCCCCCTCCATTCTGGGTCCTACCTCTCACCGTAGCCCCAGGGGAAACGCGATTCCCAGACCCCTGGTTGGTTAATCCCCAGGGATTCTAAACAGGAGACGGGGCTACATGAATAAAATTTGCACGAGGAGGAGGGGGAAGGGGGAAGTGTTTGTCTCCCACACTCGGCTCAGCAGAGAGTTCCATTTGTCCCCTGTCTCCCCCCCCCGTGCTTCCCTGGGGGACAGTGCCATTTCCCCAAATGCTGATGACAACAACAACTCTCACTGAGAAACCAAGTAGCGCCTCCCGGAGAAGAGGGAAGTCTCTGGAGAGGGAATCTTACAAGGGGAGGGGAGGGTGCGGGGAGCTGATGGGGAATTGGTCCTGGATCCCCGGAGAGGCAGGGGAGGGGGGAGGGGGCAGATGTCTCAGGGTGAGTGATACTCCCAGCCGTTCCCCTCCGACTCACCACGGGGTGGCTGCAGGGTGAGCGTGGTACCTGGGCCGAAGTGGATCGTCCAGCCGCCAGTCCCTATATACCACACAGTGCTACACCCCCTGACAAAAAGGTAGGGACACCACCACCCTACTCTCTGATGCAGAGATAGACACCCCCACCGACAGAGGGAGGCAGTGTTCATTGAGTGGGCAGGAGGAGAGAGTGGAAGGGGAGGTGGGGAGGGAGATGGGGGAGTCATTTATCAGGCAGGTAAGAACTGGATCCCCGTCAGCGATGTTCCTCCCACCTGCACCCCACTCGAACCGCGGGTTGTGGGTGGGTGGGGAGAAGCGGTGGGGGTGGGGGGGAGGTGGGGGGTCAGCAATTCGGGGAAGGGATCACTTACTGAGGTTCACTGTCAGTTTACTCCCATGACCCAGTGTGAATCTGCTCGATACGGCCCCGTATTCCTCACACAGTGCGACCGGCCTTAACAAAAACCCTCCTCTCCACATCACTGTGTCTCCCTGCCTCTTTCCCTCCCTCTCCCCCTCCCTTTCTCTCCCTCTCCCTCACTTTCCTTCCCACTCTCTCTCCCTCCTTCTCTCTCCCTCCATCTCGCTCCCTCCCTCTTCCCCTTCCCACTCCCTCTCTCTCCCTCAGTCTCTCTCTCCCTCTCTATTCCTTACTCCCCATTCCCTCTCTCTTCCTCCTTCTTGCTCCGTCTCCCTCCCTCTCTCTCCCTCTCCTCCCCCGCTCTCTCCACCAGCTCCCACTCCCTCTCTCTCCCTTACCCCTCTCTCTCACCCCCCTCCCACTCCTGCTCCCTCTCCCTCTCTCACCTTCCCTGTCCTTCCCTCCCTCTCCCTCCCTCTCACTCACTCCTTCCGTTTCTTCACGCCCCGTCTCCCTCTTCCACTCCCTTTCTCTCCCTCTCTCTCCCCTCCATTTCTCCCCCTCCCTCTTTACCTCCCTCTCCCCCTTCCTCCCTCTCTCTTGCTCCCTCTTTCCCTCCCTCTCTCCCTACTGTCCAGGCTATACAGTAGCTGTTACATTTGACAGGCTGTGTATGTATGTGTGAACTGAATAGGCCTGTGACCTATGCAGTCTGAGCAGACAGACAGGAGGGAGAGAGAGAGACAGACAGATGGATTGAGAGCGATAGAGAGGACGATCAGAGAGGTGGATGGAGGGCTCATCAGACAGATAGACAGAGATTCGGAGATATACATAGATAGATAGATAGATAGATAGATAGATAGATAGATAGATAGATAGACAGACAGATAGATAGACAGACAGACAGACAGACAGATAGATAGATAGATAGATAGATAGATAGATAGATAGATAGATAGACAGACAGATAGATAGACAGACAGACAGATAGATAGATAGATAGATAGATAGATAGATAGATAGATAGATAGATAGATAGATAGATAGATAGATAGATAGATAAACAGACATAGATAGATAGATAGATAGATAGATAGATAGATAAACAGACAGACAGATAGATAGATAGATAGATAGATAGATAGATAGATAGATAGATAGATAGATAGATAGATAGATAAACAGACAGATAGATAGATAGATAGATAGATAGACAGATAGAGAGATAGATAGATAGATAAACCGATAGATTGATAGATAGATAAACAGACAGATAGATAGATAGATAGATAGATAGATAGACAGACAGATAGATAGACAGACAGACAGACAGATAGATAGATAGATAGATAGATAGATAGATAGATAGATAGATAGATAGATAGATAGATAGATAGATAGATAGATAAACAGACAGATAGATAGATAGATAGATAGATAGACAGATAGAGAGCTAGATAGATAGATAAACCGATAGATTGATAGATAGATAAACAGACAGATAGATAGATAGATAGATGGATAGATAGATAGATCGATAGATAGATAGATAAATAGATAGATAGATAGATAGATAGATAAACAGACAGATAGATAGATAGATAGATAGATAGATAGATAGATAGATAAACAGACAGACAGACAGACAGATAGATAGATAGATAGATAGATAGATAGATAGATAGATAGATAGATAGATAGATAGATAGATAGATAGATAGATAGATAGATAGATAAACAGACAGATAGAATGACAGAGAGTTGGATAGAAAGAGCGAGAGAGACAGAGAGGGAGAGACAGGCATATCGCCAGATAGACAGAGTAGCAGTGAGATATAGATAGAAGAAGAGACAGATAGTTTTAGATAGGCAGAGAAATAGATACGGGCAGATGGAGGGAGATTGACAGGTATGTAGAAAGAGAGATTGACTGACAGATAGATATGAAAATGCAGTCAAGTTGATTGAGAGAGAAACAAGGAAATAAGGATTGATACAAACAGATATAGATGCAGGTAGATATAGATGAATGGACAGAGATATAGACAGAAAGGCAGAGTGAGACAGGCAGGTGATTAGACAGAGAGACAGGGAGATATAGGTAGATATATATAGAGAGATAAACAGATAGATATAAATAATCAGATAGAGACAGACAGACAGATATAGATAGTTGGATAGATCAACATAGATTACCGGGTAGATAGAGAGAGACAGGGAGATAGGGATGGATACAGAGAGACAGATAGAGATAGAGAGAAAGACAGGCAAGATATAGAAAGACAGGTAGCGATAGATGGATAGGTAGAGACAGAGACAAAGACAGACAAAGATATAGATGGACAGATAAATATACAAGGACAGAGAGACTGAGACAGGCATAGAGATCGAGACAGACTGACAGATCATTTGCAAGAGTACATTGCAAAGCATCGGACAGTACAGAAAAAGCAATAAAATTCACCTTGTCTTCCTGAAAAATGGTTCACCCGGCGGTTCCTGGATGCAGTTGTGATGGAAATACTCAATTTAATTTCTATAATGTCAGGAATACAGTTCAAAAACAAGTCATTCCCACATTACAGAGGGAGCTCAAACATTTCTCCATCTTCCCCGCCCTGGGGAGCTCAGTTCAGTTGTAATCTTCTGCACACCAGCATTGTTTATGTGTGTGTGTGTGTGTGTATGTTTATATCTGTCTGTCTGCTGATGCTACTGTGTAACCTTCACCCTTCACCATCTCCTGTGCAGTAACACAGGGAGGTCAGCAGGGGGTGGTATTGTATCACTGTAAACACAAGGTCGGATTTGATCCCCATTTCAATGGATTCACACCCCCTCAGAACAAGCGAGAGCCCATTACACAGAGGCACAGGCACTGAGAGACACAGAAACATGGAGACACACACAGATATGGGTGCGTGTGCACACACGCACACACATAGACGCACACTCAAACTCAAATTCAGACCGGCACACATGCACACACTCATACCAGCAGGTATGAGGACATGTATCCATGATTGATCAAGATTCTTGGATTCGCTTCCATCAAACCCACCAGAGTGAAAGACCATGTAATTGTGAGTGTGCGTCTGTGTGAGAGTATGTGTGTGTGTGTGTGTGTTTGAATGTGCAACAGTATGAGTGTGTGCGTGTGGGTGAGAGAATGTGTGTGTGAGTGTGCGTGCGTGTGTGTGAGAATGTGTGTGTTTGGGTGAGCATGTGCATGCATGTGAGTGTGACTGAGTGAGTGTGTACGTGCACGAAGGTGAGGGTGCATATGTTTAAGGGTGAGTGTGTGTGTTTGTGTGTGTCTGAGAGGGTGTGGGTGTCTGTATGAAGAGTGCGTGTGTGAATTTGTCTGTGCGTGACTATGAGTTTACATGGGAGTATCAGTGTATTAGTACATGTATCTCAGTATGTGTGATGATGATGAGTGTGTGTGTGTGTGTGTGTGTGTGTGTGTGTTTCCCCACGGTTTATATCTCACTCTCCTGGATTTATCCCTGTGTGTGTGTGTGTGTGTGTGTGTGTGTGTGCGTGCGCGTGTGTGTCTGTTTCCCCACGGTTTATATCTCACTCTCCTGGATTTATCCCTCTGTGTGTGTGTCTGTTTCCCCATGGATTATATCTCACTCTCCTGGATTTATCCGTGTGTGTGTGTGTGTGTGTGCGTGTGTGTGTGTGTGTGTGTGTGTGTGTCTGTTTCCCCACGGTTTTTATCGCACTCTCCTGGATTTATCCCTGTGTGCGTGTGTGTGTGTGTGTGTGTGTGTGTGTGTGTGTTTGTATGCGAACATGTGCAGGTGTGTGCCAGGAAAGTGTGTGAGAATGAGGGGGCAGTATCTCTCTGTGTGTATGTGTGTTGCGTGAGTACGAGTGGGAGTATGTACGCGAGATCAAGTGTGTCTGTGTGAGATCTCAGACTCAGTGCCGTCACACAGACAGACTGTGAACAGTACCACCCTAAATTCCTGAGAGCTATTCAAGAACATTTGCTGGAAACTGGAGAATGGTTGGGAGAATGATTTCAACACAGTGAAGGATCAATTCTATGGAACCATGTCACTGAATCTTACAGCACTGAAACAGACCCTTCGGTCCAACCATTCTATGCTGAACATAATCCCAAACTAAACTACCCCTACCTGTCTGCTCCTGGGCCCATATCGCTCCAAATAATTCCTATTCATGCACATGTCTCTTGAACATTGTATCTCTACTCTGGGACTGAACACTTTGAAACACAAAGACTCAAAAGGGTCTGGGGCGCTTTTCAGAGAACACCCTTCAATGACAAAACAGTTTGGAAGTTTCTGATGCAGAGCTGAGCTGATCCGAGATGTTTGAGTTACTCTCTGTTCGCGTGTGCTTCAGTTTAGAGACGACTTCCTTGTATAAATCACAGCAAACCCCCCCCTAATAGAGTTTCGAAGATCTCTCTAACTTCCTGCACCACTCAAACCACGATCAATGATGTTCCATGACTCCTCTATCTTTTAAACTAAAGCATTATGTTTATCTCGACTCATCCTGCAGATGCGAATCATGTTGCATTGTGTCTGCCACTGCTTTAAATAGAACCCACAACCCAGACAGCAAAGTCGATGACATGATGGGATATTTCAAAGTTTGTTACACACGCAGCACCTTCAATGTTTAAAATCTTACAATAATCAATCAGAAAGCTTCCCTTCTTCAGGGAAACAGACAAAAAAAACCCACTTTACTGCTGTCTGGGAGTGTGGACTGGGAAGGAAACGGGGATTTTAATGTGACACTGAGTTGGGGTTTGGAAATCTCTGCCACAAATGGGCATCTCTCCACAATATAGGAGGATAGTCCCACGCTCCTGATGGTTGGGCACGCGGTGCGTGTGGCGGGGGGGGGGGGGGGCGGGGGGAGGATAGGTCAGAGGATCTCCTGGTGGGTCTGCATCTGGGCCTGGCCAAAACGCAAATTGTGGGCGGCACGGTGACACAGTGGTTAGCCTCACAGCGCCAGAGACCCGGGTTCAATTCCCGTCTCAGGCGACTCTCTGTGTGGAGTTTGCACATTCTCCCCGTGTCTGCGTGGGTTTCCTCTGGGTGCTCCGGTTTCCTCCCACACTCCAAAGAAATGTGCAGGTTTGGTGAATTGGCCACGCTAAATTGCCCGTAGCATTAGGGGCAGGGGTAAATGTAGGGGAATGGGTCTGGGTGGGTTGCGCTTCGGCGGGTCGGTGTGGACTTGTTGGGCTGAAGGGCCTGTTTGCACACTGTAAGTAATCTAATCTTAAAAAAAACAAGTCCAGGCAGTGGGACGTTAGGGCCTACATTAGGGCCGTGTCTACATCCACACTCGGGTGTCTCTGGAGAGGGAGCACGTGGTGTCCACTAACACTCTGCTCAGGGAGAGGTGAGCACCACAGGGAGTGGAATGGTTCATTTCCCCCTCTGAGTCTATTCTGATTTAATCTCTGCCCTCCCCTTCATTTTTTTATGTGTTTTGATCCTGCAGCATTGCGCTTTGTTGGGAACAAGGGGGACGTGACTTGTCACTGGCCACTCGGGTGTGTCCTTACTTCCTGGTGGTGGTATATCAGTTAAACGTTAGACGCACTTGTTGCTTTCACTGTGTCCTACACTTGCATGGACACAGCATGGGTGCTGGGGAAAAGTCAGCACCACTGCAGTTAGGCGGTAGTGTGGGGGAAAAAAAGAAGCAAAAAAAAGAAAAAAGAAAGATTCGTCATGGCCAATTAAAAACAAAATAGTAATAGGGGATTTAGAATCTCATCAGGGAAATAAAAGGCATGCGAGGATAGCACAGTTAGAGATATAGGCACCTTTCCTGGTCACCAGGGTTGAGAATCCCGAAGGCTTGCGTTTCCTTCCTGGTGCTCGGGTTCAGGTTCGGGATATCTCATCAGAGGAACTTAGAGTGAAAGGGTAAAGACCCGGTGACCATGTGGCTGGCAGGCACCAGCGACATCAATAAAATCAGTGCAGAGTTAGTGCGAAGGGAGTACGAACAGGCCGGAGCTAAATTCGAAAAGCAGAACCAAAATAGGTGATGACTTCTGGATGGCTACCCGAGCCACGAGCTAATTGGCGCAGGTAATTGAGCAGGTAAATGCGTGGCTCAAGGGTTGGGGGGTGGGAGCAAAGGGTTTGAATTCATTGGCGCCAGCACGAAGGAAGACGGTGTGGTCTTCATCCGAAATGTGCTGGGACAAAGAGTCCGAGAGAAGTGCATGAGCAGGGCTGCAGATTGAGCTTGGAACTTAGCGGGGCGGGGGGGATTTTAGTTGCAGGGGAAGTTACAACACCCGAAATAAAGGACGAGGTAAGAGTGCAGGACTCAGGAGAGGATATTAAAATCTCCGGCCCAGGCCTAAATAAGACAGAGTCTCTGGAAAAGGGTTAGCAAACCAACTTCAAGTCACCGGACAAGCGAATAGCAATAGGAAGAGTGGCAGTTAATACAGGGCTGAAGGTGTTATATCTGAACGCACAGAGTATGTAAATGAGCTTGAGGCACAGATTGAAATTGGCAGGAATGACATGGCGGGCATCACAGAGACGTTGGCTACAAGGGAATTAGGATTGGGAGCTGAATATTCAAGGAGATACATCCGATCGAAGAGAGAGGCAGGTTAGGCAGAGGGGATGGAGTTACTTACTAGTAAGGAATGAAATTAAATCCACAGTAAGAAACAAAGTAGGGTCAGATGGTGTAAAATCTGTGTGGGCAGAATTGGGGAACCAAGTGGAGTTGCGTACGGGCCTCCGAACAGGAGTCAGGAGTTGGGGTGCAAGGTGCACCAGGAGGCGGAAAGGATGTATAGGAAAGGTACAGTTACAGTGATCATGGGGCATTTCAATATCCAGGTGGACTGGGAAAATCCGGTTGGTCGTGGATTGCAATAAAAGGAATGTGGAGAATGTCTATGAGATGGCTTTTAGAGCAACTTGTGGTGGAGCCCACTAGGGAACAGGCAATACTGGATTTAATGTCGTACAATGAGCCAGGCTTGATAAGAGAGGTTAAAGTGAAGGAGCCCTTAGGAGGTAGTGATCATATCATGATTGAATGTTCTCTGCAATTTGAGAGGGAGAAAATAGAACCAGAGGTAAATTACAGCTAAATAAAGGCAGCTACAGAGGCTTGAAGGTGGAGCTGGGCAGAATTGACTGGGAGAGGAGCCTCTGCAAGAAGGACAGTGGAACAGCAATGGCAGGAATTTCCGGGAGTAATTCAGGAGACACAGCAGCGATTCATCCTGAGGAAAAAGAGGCAAGGTACAGGGAGGATGAGGCAGGCGTGGCTGATGAGGGAAGTCAGAGATAACATAAAAGCAAAAGAGAGAGCGTACAATGTGGGAAGGGCAGTGGGAAGCCAGAGGTTTGGGAAGCTTACAAAGATCAACAGAGGACCACAACAAAAAAAAAGAAATAAGGAGGGAGAAGATTAAATATGAGGGTAAGCTAGCCAGTAATATAAGAGAAGACGGTAAGAGTTTCCTTACATTTATTAAGGGCAAAAGAGAGGCAAAAATGGACATTGGGCTGCTGGCAAGTGACACGGGATGGATAGTGATGGGGAACAAGGAAATGGCTGACAAACTGAAGGGTTACTTTGCTTCAGTCCCCACAGTCCCCACTGATTAGCCTAACCTCAGTCATGGATAAGATCCTGGAATTCGTTGTGAGCGATGAGATTTCTGAATAATTGGAAGTGTATGGTAAAATAGGGCCGATTCAGCTTGGTTTCATCAAGGGGAGGTCATGCCTGACAAATCTGCTAGACGTCTTTGAGGAAGTAATGAGCAGGTTAGATCAAGGAGTGGCAGTGGACGTTATCTACCTGGACTTCAAAAAGGCCTTTGACAAGGCGTTGCACAGGAGGCTACTGAGTGGGATAAGGGCCCATGGTGTCAGAGGCAAGGTGCAGGCATGGGTAAAAACCTGGCTGTCTGGCAGAAAGGAAAACGTGAGGATAAAAGGGCCCTTCTCAGGCAGCTGGTGACAAGTGGTTTGCTGCAATCCTCCGTGTTGGGACCACAGCTTTTTACTTCATTCATTAACGATCGAGATGAAGGAATTGAGGGCATTCCGGATAGGTTTGTAGACGATACAAAGATAGGTAGAGGGGCAGGTAGCATTGGGGAGGCTGCAGAAGGATTTGGACAAGTTAGGAGAGTGAGCAAGGAAGTGGCAGATGGAGAACATCGTGGGAAAGTCTGAGGTCATGCACTTTGGTAGGAAGAATAGAGGATTGGATTATTGTCTAAATGGGGAGAACATTCAGAAGTCTGAAGTGCAAAGGGGCTTGGGAGTTCTTGTCTAGGATTCTCTCAAGGTTAAGTTGAAGGTTGAGTCAGTGGTTAGGAACACAAATGCAATGATGGCATTTATTTTGAGAGGACTTGAATACAAAAAGCAGGGATGTAGTTCTGAGGCTCTATAAGGCCACATTTGGAGTATTGTGTGCAGTTTGGGGCTTCATATCTCAGGAGGGGTATACTGGCCCTGGAACGTGTTCAGAGGAGGTTCATGAGAATGGTCACTGGAACAAAAAACTTAATGTATGAGGAAAGTTTGAGGACTCGGGATTCATACTCAATGGAGTTTAGAAGGATGGTGGTTGGGGGGGGGGAGAGGGTGGATTCTAATTGAAAAATACAAAATATTGAATGGTCTGGACAGAGTAGATGTTGGGAAGATCCTTCCATTGGGATGAGAGACCCGGACTGAAGGGCACAGCATAAGAGTAACGGGAGGACCTTTTGGAACGGAGATAAGGGGAAACTTCTTCAGCTAGAGAGTGGTGAACCTATGGGATTCATTGCCTCAGAGGGCTGTGAAGGCCAGGTCATTGAGTATATTTAAGACTGAGACAGCTCGGTCCTTGAGTATCAAGGGGATCAAGGGTTGGGGGATGGGGTTGGGAAACTTATCAGCCATGATTGAATGGAGGAGCATACCCGATGGGCTGAATGGCCTATTTTCTGCTCCTGTGCCTTCTTGTTTTATTGTCTATGATATGACATCTGCCGATTGCTTTGGCACTCAGTGAACCAATCCTCATTTGTTTCCAGCCTCTTTGGTCATCCCCATAGCTTTCTCTCCCATGCAGCGTGAGTCACCTGGAGACATTACATTGAAACATAGAAGATAAGAGAAGGAATAAGCCAGGGTTGGAAAATTCGAGCCACAGGGAGAGGCTGAATAGGCTGGAGCATCCCTGGAGCATCAGAGGCTGAGGAGAGACCTTATCGATGTTATGGATAGGATAAGTCAACAAAGTCTTTTCCCTGGAGGGGCGGGTTTGCATCTGGATGGGTATATGACTGGGAAGGGTTTGGAGGGGTATGGGCTAAGTGCTGGCAAACAGGACTAGATTAGGTGAGGATATCTGGTTCGCATGGATGACTTGGACGGAAGAGTCTGTTTCCATGCTGCAAATCTCTATGACTCTATTCAGTCCATCCATCCTGCTCCATCATTCAATAAAATCAAGGCTGATCATCAAGCTCAATTCCCTAATCCCACCCTCCCTCCCATGTCTCTCTGTCCCTTCAAACACAAGAACAAAACCTAGATCATGTGTGAGGGACAGTGAGAGAGTGAGATTGTGTACGAGGGGGAGTGTGCGATTATATATGGGAGTGTGGGATTGTGTATGAGAGAGTGTGAGATTGTGTATGAGAGAGAGTGAGATTGTGTATGAGTGTGAGATTGTGTATGAGAGAGTGAGATTGTGTATGAGAGAGAATGAGATTGTGTATGAGTGTGAGATTGTGTATGAGAGAGAGTGAGATTATGCATCAGAGTGTGGGATTGTATATGAGAAAGAATGTGAGGTTGTATATGAGAGAGAGTGAGATTGTACATGAGAGAGAATTCAAAGTTTGGGAGAAGATTTGTAGCTCGGGTGCCCATTGTTGTGGTTCTGTTCGCCGAGCTGGGAATTTGTCCTGCAAACGTTTTGTCCCCTGTCTAGGTGACATCCTCAGTGCTTGGGAGCCTCCTGTGAAACGCTTCTGTGCTGTTTCCTCCGGTGTCTCTGTATGTGTGTATGTATCTGTGACTGTGTGTGTGCTCTGTATGTTTGTGTCTCTCTGTGTGTTTTTGTGTCTGTGTGTATATGTGACTGTGTGTCACTATATGTATGCATTAGTGTGTCTGTGTGCATATGTGCGCGTATCTGTGACATTGTGTGTCTCTGTATGTGTGTGTTTATATATGTGTGTGTGTATCTGTGACTGTGTGTGTCTCTGTATAGAACAATACAACACAGAACAGACCCTTCGGCTCTCGATGTTGCGCAACCTGTGAACTATTCTCAGCTCGTCCCCCTACACTATCCCCAAATCATCCATATGCTAATCTAAGGATTATTTAAATCTCCCTAATGTGGCTGAGTTGAGTACATTGTCAGGCAGGGCATTCCACGCCCTTACCACTCTGCGTAAAGAACCTGCCTCTGACATCCGTCTTAAACCTATCACCCCTCAATTTGTAGTTACATCCTCCCGTACAAGCTGACATCATAATCCTAGGAAAAAGTCTTTCACTGTCTACCCTATCTAATCCTCTGATCATCTTGTATGTCTCTATCAAATCCCCCCTTAGCCGCCGCCTTTCCAATGAGAACAGACCCAAGTCTCTCAGCCTTTCCTCATAAGACCTTCCCTCCAGACCGGGGCAACATCCTGGTAAATCTCCTCTGGACCGTTTCCAATGCTTCCACATCCTTCCTGTAATGGGGTGACCAGAACTGTAGACAATATTCCAAGTGTGGCTGCACCAGCGTTTTGTACAGTTGCAGCATGATATTGCAGTTCCGGAAGTCAATCCCTCTACCAATGAAACTAACACACCGTATGCCTTCTGAACAGCACTATCCACCTGGGTGGCAACTTTCAGGGATCTATGCACATGGACTCCAAGATCCCTCTGCACATCCACACTACCAAGAATCTTTACATTGACCCAATACTCTGCCTTCCTGTTATTCTTCCCAAAGTGCATCACCTCACATTTAGCTGCATTGAACTCCATTTGCCACCTCTTAGCCCAATTCTGCAGTTTATCCAAGTCCATATTTCCAAACTGTCCATTACTCCACCGACTTTATTATCATCTGCAAACTTACTAATCCGTCCACCTATACCTGCATCTAAGTCATTTATAAAAATGACAAACAGCAATGGTCCCAAAACAGGTCCTTATTGCACACCACTAATAACTGGACCTCAGACTGAATATTTTCTATCTACCACCACTCGCTGTCTTCTTTCAGAAAGCTAGTTTCTAATCCAAACTGCGAAATCAGTCTCAATCCCATGTCTCTGCATTTTCTCCAACAGCCTACCATGTGGAACCTTATCAAAGTCTTTACTGAAGTCCATGTATACCACATCAACTGCCCTACCCTCATCTACATGTTTGGTCGCCTTCTCAAAAAACTCAATGAGGTTTGTGAGACACGACCTGCCCTTGGCGAAACCATGTTGACTATCTGAAATCAAATTGTTGCTTGCTAGATGATTATAAATCTTATCTCTTATAATCCTTTCCAAAACCTTTCCTACAACAGAAGTAAGGCTCACTGGTCTATAATTACCTGGGTCATCTCTGCTGCCCTCTATATGTGTCTTTGTGTGCGTGTATCTGTGACTGTATGTGTGTGTGTGTCTGTATGTGTATGTGTGTGTGTGTATCTGTGACTGTGCGTGTCTGAATGTAGGTGCCAGTGTGTATGTGTGTGTGTGTTTGTATCTGTGACTGCGTGTGTCTGTATGTATGTGCCTGTGTGTGTGTGTGTGTATTTGTATCTGTGACTGTGTGTCTCTCTATATAAGTGTCTGTGTGTGTTTATCCGTGGCTGTGTGTGTCTCTGTATGTGTGTGTGTGTGTGGGGGGGGGTATATGTGTGTGTATGTGTGTGTGTATCTGTGACTGTGTGCGTGTGTCTCTGTATATATGTATCTGTGTGTGTGTGTGTGTGTGTATCTGTGACTATGTGTGCCTGTGTGTGTGCGCATCTCTTTGCATGTGTGTTTGTGTGTGTGTCCCTGTATGTGTGTCTGTGTGTGTGTAGGTGTGTGAGGGTCTGTTCCTGTTGATGCTGCTGTGACTGCTGTCTCTCTGTCATTCTCTCTGACTGAGACCCCGATGGGTTTCACACTCCTCCATCCCATCCGCAGTACTGAGAGGAGGCCAGTAGAGGGTGGCACTATCACTTTGAATGTATCTGTTCATTGGCTGCTCGAGTTGTTGATGTTTTTCAATTATAATGAAACATCGTAATTCGGTATATATCCTTCACACCACACTGGTAACAGAAAAAATAGGAAGGAAGTGCTTTTATGTGTGCATGCATCCACAAGACCACAAGCCAGAAGTTGAAGGGAATGGTAAAGGAAGGGAGCGGCTCTGGGCCATTCAGCCCATCGAATCCCCTCTGCCATTCAATGAGATCATGGCTGACCCAATCGCCCCGAATTCTGAAAGAACTGCCAGTGCTGGGAATCCGAAACGCAAGCAGAAGTTGCTGGAAAAGCTCAGCAGGTCTGACAGCATCTGTGGAGAAAAGTCAGTGGTAACGTTTCGGTTCGACACTTCCTCATAACTGTCGATTCTGATTCCTCTCCACAGATGCTGCCAGACCTGCTCAGCTTCCCCAAGCTTGACCGTTATGGCTAACCCTGAATTCCACTCTCCTGACTTTCCCCCTTCTTCCTGATCAAAAATATATCCCTCATAATCAATGCCCCAGTCTCGGCAGCAGACCGCCCCCCCCCCCCCGCCCCACTGTGGTTAAGCGTTCCACAGCTTCAAGTCCCCTTGGAGAGAGGCAATACCTCCCCATCTCTGTCCTAAATAGAGATGTACAGCATGGAAACAGACACTTCAGTCCAACCCATCCATGCCGACCAGATATCCCAACCCAATCTAGTCACATCTGCCCACACCTGGCCCAAATCCTTCCAAACCCTTCCTAATCATATACCCATCCAAATGCCTCTTAAATGTTACAATTGTTCCAGCCTCCACCACATCCTCTGGCAGCCCATTCATACATGCACCACCCTCTGCGTGAAAACGTTGCCCTTAGGTCTCTTTTGTATCTTTCCCCTCTCACCCTAAACCTACGCCCTTTAGTTCTGGACTCCCCGCCCCCAGGGAAAAGACTTTGTCCCATCCATGCCCCTCATGATTTTATAAACCTCTATAAGGTCACCCCTCAGCCTCCGACGCTCCAGGGAAAACAGCCCCAGCCTGTTCAGCCTCTCCCCTGTAGCTTAAATCCTCCAACATCCCTGTAAATCTTTTCTGAACCCTTTCAAGTTTCACAACATCTTTCCGATAGGCAGGAGAGTTGCACGCAATATTCCAACAGTGGCCTAACCAATGTCCTGTACGGCTGCAACATGACCTCCCAACTCCTGTACTCAATACTCTGACCAATAAAGAAAAGCATACCAAACGCCTCCTTCATTATCCTATCCATCTGCGACTCCAATTTCAAGGAGCTATGAACTTGCACTCCAATGTGTAATATTTCATGCTGAGATTGGCTTGTAAATGCAGATTGGTAGGAATACCGCTTTAATCTGGGGTTTTGCCCCCAGATTGAGTCACAAATAACAAAAAACAAAATATTCTAGAAAAGTAAACTATTTTTTATTTACGTTCTCAGTACCTGGACATCCCAGGCCACAGTAGCATTAGTTATTCATCTCCAATTACCTTCTTGCATTACTGCAGTCGATGTGGTACAGGGACAGGCTTGGTGCTGTTGGGGGAGGGATTTTGACTCACTGACAGTGAAGGGAGCAGTGATATAGCCCCATGTCAGGATGGGAAGTGTCTTGGAGAGGGACTTACATGGGCTTTAGGTTCCCCTTGTCCGACTAGGTCGTGGGTTTGGGAGGTGCTGGCTGAGGATCTTTGGTGAATTCCTGCAGTGCGTCCTGTAGATGGCACACACTGCTGCTACTGAGTGGGTAGAGGTTGGGAAGAGGATGTTTGTTGGGAAGCAGGGTGGTTGCTTTGTACTGGATGGTGTCGAGATTCTCTCATTCAGGAGCTGCACTCACCCAGGACAATTCCATCACCCCTTGACCCGTGTCTTGTCGATGGTGTGCAGGCTACGTGGAGACAGGAAGTGCGTTGCTCAGAATAATATCTGCAATTTTGGTCTTCCTGCTTTGGGAAGGTTGTTGTGAAACTTGAACGGGTTCAGAAAAGATTGACAAGGGTGTGAAAAATCACACAACCCCAGGTTAGAGTCCAACAGGTTTATTTGGAAACACTAGCTTTCTGAGTGCTGCTCCTTCATCACCTGAAAGCAAGTGATTCCAAATAAATCTGTTGGACTATAACCTGGTGTTATGCGATTTTTAACTTTGTCCACCCCAGCCCAACACCAGCATCTCCAAATTGCAAGAATGTTGGCAGGTTTGGAGATTTGTGCAACAGGCAGCGACTGAATAGACTGGGGTCATCTTCACTGGATCGTCAGAGGTTGATGGGTGATCTTATAGATGTTTGTGAAATCATGAGGGACATGGAGAGGGTAAGTAGACAAGGTCTTTTCCCTGTGGCTGGGGAGTCCAAAACTAGAGGGGCGTAGGTTTAGGGGTGAGAGAGGAAAGAATTGAAAGGGAACCGAGGTGCAACTCTTTCACCCAGAGGGTGGTGCGTGTGTGTGGAATGAGCTGCCAGAGGAAGTGGTGGAGGCTGGTACAATTGCAACATTTAAAAGGCGTCTGGATGGGTGGGTTGAGAGGGAGGGGGGGCCAAATAATGGCAAGCAGGACTAGATTTACATAGGATATCTGGTTGGCATGGATGATTTGGACTGAAGTGTCGATATCTGTACTCTGTGACTCTATAACAAGGGAGTAGTCGGAATTAACACGCAGAGCTTCTGTCTCTCTCTCTCTCTTTCTCTCTCTCCTTTTGTATCTCCCGGTCTCTTATTCCTTCTTGTTCTCTCTCTCCCTTCCCCCTCCATCCCTCTCCCTCCTTTTGTTTCTCTCTCTCCTTCTCTCTGTCCCTCCTCTGCTCTATCTCTGTCCCTCACCCCTTCTATCTCTCCCACTTTCTCTCTCTCACACTTTTCTTTTCTGTCTTTCCCTTTCTCGCCCTCCGGCTCTTTCTCTGCCACTCCCTGTTCCTCCCTTTCCCCCTGTTTCTCTCCCTCTCCCCTGGCTCCATTACAGCCCACACTTCCTCACTCTCTGCTGACTTCTCTACAGAGTTCTTCCTGTTTCGCACGCCCTCACCCCATCTGGCCGACCACCCCCCCCCCTCCCCCCCAACCCCGGACTGGAGCCTGCTGCCTGTCACTCCCATCATATTATCTGCAAGTTTTCTTTCTTGACAATAAACCGCAGGCCAAGTGTGACATTAAACACCATCCTCCCTTCCTGCCTCCAGCCCACAACCTGTAGCATTTATTACTGTCTGTGAAAAAAAAACTCACCCATAAAGACAGCTCAGTGGAAAATTACTAGCTACCCCCTTCTCTCTGCCTTCCTGTCTCTCTCTCTCGTCTCTCTACCCTCCTCTCCCTCCCCTTCCTCTCTGTCTCTCTCTCTCTTGTTTTCTCTCTCTTCTCCTCCCTTTCTCCTCCATCTCTCACCCCCTCTATCTTTGACTCCCTCTCTCTCTCTCCCTCTCTTCCCCACCTCGCTCTCCATCACTCTCTCTCTCCCTCTCTCCCCTCCTCCCGCTCCATCACTCTCTCGCCCCCTCTATCTCTCTCCCTCTCTCTCTCTTGCGCCCCTCCCCTCTCTCCCCCTCCCCTCTCTCCCCCTCCCTCTCTCTCCCCTCCACCTCTCTCGCCCTCTCTGTCTCTCTCCCTCTTGCTCCCCTCCTCCCTGTCCATCTGCCTCTCTCTCCCCTCTCTCTTCCTCTCCCAGCTTTTGTTTCTCTCTCCCCCCTCCTTCTCCTCCCACTCCCCCCTCCCTCTCCCCCTTCCTCCTTCTCCCCCTCTCTCTGCTTTTGTTTCTCTCTCCCCCACTCTTTCTCCCACTCCACTCCACCTCTCGCTCCCTCTCTCCCCTCTTCTCCCTCCAACCCTCTCTCTCCCTCTCTCTATATTTTTGTTTCTCCCTCTCCCCCTCTCTTTCTGCCCCCTCCCCCTACCGTCCGCCCTCTGCATCTCTCTCTCCCTCTCGCTCCCCTTCTCCCTCTCGCTCCCCTTCTCCCTCTCTCTCACTCTCTCTGTAACCTCCTGTCTCTGCCCCCACTTTCTCTCCCTCTGGCCCCCTCTCTCTGCTACCCCCCTCAGCCCCTCAATGATCCCTTCATGCGGTCTGAGGCCCCTCGTGGATTGTCCCTTAGTGGAGAGAGACTGACGGGATTGACACACACACACACACAGACACAGACACAGACACACACACACACAGACACACACACACACACACACACACACACACAGACACACACACACACACACAGACGCACACACCGACACACACACACACACACACACACCGACACACACACACACACAGACACACACACACACAGACACCAAGAAACAGGTAGAGACAGAGTGATAGAGACAGAGACAGGGAGAAACTAATGTAGTCCGGAACATATAACTCAGAGACTGCCATCTGTAGCACAGAGTGAGGTTTATTGACTGTTCACAATGACACAGAGAAACGCAGTGCAGGAAAGCCGAGGCTCTGTCTGGTTACACAACCTCCTGAGCAAAGGGCTAGCACAGCACGCGATGGCATGAATGTACAGCAACTTCCCCTCCACCAACCACCCCACCCCCACCCACCCCCGTTTCCCCGCTGTAGCTGCCAGTTACTCTAACAGAAAGGAAAGCAAATGCTGTTTCACACTGCCTTATCTTTACACATCTGCGTTCCGAGCAATAGTGTAACCAGCTGCTTGTGGCTCAGCCGTGAGATACTCTTTAGATTAGATTACTTACAGCGTGGAAACAGGCCTTTGAGCCCAACAAGTCCACACCGACCCTCCGAAAAGCAACCGCACGGTGACTCATCCGCAGGGAGAGCTGGTCAACAGCATCTGAAACCTCCCCCACCCCACCGCACCCCACTCCATCCCCGCACAGTCCCTAAGAAATATGTACAAAAACGCATTAATTTGTTCATCGCTGAGAATAGACCCAGACAAGATAAAGAGAAAGAGAGAGAGAGACAGAGACAGAGACAGAGAGAGGCAGATGGAGAGAGACAGCGAGAGAGAAAGAGAGAGGGACAGAGAGAGACAGAAAGAAACAGATAGAGAAAGAGAGAGAAAAAGAGAGACAGATAGAGAAAGGCAGATGGAGAGAGAGAGAGAGAGAGAGAGAGAGAGAGAGAGAGAGAGACAGGGAGGCAGAGACAGACAGAGAGAGAAGGAAAGAGGCAGAGAGGGAGAGACAGAGATAGAGAGAGAGAGACAGAGAGAGAAAGAGAAAGGGAGAGGCAGAAAGGAACAGATGGAGAGAGAAAGAGAGAGGGAGAAACAGAGAGGGGGGAGACAGCGAGGGAGAGAGACAGACTGAGAGAGAGAGAGAAAGAGAAAGGGAGAGGCAGAAAGAGACAGATGCAGAGAGACAGAGAGAGAGAGAAATGGAAAAAGAGGTAAAGATGGAGACAGAGTGAGAGATGGAGAGAGACAGTGTGTGTGTGTGTGTGTGTGTGAGAGAGAGAGACAGGGAACGAGATACACAGAGAGGTAGAGACAGAATGGGGGGGTTGGGGGGGGAGAGAGAGAGAGAGAGAGAGAGAGAGAGACCAAGAGTGAGAAACAGATGGACAGAGACAGCATAATAGAGACGGAGACAGGGAGAAACAGAGCGAGACAGAGAGGGACAGAGAGATAAACAGAGAAAGTGTGTTTGTGTGCGATTGTGTGTGTGTGTGTGTGTGTGTGTGTGTGTGTGTGTGTGAGTGAGACAGAGAGAGAGAGAGAGAGAGAGAGAGAGAGTGAGAGACAGAGAGACCCAGAGAGGGAGAAAGAGAATGAGACAGAGAGAGTCAGAGAGTTTAAGATTTACAAAAGAGAGGAGGTAGTTCCGAGCCTGAGGGAATTAGCGTCTGGAGCCAGGCCTAAGGCAAACCATTGACTGGGAGCAAATCCGGAACCTTCTCTGCTTTTTTCCTGACTCTCTTTCATTGGCGGATGGAGCACACTCCGATTCCTGTGGGATGAGAAGAGAGAGAGAGAATGATGCAGAGGATGAACAACAGTGTACTCTGGGGAGGGAGGGCAGTGTGGGGAGGGGAAGACAGTGTGCGCTGGATTGGGGTGAGAACCTGTCATCTGCTCAGACACGGGGGCTAGATTGACCTGGGTTTGGAGGGACTGAGTGGCCTCATTTTTTCTCTGGTGGAGTAGGGATGGGGAAGAGAGGACAGTGATGTGGTTGTGTTGGCACATCCATTCTCCCATTGCCATGTCCCCCCTCACACTGTAGAGGTGAGGGAGGGAGTGAGTGATGGGGGAGTGATGGGGGGTATTGCGGGAGATGGGGAGGTTGTAGGAGGTGGGAGAGTGAAGGGGAAATGGGAAGTGGGAGGGTGATGCAGAGAAATGGGGGAAGATGGGGAATGATGGAGAAATGGGAGGAAGCTGGGGGAGATAGGGAGAGAGATGGGGAGATGGTGACGTATGGGAAGAGATGGACGAGATAAGGAGAGATGGGAAAATGGAAGGGAAACGTGGAGAAATTGGGGAGAGATGGGGAAACTGGAGGCAGATGGGCAGAGATGGGGGAGAGATGTGGTTGATGGGATGTTGAGGGAAATAGAGGAGAGATGGGAGAGATTGTGGGAAATGGGGAGGTGGGGGAAATGGGAAGAGATGGCGAGATGGGGGAAATGGAGGAAATGGGAGCAGTTGGGAGAAATGGGGGATGGGGGATACATGAGAGAGATGGGCAGGAGATGGGAGGATATGGAGTAGGTGGGGGAGATGGAGGAAATAGGGAGAATAGAGGAGATGCGAGGGATGTGGGGAGATATGGGAGGGGGTACATTGGGAGGGGGAGAGGAAGGTATGGGAGATGGAGAAGGGATTCGGGAGAAATGAGGAAGATGGGAAGGGGGGTTATTGGTGGGAGGTGGAAGACGATTAAGGGTGATTGAGAGTAAATGGAGGGAGATTGTGGTATAAATGGAGGGAGATTAGGGTAGGGGGCAGATGTGAAGATAATGGGACTATCCCTCCATTGTAGTAACAGACCTTTCAGCCCAACAATTTCACACCGGCCCTCCAAAGAGAAACCCACCCAGACCCATTCCCTTACCCTACTATCCTACATTTACCCCTGACTAATCCACCCGAACCTACACATCCCCGAACACTATAAGGAATTTAGCATGGCCAATCCACCCTAACCTACACATCCCTGGGCACTATGGGTAATTTAGCATGGCCAATCCACCCTAACCTACACATCCCTGGGCTCTATGGATAATTTAGCAGAGCCAATCACTCTAATCTACACATCCCTGAATACTACGGCTAATTTAACACGGCCAATTCACCCTCACCTGCACATCCCAAGACACTATGAGCAATTTAGCATGGTCAATCCATGCTAACCCACACATCCCTGGGCACTATGGGTAATTTAGCACAGCCCATCCACCCCAACCTGCACATCCCTGGGCACTATGGGTAATTTAGCATGGCCAATCCACCCTAACCTGCACATTCCTGGGGCACTATGGGTAATTTAGCACGGCCAATCCACCCTAACCTGCACATCCCTGGGCACTATGGGTAATTTAGCACGGCCAATCCACCCTAACCTGCACATCCCTGGGCACTATGGGTAATCTAGAACGGCCAATCCACCCTAACCTGCACATCCCTGGGCACTGTGGGTAATTTAGCACGGCCAATCCACCCTAACCTGCACATCCCTGGGCACTAATGTGCACAATTTCGGTTCTGGGAGGAAACCAGAGAACCCGGAGGAAACCCACGCAGACACGGGGTGGGAGAATGCCCGAGGTTGGGATCGAACCAGGGTCCCTCGTGCCGTGAGGCAGCAGTGCTAATCACTGAGCCATCGTGCCGCCCCAAAGATGGGGGAGATTGGGGAAATGGTGTGATTGCAAACAGACGGTTGGTGGCGGGGGGTGGGGTTTGGGGGGGGGGGAGGAGCGAGGTGAGAGCTGAGGGGAGATGGGACCCACCTTAGAGAAGCCAAGCCCGGGCAGTCATCAGCAGATTGATAGCGACGCTCTTGAAGAGGAGAAACCTCAGGCCCATCACAGTCAGAGAAAGGAAGTTCCCCCGCTGCTTATCTGCGATGGTTACAATTAAACAAACGGTCAACGTGGCATGACCGAGATGTGCCCTTCCCCTCGGCCCCCCGACTCGGATCCGAGAGCATCAGAAGGCACCAGACAGCATACACATCCCAAACAGCTGCTCCCATCCACAGCTCTGTCTATCCCTTTCTCCATCCCACTCCTTCTTGCCCTCTCTCCATTCACATCTCTCTCCAACCACACCTCTCACCATCCCTCTCTCGATTCTCTCTCCCTAACCCTCCACCCCTCTCTCCAGGCCCTTTCTCCTGCTCTCCATCCGTCTCTCCACCCTCCCTCAATCCTTCACTCCCTCCTCCTGTCCCATCCACACTTCTCCCAATACCGCTCTCCATCCGTCTCTCGATCCCTCTCCCTCCCTCCCATCCCTCGCGACAACACTCTCCCCATTTCCTCCCTCCATGAAACAGCTCTCTCCGTCACTCTGCCCATCCCACCATCCCTCTCTCTCCCTCCCATTCTCCCTCTCTCAAACCCTCTCCATCCATCCATGCCAAAGTGGGTCCAGCAGATGCTGGAGATTGGAGGCACAGTAGGCCAGGCAGCATCCGAGGAGCGAAGCCCTTCATTAGGGACCTCTCCATCCGTCCACCAGTCTCTCAATTCATCTATCTCTCTGTCTCTTTCCCTCACCCTCTCTGTGTCTCTCTCCCCGTCTCTGAGACTACCTCGCTCCCTGTCTGTCTCTTTCCCCCATTCACGCTCTCGCTCTCACTCTCTGTGCATCATCCTTCACCTGTCTCTTTGCCTCACTCGCTGTCCCACATCCCTCTCCCTCACCCTCACCCCTCCAGCTCTCTCCTTCTGCTGATCTCGGCATTCCTCTGCCAGTTTATTTTTTCACCCAATTCACACCCCCCCCCGCCCCCCAAACGGACACTGACCTTGAAAGGATGCAATTTCTGCCTCCATGTTGTCGGAGGAAGGTCCCTTGCATACGTTTTTGCTGTCTTGTGTCTCTGTGGATAGATGATGGAGTGGTCAGTCTGGCCAGTATGTTCCTCAGCTCAGGGATAGAGGCCCCTCCCTCGGCACTTCCGTCCCACCAAGGTGGGTTGTGGGCGAGGGGGAATGGGGAACAAGTGGAGATAGGAACAAGAAGAAAGGGGAAAGGGGTGAAGGGATGGGGGAACAGGTGGAGGAGGATAACAGTGAGGAGTTGGGGGAACAAGAGAAGCGGGAGAAGGGGGCACGGGGTTGGGGGAACAAGGGAAGCGGGAGAAGGGGGCACGGGCTTGGGGGAACAAGGGAAGGGGTGGAGGGGGTGTGGGGTTGGGGAACAAGAGAAGCGGGAGAAGGGGGTACGGGGTTGGGGGAACAAGGGAAGCGGGAGAAGGGGGCACGGGGTTGGGGGAGCAAGGGAAGGGGTGGAGGGGGCGCGGGGTTGGGGGAAGAAGAGAAGCGGGAGAAGGGGGCACAGGATTGGGGGAACAAGGGAAGGGGGTAGAGGGGGCGAGGGGATAGGGAACAATGGTAGGGTGTGGTGGGGGTGAGGGGATGGGGAGCAAGGGGCGAGGGGATGGGGAACAATGGGGGGGTAGAGGGGGTGACGGGGTTGGGGGAAAGGGAAGGGTTGGAGGGGATGGAGGGGGTGAGGGGATAGGGGAATAAGGGGAAGGGGTGAGAGGATGGGGAGCAAAGGGAAGTGGTGGGGGGGTAAAGGGAAGGGGGAACAAGGGGAGGGAGTGAAGGGGGCAAGGGGATGGGGAGCAAGGATGGGGTGGGGAATGAGGGGATGGGAACAAAGGGAAGGGGTGGGGGAACAAAGGTAGGGGTGGAGGGGGCGAGGGGATGGTGTGCAAGGGGAAAGCAGTGGAGGTGGTGAGGGGATGAGGGAACGGGGAGGGGATGGGGAGGGTGAGGGGATAAGGAACAAAGGTAGGGGTGTAAGGGGTGAGGGGATGGGGCACAAGGGGAGGGGGTGGAGGGAATGGAGGTGATGGGGGAGCAAGGGGAGGGCATGGAGGGTGAAGGGTTGGGGAACAAGGGTGAGGGGATGGGGAGGAAATGGGATGGGGAATAAGGGCAGGGGGAGAGCCGGAGGTGGAGTGGGTAACATGGGGAGTGGGTGGAGCTGGGGGCGATGTGTCCAAACCCCTCCCCCGCCACTTACCGCCCCCTGTGGTGACGTTGACGATGAAGTGACTGTCCTCGTGCTTTGCCTCACAGATGATGAGGTTGCTTTGACCACTGGGAACGGGCAGGAAGTTGGACGCCCTGTAGAAGCCATCGTCTGTCACGATGGCGGATTTGGTCATGGTGGTTTGGTTGTGCCCTTCCACCTTCAGGGACAGCTGGATGGTCTTGGGGAAGAAGTCATCGGCCAGACAGACTGTCGCAGGTACAAGATCCTTTTCAGGCGTGACTGGCGGGTAGAAGACCGACAGTTTCGGCCCCGTGACATCTTTCTCCTCTGAAAGAGCAAGAAGTTGGGGTAGTTATCAAATCTCTCTTCCCTGTCCATTTACTCCCAACCACAGGGGTTCCCCACGTTGGTCCCTGCAGGTCACTGCCTGTCAGAGACCTACAGTCAGACTAAAGACCCTCCACTGCAATACCTCACCAACAAGGCCCTGTGTCAAGGATTTCCTCATCCTGCACCAAGACCTCATCCACTTGGCCTAACTTTTCAATTTATCCCCGGAGATACCCTGAGACCATTCCGACCACCCAAATCCAGCAAGGATTCGGTCAAACTGGGGAGAGACCTTTATCAGGTTGCTGAAGAGAGTGGGCAGCTTTGAGCTCCAGGTTGGGGCCGTTTTGTCTGGAGCGTTGGAGGCTGAGGGGAGAACTCGTTGAGATTTGGGGGGTGGCGGGGGGGGGGGGGGGAGGAGGGGGGATGGGTAGGGTAAATAACCAAGGTCTCTCCCCCGAGGTGACCAAAGCTAGAGGGCATAGGTTTAAGATGAGGGGCGAAAAGATTTAAAAGGGACCTTTTTCACACAGAGGGTGGCCCGTGTGTGGAACGAGCTGCCAGAGGAAGTGGTGGAGGCTGGTACAATTGCAACATTTAAATGGCATCTGGATGGGACATTAATGGGAAGGGTTTAGAGGGATATGGGCCAAGTGCTGGCCAAACGGGAACTGGATTAGGTTAGGGGTATCTGGGTTGGCACGGAGGAGTTGGACCGAAGGGTCTGCTTCCATGCAGTATGACTTTCCATTGCATTTCATGAACAAGCCTGCTGACACAATCGGGGGGGGGGGGGGGGGGGGATGGTGGGTGGGTGAATTAATTTTCTTTACCACCCTTCAGAGTACGCGATGTGAAACGCATCTGGCTTGGTTACGCCCAACTGAAATGGGACAGTGGTAGACAGTTTGTAGGGCTGGGGAGAGGGAGTAGGGCACTGGCTTTAAGTCTGCTTCCATACTGTAGGGAATCTAATCTAATCTAATCTAATCTAACCTACCCAGATCCTGGTGGAGACTGGTTAAGGGGAGCTGGGCTGAAAAGGTTTGCTGCAAAAGTGCAGCAGGTCAGGCAGCATCCAAGGAGCAGGAGAATCGACGTTTCGGGCGTCAGCCCTGCATCCTTTTCTTTTCCTTCATTGGTCAGGGCATTGAGTACAGGAGTTGGGAGGTGAAATTGCGGCCAGGATCACGTCAGGGTTGGAGTGTTTGAGCTATAGGGAGAGGATGAACAGGCTGGGACTGTTTTTCCCTGGAGCATCGGAGCTTTGACGGGTGACCTTACAGATGCTTATAAAATCGTGAGGGGCATGGATAGGGTGAATTAACAAGGTCTTTCCCCAGGGTGGGGGAACCCAGAACTAGAGGGGCATAGGCTTAAGGGTGAGAGGGGAAAGCAATCTGAGGGGCAACCTTTTCACACTGAGGGTGGTGCGCGTGTGGAATGAGCTGCCAGAGGCAGTAGGTGGAGGCTGGCACAATTGCAACATTTAAAAGGCATCTGGATGGGGACATATGGGCGACGTACTGGGAAACGGGACTAGATTAATTTACCCTGGTGGGCATGGGACGAGTTGGACTGAAGGGTCTGTTTCCATGCTGTATGACTTCATGACATTGCATTGCGTTTCGAGAAGGAACTGGCTCACACACAGTTGGGTCACAGAAGATGCAACCACTCTCCCTCCTTGGGGGAGCCAAATGCCTGTGGATTTCTCCAGTTTTAACTAAGAGAACAAATGATCCATTAAAAACTGGACAGTTGGCTGGCGCCAGTTCATTTTCGTTATCACCCATCCAAGTACGTGATGTGACTCGGTTATGCCCAACTGAAAGGGGGCAATGAGAGATATTTTCTCTCATCTGGGGGGGTGGGTTCCACAATTTCAAGATTTTCAGTGACAGAGCGGGGAGTGAGATGAGTAGAAAACTCTTTTACTTCGTGCCAATTGTTATGATTAAGAATGAGCCACCTGGGAGGCGGATTCCATCAGCAATTACTGAACAGAAATTTGGAAGTGACTAATTTAAGTTTTGCTCCCTTTATTCCAGCCGCAGTAAGACTTGTCTCACATTGTTCTGTTAGACCGAATCGACATGGCTTCCCAAGCTCTCCCATTCTTTCTTGCCATACCCCCGCCCCCCCAACACCGTCTGTAAAGACAAAGTCAGAGCACTCATAACATGAAATGGCTGCCGTGAACAAACCCAAAATGGCCGACTGTCTGACTGTCTCCTTTTGAAGAACATCCCATGCAGTGGTGACCGTCCAGGGCAGGAGCCCTCCTCTGAGTGAACTGACCCAGGCCCTGGTGGAGGCTGGTTAAGGGGAGCTGGGACAATATTGGTTGGAAAGGTGGTGCGGGGCAGAACGATTTGTGGGCCTATTTTTCTGCTGCATCTAACAGTCACTGACTCATCTCTGTCCCCCCCCCCCCCTGAACACAGCCAAGAGAGAGCAGAAATTTCCCTGACAGTGTGGGCATGTTGCAGACTTTCTGATCCCCATATTTTCAGTGGCAAGTCAAAACCCCACTGCCTTAATTTCTCAACACTCTTCCCCCCAGAAATATATGCCACTGGTAATATTTGACTTCCTGTGTGTTCCAAGGCATGCCTAAGTAACAGGTTTACATCAGGCAAATGTCAGAGTGAGAGGGCAGCGTTGAAAGGATTCTCTGGGTCTCACAGTCAGCTGCTCACTTCCCTGCTGTTACAGCGAGACCAGGTGTCACCCAAAAAAAAAACAACTCTTTCCAACCACACAAGATGTGGGGCAAACGCTCCTTATTGACTCTCCCACATGCTTTGAGTACGCTCTTGCTCACTTGGTTTGGTTTCGGAACCACACTCCGTCCTTGGGGAAGCCCGATGCCTTTGGATTGCTCCACTTTTAGTCGAGAGAGGGTGAGAGAGAAAAAAAGAATCCACTAAAACGTGGGCTTCGGGCTGACGAGTTAATATTCTTGACCACCCGGTCAGTGAAACATGTCTGCATTAGTTACGTCAAACCGAAATGGGAGACGTTGTGACATCAGTAAACTGGGTTGGGTGGTGGTGGTGGTGGTGGTTGGGGGGAGGGTGATGAGGAATCGCATTTCCAACATTTTCAGCAAGAGAGCGAGGAGTGAGATGAAGAGAAACCTCTTTCAAACATAGAACGTAGAACAACACAACTCAGAACAGGCCCTTCGGCCCTCAATGTTGCGCCGAGCTGTGGATTAGTCTAATCCCGACCCCCCCGCCTCCCCTTACGCTATCCCATCATCATCCATGTGTTTATCCAAGGATTGTTTAAATCTCCCTAATGTGGCTGAGTTAACTACATTGGCAGGCAGGGCATTCCACACCCTTACCACTCTCTAAGTAAAGAACCTGCCCCTGACATCTGTGTTAAATCTATCACCCCTCAATTTTGTAGCTATGACCCCTCGTACAAGCTGACGTCGTCATCCTAAGGGAAAAAATAAGACTTTCGCTGTCTCACCATCTAATCCTCTGATCTAATACTCAGAGCCCTGGAGATGAATAGCATGGAAACAGACCCAACCAATCCATGCACATTAAACAGCCTTAATTAATCAATCCCATTTGTCAGCATTTGGCCCAGAGTCCTTTGAACCAATCCTATTCATCCAAACATCCAGATGCCTTTTAGAGTTCACAGTTGTATGAAATCCTCACCGATTTCTCTGGCGGGGCATTCGATACACACAGCACTCTCTGCATGAAAAAACCGCCCCTCTGGTCGCTTTTTAATCTTTCTCCTCTCACCTTAAACTGTTGCTCTCTAAGTTTGAATGCTTAGGATTTAGTGTGAGCAGCCTGTGAGATAGTGGAAGTAGATTCGACAGGAGATTTCAAAGGAGAGTAGACGTATATTTGAAAGTGAGCAATTTGAATGTTGTCTCCCTCAATCAAGCTGAGGTGAAACCTTTCTTGCAGGTGACCAAAATAAAACAATTTTTAAAAAGTCCTGCGAAACTTCGATTTTCCTGCTCCTCGGATGCTGCATAACCTACTGTGTTATTCCAGCACCACTCTAATCCTGACTCTAATCTCCAGCATCTGCAGTCCTCACTTTCGCCAAATAAAAAAAAAGTCCTGACAAATCCAAATAATTCATCTTCAATCAACGGTTCCTGGGAGGGGATATTTCAAAGATGGAGTTTAATATCTTGACCATACAACGATTCGCCCACCACATTTCAGACGCCAGGAGGTTGGCTCTCCCTGAATCAGGATTGGAGCGTGCAGCTGTCCTCACTAAAGTGCCTGCAGTCGCTTCTGTATTGCTCTCTCTATCTCTTTGTCCCTCTCTCTTTTCCCCCCTCCCTCTCTCTCCCTGTCTCTGCAGTACTGCCATGGCTCTCTGTCCAGACTCTCTTAAGAGGATCTGTTCCACAGAAAAAAAAACCCAAAACAGCACACAAGCAGAATGAAATTTAAAAAAAAAACAAGCCTCAGCTATAACTTACTTGGTTCTGGATTAGTGGTGCTGGAAGAGCACAGCAGTTCAGGCAACACCCGAGGAGCAGTAAAATCGACGTTTCGGGCAAAAGCCCTCCATCGGGAATACCGATGCCAAATATGAGTTTTGCTGTGAGATCATAACCATAGTAAATCTACACAGCAAACACGTCCAAGACGTGAACAAATTGTTCACGGGGTACGGCATCTCTGGATTGGCAGACGCATTTATTGCCCATCTCCAGCCGTGGTTTCAGGGGTCACATGCAGGTCAGACCAGCGGATCACTTGGTCAAGCAGGTCATTGCACGGGACGCTGATCAGAAGGGTCTGGGTTTTTTTGGCCAGAAACTCAGGCCAGGGCTTTGTTTGAATCTTGACATATTTCATTGGAAAATTGAGGGAATTCCTTGGGCCTGAAGGGTTTCAGCGAGGAGGGAAGATTAGAGAGAGAGAGGGAGAAAGAGAGAGAGAGAGATGGGACACGGAGTGGAGAAGATTGTGGGGTGACCTTTGTGGGGAATGGGGGTGATCGAATTTGTGAACAATTTCGACAGGTGAAGGGGGGGAGGGGAGTATATTTTGTTGCCACCAGTTAGGAACCAGGCAGTGACCGGTTCAAGATTGTTCGCGAGAGAGCTTGGAGTGAAATGAGGATAAACCCCTTTAGTTAGTGTCATTGAGTCATAGAGCTGTACATCATGGAAACTGAGGTCGAACTCGTCTATGCCGACCAGATATCCTAAATTAATCTAGTCCCATTCGCCAGCAGTTGACCCATGTCCCTGTCATACAGATGCCTTTTGGAACATAGAACGTAGCAAGGTACAGCACAGAACAGGCCCTGAGGCCCACGATGTTGTGCCGAGATTTAATCTTAATGTAAAACATAGTAACTTAACCAATGCACCCCTCAACTCATTGCTATCCATGTACATGTCTAGCAGTCGCTTAAATGTCCCTAATGACTCTGCTTCCACCACTACCTCTGGCAACGCATTCCATACATTCACAACTCTCTGCGTAAAGAACCTACCTCTGAAGTCTCCTCTGTACCTTTCTCCTAATATCTTAAAACTTTGACCCATCGTATCAGTCAATCTTGCCCTGGAGAAAGGTCTCTGGCTATTGACTCTATCTATTCCTCTTTTGAGTATTGCAATTGTACCGGCCTCCATGCGCACACCACCTTCTGTGGGACAAAGTTGCCCCTTAGGACTCTTTTAAATCTTTCCCCTCTCACCTTAATGCTGTGCCAGCTAGTTTCAGGGAGTCGTTAGGATTTGGAGTGAGCTGCCTGGGGAGGGGAAAGTGGAGGTGGATTCCACGGTGGGGGGTGGGGGGTGGGGGTGGAATTCAAAGGACAGCTGGATACCCATTTGAACGTGAACAATTTACGTTTCGCCTCCCTCAATCTGGCTGCAAGTGAAAACTCCATCACACGGCTCTGTTAGACTGAAAAAAAAGGGGCTTGGTGGCACTGACAAATCATGCAATTTCTGTTCAATCAATAGTTTCTGGGAAGGGGGCATTTTGAAAAAGAGAGTTTAATATCTTGGGCCACACAAAACGATTCAGCCCTTCGGTGCCTGCCACGTTTGTGACAACAGGAGGTCCGTTTCCTGGTCTCAATGTTTTTAATCGGAGCAGGACTGGAACAGACAGTTTTGTAGGTAAAATGCTTGCAATAGGTTCTTTCTCTCTCTCTCTCTCTCTCTCCTTCTCTCTCTGTGGCACTACCTTGGCTCTCTGCCCAGACACTACTTTTCACTGAACAAAACCAAAAAAAAATACAAACCCACACAAAAGCAGAATGAAAAAAAATAATAAGAAAACACGCTCTAACTTACTCGGTTCAACTGTCAGCTGGGTTCCACTGCCAAATATTAGTTTCACTCTGTCATTTACACAGTTAAGTTGCTCAAGACAAAAACCTTCCAGTCATTCACGGGGTACGGGCATTGCTGGATTGGCACGGGCATTCCATTGCCCGTCTCCAGCTGTGGGGCTGTGGGGTCAGGAGTCACATGTGGGTCAGACCAGGTCCTTCCCTCTCGTGGACGACTTGCTGAAGCAGGCCATTGCCATCGGCACTGACCACGTGGGTCTGAGCCCGGCCCGGCCACTCAGGCCTGGATTTTGTGAGAATCATTCCAAATTTCTCCGGGAAACAAGGGATTTCCTCGGGCACGGGGGATTATACAGGCTCAGGGAAAGATTAGAGAGAGAGAGAGAGAGAGAGAGAGAGATCAGGCATGGGGCAGAGAAGATCGAGGCTGAACCCTTACTGAGGTGATCAAATCTGTGAACAATTTCGACAGAATAGATATTTCTCTCCCACCAGTTAGTAATCAGGGGGGCCACACCATCAAGACTGTCAGCAACAGAGCACCGAGTGTGATGAGGGGGATGCCTCTTAACTCAGAGTCACAGAGGTGTACAGCACTGAAACAGAACTTTCTGTCCAATTCTAGACTAAATTAATCCAGTCCCATTTACCAGCATTTGGCCCAGATCCCCCTCAATCCTTCCTATTCATAGGCCCATCCAGATGCCTTTTAAATGTTGTCATTGTACTCCAATGTCTTCTTATACATCTCTAATACTGCTTCTGGAAGTTCATTCCGCACAGTCATCACCTTCTGCGTGAAAATGCTTTCCCTGGGGTTCCTTTCAAATCTTTCCCCTCTCACCTTAAACTCTCTACCCTCGAGCTTTTGGGGGGACTTGTTTGGATTTGGAATGAGCTGCCCTGGTGAACAGCGAAGGTGGATTGGACAGGATATTTCAAAGGTGGACATATATCTGCAGCCCTCAATCCAGCTGGAGTAGAACTTTTCTGGCGCGGTTCTGTTAGACGGATAAATAAGAAGCATTTGTTGGCGCTGAATCAATCAAAAGATTTTGTGAGCGATCAAGATGGGTTTTAACATCTTGGCCGTGGGACAGTTCAGCCGCTCAGCACCTGCCAAATTTCAGACATTCCTGGCCTCGGTGTCTAGAATTTAACCAGGATTGGAACACACACTTTCTCTCCAAATTGCTCTCCCAGCTAAAATATCTGTGATCATTCCTTCAATCTGTCTGTCTGTCTCTCTCTCTCTCTCTCTTTGCAGCACTACCTTGGCTCTCAGCCCAGACTCTCTTCACCAGGATCCGTTCCACTGAACAAAGTAAAATAAATTGCAGAATGAATGAAAAAAAAAACCAAGCCTCAGCTGTAACTTACTCGGTTTAACTGTCAGTTGGGTGCCGCTGCCAAATGTGAGCTTCTCTCTGCGATTATAGTAATCTCACACAGCAAATGTGCCCAAGACAGAAACCATCCAAACATAGCTTTCACATTCGCTCATGGGCTACGGACATTGCTGGACTGGCATGGGTATTCGTTGTCCATTTCTAACTGTGGGACTGTGGGGTCAGGAGTCACATGTAGGTCAGGCCAAATCCTTCCCCCACTGGTCCGCTCAGTGAAGCAGGCCATTGCCATTGGTACTGACCACACGGGCCTGAGTTTTGGGCAGAAATTAAGGCCAGAGTTTTGTTGGAATCATTCCAAATTTCTTCAGGGCACTGGAGAAGTTCTTGGGGCCTGAGGGATTCTAGGGAGGAGGGGGGGTGGAGAGCGAGAGAGAGATGGGGGACGGAGCAGAGACGATTGAGGCCTAACCTTTATTGAGGTGATAAGCAATTTCGAGAAGGGGAGGAAGGATTTTTCGTTTCCACCAGTCAGTTTAGCAGGGAGTCACAACTTCCAGGTGGTCAGTGAGAGAGTTCGGAGTGAAATTAGGAGAACACTTGTCATGTTGGGATTCGGAATGAGCAGCCTGAAGAACATTGAAGGTTTTAAAGGGAGCTCGGCATATATTTGAAATGGATGAATATGGAGTGCTAAAGAGACTGGGCTGAAGAATGGGGATGAGATGGGGAGCTGGTATTGAACTCGACAGACCAAAGGGCCTGTCTCTACTGTAAAAGTCTATTAATCTTGTCTGTATGGCACTTGAGTAAATATTCCTCAAATACTAATTGTAGCCTTTGGCCGACGGGCCGAATGTTTTGCCATACCTCACTGCCTTCCCATTGTCAATCCCTGGGACGGTTCACACGAAGCTTCTGGTTAGCACATCCTCTGCAGAGACTGATTTGGCCCCTAGATAGGGACAATTAATGCCTTCTGCAGAGCCTCTAACCCCAGATCGCCCCATGCAACCTCCTCAATTAAAAACAAAACACAACAACAGCCCACTTCAGTATTTCACAGTCCCATTGCAGTCTGTGACAGATACACTTAATCAGATCTGAGGCAGTGACTTCTAACCGCTTACTGGCTTGCACAGAGAGTCTGGTGCCTCTGCAGGAGATGAGTTTCCAGTTACTAGCTCAATGATGCCAGGTGCTGCAAAAAAATCACCCTCACCACAACGGAGACGAACACAAGTCTTTTTGTGGCAGGCGGTTGGGTTGGGGGTGGGGGTGGGGGTGGGGGTGGGGGGGGGGGTTCTCTCTGGGTCTGAACTGGCATGTCAGATAATGTTTCTTAGAAGTTTCGGGGCTTGGCCCATGTCCCTTCAAACTGTTCCTATTCATGAACCTATCCAAATGTCTTTCAAACGTTATAATTGTAACAGCATCCATTGCTTTCTCTGGAAGTTCGTTCCACCCAAGAACCGCACCCCGCGTTAAATCTTTCTCTCACTTTAAAAATGTGCCCTTGGTCTTGAAATCCCCCAGCTGGGGAGAAGACCCTCAGCATTCAACTTAACTATACCCCTCACGATTTTATCCACCTCGATAAGGCTCAAACTCCAGTGAAAAAGCTCCCAGCCTATTTTTATAACCCAAACCCTCCATTCCTGGCAATCGTTTCTGACCCCTCTCCAGCTTAATAATATCCTTCCTACGACAGGATGACTAGAACAGGGCAGAGTACTCCAGAAGAAGCCTCACTCATGTCCTTTACAACCTCAACATGCTGTATCCAACTCCTATACAAGAAGGTCTGAGCAATGAAGGCAAGAGTGCTGAACGCTACTTTCACCACCCTGTCTACCTATTGAGAAAGCTGCGATAGATATATTTTTGTTCAGCTCAGTTATGAAGGGGGATGGACCCGAGGAAGACATATGGATTTTGGGCCGTAGGTCAACCAGAAATAATGGTGCAGGTCTGGAGGGTCTGATTGACCCATTTCTGTTCCCGAATCCCAGGGGTTGTAGGAGAATGGACGGATGTGTCGAGAAGTCGTCCAGAACTGATACGTGGGGCTGACTGGGATTTCGGTTTGTCAGTCTCAGTGGTATCTCTCTAAGCCTCTCCCCCCACCCTCCCCTACCAGCACTGTGTGTGAAAGTGTTTGAGGCTTGGTCAGAGGTGCTTTTTGTTTGACTCTCCTCTGTAGGTTTGACGCTAGTCAGACCTAAGAAATTACTGATTTCCATCAGAAGACTGGTTCCACTGACTAAGAACAGCTTGATATTTTACAGCGTGCTGCCAGATGGTAGAAAAAACAGTCACCCGCCACTGAAGTAAAAATGGAGCGCTATTTTTTAATTCAAAAAATTACCTCTACCGACTCATTGTTGCCAGGGCATTTTGAGATGGTGTTTGTTTCCCAGAGACAGGAGGATTGTGGTGGGGGAGCTCTCTCTGGACAGAACTCATACTGGATTAAGTTTGCCAAAGTCTGTAAGGCAGTTTTATCTGCACTACCGTTTGGTCTGAATGTAGATAAGAGTAGGCTTGCTGATTGCTCAGCTGCAAACCAAACTTTGAAACGTTGGAATGGCTTGGACTATAAGGGATAGGAGCAGGTTTAGGCCATTTGGCCCGTCACGTCTGCTCCATCATTCCATCATGTTGTCTCTCAACCCCATTCTCCCTGTAGCCCTCGATCCCCTGACCAATGAAGAACCTACCTCTCTGTCTTAAATACACTCAGTGACTTGACCTCCACAGCTCTGGTGTGGCAATAGGTTTTCCCTCCAACACTCTGGCTGAAGAAATTCCTCCCCGTTTCAATTCAAAAAGGTTGGCCCTTCACCTTGAGGCTACCCAACCCTTGGGAACATCTTTTCCACGTCCACTCTGTCCAGACCTCTAAGCAGCTATGAGGGTTACAGTGTTTGATGGTGAGTTTGGTCCCACTGCCGAAGACAAGATTCCTACCTCTGTAGTGGGTCCCTGAGTGAAATGGACAAATCATGGGAGGAATCACATTGACCTTGGTTTGAATGTTAAGATTTCAAGTGCTTCAAAGGAAAAACATGTCAGGACAGGTCCCAAATTTGTCTCCCCAAACTCCCTGGACCTCATTGAATCTCATTCTGTTCGATTTGCACATTTGAAAAGTACAAGATTGGTAAGGAGAGCTCTAAAAGCCATTCGGCCTTGCCTCCACGTCGTTAATTTCCCATTGCTATCTGCAGCCCGAAACCAGCACCCACTGAATGTGATGCATTCTCCTTCGCTGCCTGCTCTGTGTACATCGCTCAACCGACCCTGCCTGCCCCCCCAGCCCCTCACTCTTTGCGACCCTGGAGTATTTCTCTTCCTGCCATCACTGTTATAAATCTGGTGGGCCTTCTCTGGGCTAATAACAACGTTCCCGAGAAGATACGCCGCAAGACTTACTGGGTTCCACCGTGAGTTTGGTCCCCCCTCCAAAAATCAGCTTCCCAGCACGGTACACTCTACCACAGTGTCACAAGCTTGTTACAAATTCAGACCCAGCCACAGCCACAGTGCAGTCAAAGCTTGGTTTAGTCTCCCTCACGGTTACCTCATGTTGCTGGCTTCATGTTCCTTCTCTATCTGCACACCCAAACAGATGCAACCATTCCCCCCTCTCTCTCTTAACTCCAAGTTTCTTTGCTGTTCACTAGTTTGGAAATACAGGAACATAGGGGTGTGCTGCTCGGCCCCCTCATTCCCCGCCCCCCCCCCCATTCAATGGGATTATGTCTGATCATTCATCTCATGATCCTATTCTCCCACATCACCCTTTGATCCAATAGTCCGGTAGCCGGCTACCTTTTGAAATCATTCAATGCTGCGGCCTCTGACAGGGTCCCCCACCCTCTGGGTGAATTCACTTCTCCTCACTTCAGTCCGAAATGGCCTACCCCCGTCTTCAGACTGTGACCTCCCCCCTCCTTTCTAAACCCCGTTCTAGACATGGAAGCAGACACATGGGACAATAAATTACCCCATATTTACCTTCTTTTGCCTTCCTGATAACTCTGCAGCTACATTTATTGGGAAAACAATTCCTGAGGGTGGGCGAGGGGTGATATTTTGCTATATACTTTGACATGTGACCGCTCGTGTGTCTACACAACCGTGTGTGTGTCTGTGTGCATGGGTGTATGCGTGCGTGTTTGTGTGTGTACGTGAGTCCATGTCTGAGTGTGTGTGTTTGTGTGTCTGAGTCTCTGCCCGAGCGTCTGTGTATGTGTGTCTATCTATGTGTGTGTCTGTGTGCGGTTGGGGTTGGGGTGGGGTCTGTAGGGGGGAGATGCGGCTCTATATTTCTCCCATCCCTTCCTTGAGACCACCCCAATGACCTCTAAGTTATTGGACTCTGTCAGCAACAACCCCTTAACACGAAAAATGAAGCCTCCTTCACTCAAACCATTGGTACCCAGCCCAGCTTTTCTGAATGGGACTTCCGCACTAATCCAGAATTCCACTTGTCAGTTCACATTCCCCATCTGACCACTGTACCCCTTGGCGAGATGTGAGCTGTGCGTCAATGCCCGGCCCAGTAAATCTCATCTTATTGGCGCTGTGCCTTTGTAACTGAATAATGGAAACGACCTCGGCTCTGTCTGAGAAGCTCTGGCAAAGGAGAGACATTTCAATCACTTACTTGGTAGAACCTTGAGTTGTGTCCCGCTGCCAAATATGAGTTTGTCAGCATTGCTATAATAAGCAGCACAGTGATGATTTATCAGTCACAAACCCTCCAGGGTGGGGAGGGGGTAAGTCTCAGTTTCCTACCTATTTCACCATTACGAAAGAACAATATACCATCGCATTAAGTCAGATGGGTTGATTGGGAAACTGGAGACAAAGTTTGGAAATATCTCCAACCCCCTCTCCCTCCCAAAGTACAGAAAAGAGAAGAGGTCTAGGATCTGCCTTCAGTGCAATGAGACAACATTATAGAGGTCCCCAATCCCCTCCCTGATCACAATGCTTCTTCAGTACTAGCGTTTTTAGACAGATAGAAGACTTGCTTTTCATAAGCGAGGAAAGATTCCCTTGGCGGACATTCAGGGATTTGAGGGCGCGGGGAGGCGGGGGACGTTCGAGGGGATGACCTTCCACAAACAGTAGTCATCTGGGTAGACAGTAAGGGAGGAACTCAAGGGGTTAACTCAAGCCCTGGGATAATGTCACCCCCCCCACCCCGCCTTGCTTGTCCTTGCTGAGTGACAGCTCCCGTTCAAACAAAAAGAACAAAATCGACCAAAAAGGAGGACTCCCGTTTGACAAGACCCAGAAAGAAATCAAACATCAGACTTACTGGGTTCCACGATGAGTTGGGTCCCACTGCCAAAGATTATCTTGTCAGTCTGCACAGTGTTAGCAGATGGTACAAAAAAGACTCCAACCCGCATGCACGCTAATACCTTGGGGTTTCCTTTGCCTTTAGCTGGGGGGGGGGGGGGGTACGTTGAATTTGCAGACCATAGCGTCAAACAGCCCAGAAACAGACCCTTCAGTTCGACCAGTGTGCCCGTATCCACTAGTTTCTCCAATTACGAGTCACTCTCTGGGTGAAACAATCGCCTCTGTGTCCTTTTTTAAACCTTTCTCCTCTCACCTAAAAAAAAATCCCCCAGTCTTGATCTCCTCCATCCCAGGGAACTGACCCTTGTCGTGCACATTATCTATAGTCTGAATGATTTGATATATTTCTATAAGGTCACCCCTTCAACCTTCTACGCTGCAGTGGAAAAGGTCCCAGCCTATCCAGCCTTTCTTTATAACTCAAACCCTCCACAGCCAACACCGTCCTAGTAAATCTCTTCTGAACCCTCTCCAGTTTAATAATACCCTGCCTTAATAACACAGGGAGACCAGAACTGGACGCAATAATCCAGAAGAGGTTTCACCAATGTCCTGTACAACCACAACATGACATCCCAACTCCTTTCCTCAAAGATCTGAATTAAGACACCCAGGTGACAATTACTATTTTCCACCCCGCACTCTCCCCACCCTCATTAAACCATCTTCCCCCTCCTCCACATTAATTTGGGGAGTCCAGAAATTCCTGTCTGGTGGGATTCCCGTTAGCATCCAATTCCTGGTCAAATTGGCCTGTCACTTAGGTTCCTTTGAACAACCTACCATTGACGTGGGAAAATCGGAGCGTATGGGTTTTGTTTTAAAAGAGGAGATGGGGTGGGGATAATCATGAATCATTTGCCTTTGAACTCCACTGCAAACCTTCACTTTATTTTTCCCTCGCATCAGCATTCCGAAAGAACTAGGGAGGTTTTGGTGGGAGTGAGAGGTGAATTTATGTTCACTCTGGTCATGGTCTATTCTACAAGGGAAGGGCAGGCCCAATCGGTCAAAGGGCCTTTTGTTCTGTACGACTGTGCCGAAAAAGTCCAGGCCTGAGGCCCAGTGCAATACAGCCCTTGAGCTGATGAGCACCAGACGGTGGCTTCCCTGTCATATTCTCTGTTCGTCCCTGTCCCTGTATTCTCCAAGGGTCACACAGCTCAGAAATGGCATTCACTCGCAGCAAAAGACGCTCAGTTTGTACTTACTTGGCAGGACCTCCAGTTTAGTACCACTGCCGAAAACCATCTGCAGATTATAACCTGCACAGTGACAGCCACCTAGACAAAAATCTTGCTTTGTTCCAAGGATACCCACTCAGTCACCCGGAGCCCACTTTTATTCCCTGTCCCCACTCTTCAGAAACCTGCTATAGTTCAATTGTTTACATTAGAGCACTAACACACCGTGCCCCTGCAATGAATTACCCAGCACCGACAGTACAGATTTCACAGGCGCTAAGCACCCAAGGTAAACATCTCAACTTACTTGGTTCCACAGTCACCTGGGTCCCAGCTCCAAAGATCAGTGGATCATACACAGTGATAACCAGCCTGACACATACCTGCCAACTGGCCAGAAATTCCAACCCCATTCGACCTGTAACTGAGGGCGTGGGGAGGAGTGGTGGGTTCGGCCACTGGACTGAAACCTTTCTGCTCTAGACTGACCATGCCGTCCGCTTTCAACGCAAGGGTCTGGTACTTTGAGAGGGAGTGCAAGGAAAAGGCGATTTCCAAGCCACACCTTGGTTCAGAATTATTAGGAATACGGGAAGATGCTGTTGGGTTCAAATTTCTGCCAACTGACTGAGTTGCATTCTCTACGAAGCATCCAACATTTGGCAATTAACACTCTTAGCCTTTTCGGGAACCCCTTCCTCAGTGCAGGATTACTCTCTCTTAATGCCAATTAATATTTTGTCACCCTGTTCTCCAAGTTGTGCAGTCCAGGACTGGAGAACATGTGAAATTGACACCAATACTTTATACTTACTTGGCTCCACAGTCAATTTGGTTCCTGCGCCGAATATTAGTGGCCTGTAAGCATTATTTCACACAATGATAATTCTTCACGTCAAAACTCAAACAGGGGACATGCCAATTAAGCCAGTGACACGGAGGCAGTTCACCATGTCCCCACTACCTAAGTCTATAGCTTGCTTGGATCAGACATCAGTTCTTAACGTTCCAAACGTTCATAGGTGGTCACCCACTTGTTTTGGAACTGATTGGAAAACCCAAGACGGGCCAAGGGGGTATTTCGTGACTAGTTCTTTCAAAATATATATCAAGCAAAACAAAAATGCTTGGAACCCCTGAGAAAGTGCACGACCTTCCCAGCTCTTTAAGGGACTCTCCACCTCGGGATCCTCGGAAAACTGCAGAGCTGTCTGGATTGTTCCAGTTCGGAGTCCCAATGAAACATGTCAAATCACACCCCCACCCCCCCTCGCTCCCCTGTTCTGCAGTGAAAACAAATGCAAGATTTGAGAGATGGCAGCCAGATCCTTAACCATGATCGCGCACGCCAAGGAGAAATTGTTACAGAAAATAAAGAGTTTTGGCAGCTTCTGTGCACATGGAGAGAGAGAGAGACAGAGAAAACAAAGCAGATTCAATGTAAAGCCTCGTTCAGAACAACGTACTCACTGGGTCTCACGATTAGCCTGGTCCCATTCCCGAATAGGAGCTTCTCGGTATCTCTATATGACACACGCAGGTCAATCCCTGGACAAAATCCACTCGCTGTCCCCTTATCTAGTCAGGAGCCCTTCTCTAGGCTCGGTATGGACGAAAGAGAGAGAGAAAGCTACTGGACATGTCTTCACGTAAATCCAGCAGCCGGAACCAATACAAACAGACTCAAAGTGGGGAAAATGCACAGAATGGAAAAGGGGAAGGGATGGGGGTTTGGAAGGGTGTAAGGCAAAAGCTTTGGGTAAGCCAGGAGGGTTATTAGAAAGGATTTCGAGGGGCCTCTGAGACTGGAGAGGTTATTGTACGGGCGTTGCAGCAGATTATGTTACTGTGTCCCAGCTGTATATATCCCCACAGTGATACACAGCAGTACAAAAACTGCACACTCACTGCTGCACGCAGATCAGATGATCTCACCCTCGCTGATTCAAGGTGGCGAGACGAACATCCGTGCTGTTCCCAGACCAACTCCTTGGGGGGTTTGGGGGGGGGGGCGGGGGGGATGGTGGAAGTTCCCTCAATGTGTGAGTGAATGAGTCAGGAGTTCTTGTCCAGCTGAAATTCCAAGTCACTCTCCTTGACCTGGACCTGACCTCCACCGTGCCTCACTCTCCCACACAGCTATAATTCCTAACTGCTACAAGATCTGGCAGCGTGGAGAGAATCCCATATGGACGTTGATGGGCAAGGGCTCTGCTCGCCCCATCTCCGAGAAACATCTTGGAGTTGTGTTCTTGTGCTATCGAAAGAAAGTCATAAATTGTAACTTCCCTCTCTCTCCCTTTCTCTCTCTCTCTTTTAAATCTTTGCTTGCCTGAGGCTGAGAATGAAGGAATGAAGCAATCTGTCTTGACCCACCTCAGTAGACCCTTTCTTAGTTTCCCTGTTCAAAAGATGTGTTTCTCAAATGTAAGCCTTTCCTTCTGAAATAAAAACAAAGGTATGGATTAGGGAGTGATGATTCCTCCAGTAAGGTGTGAGTGAACAACGGGAATGCAGTGGGACCAGCGGGCATTTAATATAACGTTGGCAGCATCGACTTGATCGGCCGAAGGTCCTATTCTGTACTCGATGATTCCATGATTCAAACACTAACTCGCTGTCTCTGGCAATAAAATGGAATTAAACTCATTGCCATTACCCCCTCTGTCCCTGACACAAGCATGACATCCCCTTCCTCAGTAATCACTCCTTCCAACAAGAGAGGATCTAATCATCATCCCTTGATGTTCAATGGTGTTACCATCACTGAACACATGTAAACAACATCCTGGGGGTTTCCATTGAGAGAGAATCTAACCATCGCCCCTTTGATGTTCAATGGTGTTACGATTCCTCAATACTCCCACTATCAACATCCTGGGGCTTACCATTGATATAGAATCTAACCATCGCCCCCTTGACCTTCAATGGCGTTACCATGACTCAATACACCCAGTATCAACATCCTGGGGGTTCGGATTAAGAGAGAATCTAACCATCGCCCCCTTGACTTTCAATTTCGTGACCATTACTCAATACTCCCACTGTCAACATCCTGGGGTTTGCCATTGAGAAAATCTGACCATTGTCCCCTTGACGTTCAATGGTATTCACATTACTCAATGCTCCCACAAGCAACATCCTGGGGGTCACTATTGACCAGAAACTCAACCGGACTCACCACAAAACACAACGGTTGCAAAAGCAGGTCAGAGGTTAGGAGTACCGCCGCTAGTTACTCACCTCCTGATTCCCCACAGCCTGTCCACCGTCGACAGGGCAAAAGTCAGGAGTCTGATGGATTACTCCACACACTTGTCTGAATGGGGGCAGCTCCAATAACACTGGAAAAGCTTGACATTATCCAGGACAAAGCAACCTCGGCTTGATTGGCGCCACATCAACAAACACCCACTCCCTCCACCACCGATGGTCAGTGGCAGCATTGTTCACCATCTACAAGATGCACTGCAGAAATTCACCAAAGATTCTCAGACAACATCTTCCAAACCCACAGCCACTTCCCACAGAAGGACAAGGGGGAGCAGATACATGGGAACCCCACCCCTTTCAAGTTCCTTCCGAATCACTCCCCATCCGGGACTTGGAAATATATCAGCCGTTCCTTCAGTGTGGCTGGGTCAGAATCCTGAAAATACCTCCCTCAGGGACATCGTGGGTCGACCTCAAGCACATGGACAGCAGCAGTTCAAGAAGGCAATTCACCACCACCTTCTCAAGGGGGACGCAACGAGGGACAGGGCAATAAATATTGGGCCCAGGCAATGATGCCCACATCCCACAAGTGAACAAAATATAAAATATAAGTTTGAATCTATGGTTACAGTCAAGTCAACATTTTTCACTTTAAATTTGACAGCGTTTGATATCCCATGTACTTTGCTGACATCTGAACACAGCACATGGACTTCCCTGGATTATCAATGATGAAGGAATTATTCAAGGAAACCACTGCCCGCGGTTTAAAGCACTTTTTAAAACCTTACATGTAATGATGTCTATATTGATTAACACCAACGCTGTGGGCTAACACCCCGCAGAACAAATCGAGTGATAGATGTAGCTCGGGAGCAGAGATTTCACAACAGCTGAACCGGACGTGAGTGAAACAGGGTTAGCTGTTCCGCAGACCGTCTTTGGTTTGATTTGTTATTGTCACGTGTGCACAGGTACAGTGAAAAGTTTAGACCGATCATGCCATACAAAGTGCACGAGGATATAGAACAGAGGGAGGAAAGCAATGTTACGCTGCAGAGAAGGTGTACAGAAAGTGAGGTCAACAGTAGACGTAAAATTTGAGAGGTCCATCCAGAAGTCTAGCGACAGCGGGCAAGAAGCTGCTCTTGAATCTGTCGGTGCATGTGCTTAACCTTTGTATGGTCTGACGGGCGGAAGAGATTGGAAGAGAATGTAACCGGGGTAGGAGGGGTCTTTGATGATGCTGGGTGTTTTCCCGAGGGCAGAGGGGTGTAGAGATACAATCAATGGGAGGAAGGCTGGCATCCTGATGGGCTGAGCTGCATTCACGACTCTTCATCACTTCCTGTGGTCGTGGTGCAGGGAAGATGCCGCACCACTGCATCCAGATAAAATGCTTTCTATGGTGCGTCCATTTAAAAAAAAAACTGATCAGAGTAATCGATTGCTTGATTTCTTGTCAAGAGTACCGAAATACAGCGAAAACCTTGTGTCTGAGCACAACTTGCGGATCATAGCAAGCAAGGATGTGCAGAAAGAAAAACGATTTAGACAGAGTCATAAGGTAATATTGTGGACACGGCGAATTTCAATAGACAATAGACAATAGTTGCAGGAGTAGGCCATTCGGCCCTTTGAGCCAGCACCACCATTCATTATGATGACGGCTGATCATCCACAATCAGTATCCTGTTCCTGTCTTATCCCCACAACCCTTGATTCCACTATCTTTAAGACCTCTATCCATCTCTTTCTTGACTGTAAGCAGAGACTTGGCCTCCACTGCCTTCTGGGACAGAGCATTCCACACACCCACCACTCTCTGGGTGAAGACGTTTCTCCTCACCTCTGTTCTAAATGGCCTTACCCTTATTTTTAAACTGTGTCCTCTGGTTCTGGAATCACCCCTCAGCGGATACATGCTTCCTGCCTCCAGAGTGTCCAATCATTTAATAATTCTATGCATCTCAATCAGATCTCCTCTCATCCTTCTGAACCCAAGCGTATACAAGCCCAGTCACTCCAATCTTTCAACGTATGATTGTTCCCGCCATTCTGGGAACTGACCTCGTGAACCTACGCTGCACTCCCTCAATAGCCAGAATATCCTTCCTCAAAGTTGGAGACCAAAACTGCACGCAATACTCCAGGTGGGGTCTCACCAGGACCCTTATGATGAAATATCGGTGTTGGCGCGCGTTCTCGATTGTAGTATTGAAGTGGATGGACTGGAATAGATATGGCTGACATTTACTCCTGGGAAATTGAAACTCTCACTACCATTGGTAACTACAGGGGAATTTACTCTGCGCAACTTCCGGAAGTGGACCAGCTCCTTCGGTTTGCTAACATTGAGGGAAAGATTGTGGTCTTTACACCAAGACATCTAACTCCAACTGACAACCGACTCAAGCACTAATGGACATTTCACCCCAATTATCTATCAAAAATATCACGTCTTCCTGCTTCTCTGACTAATCCCTGACTCATTCGTCAGGGTTCCAGTGGGTAAAGAGGCAGAACCAAACAAATGACATCCCATGCTTGTAGGTGTCAACATTATACGTGGCTGGAACCTTCTGGGAAATGGAATTAAGAAGGTCCCTGTGTGCACCAGGACAAGTAATAGGATGCAGCACAATGAGGAGAATGGAAATGAGCCTTCCAAGTTAGGAGGTCTGGGTCCTTGATAGGAACTGTGTGACGAAGGTTGAGGGGTGGCACCAACGGGAGTCGGGAGTGACAGCACTGATCGGGAAGTTGGTGTGCAAGTCTTGGAAAAGTTGCAGAGTAGGTGGCAGGACCAAGTCTATTTGGTCAGTGCTCTGCAACAAGAAGAGGTAAGGTCAAGCTGCCTGGACGGGCGGTGAGAGAGATTGAGGAGCACATCATCAGGAAACCCAGACACAAGTGGGCAAACCATTAACTGTGCAACAAATGCTCTGGGTAACGCGGGTAGGAGTTTTCCGTGTGTGTGTGTGTGTGTGTATTTGTGCATGTATGTTCAGGAATGGTTCCGGTACTGTGAATTCTCCCCATCCAACCACGAAGGATGTTGGAAGGGTGAATAAAGTTCCAGTTTAAGGATAGAAACAAGACAGACCACAACCGACCTGAGCTCAGGAAATGCCATCTTGCAAAGTCCTCTTCACTAACATCAGCGGCCACTCACAGACCACACAAGCAACAGCCTGACAAAATGATACTCATGGAATCATACCGAAAAAAAAAACACAATGTCCCAGATACCGCTATCACCATCCCTAGATACAACCTGTCTCACCGACAGGTCCACAACATTGACTCCGCACTTCATGGACAAGGAAACCTCCTGCTGATTGTCACGTAATGCTCTTCCTCAGCTGATGAATCACGTCTCCTCCGGTTGGAGGGAGTACTGAGGGAGGCAGGGGAGAGCACAATATATTCTGGGTGGGCGATTTTGATGCCTACCATCAAGAGTGGCTCGGCAGGAGCACTAATGAATTGAGCTGGTCAAGGACATCACTGGGTCTGCATCACCAGGTGGTGAGGGAATCACTAAGCGGGAAACAGCATATTTGACCTCATTTCCGCCAACCTGACAGCTGCAGGTATACCTGCCCATGACTGTATCAGTGAGAGCTGTTATGCCACGGTCCATTTTTATGATCCTAGTGGATGCCATAACCAAACAAGTCAGACCAGAGACTGAAATCTGGATTAGAAGAGGTTTTTCCCCCGAATGTTTGGTTTTAAGGTGGTGCACTTCACTGACACACAAACAGGAAACTGAATTTAACAATAAAATCTCAATGCTCATTAACATGTAGCTAAATTGCACAAATATTCACGCAGAAATTTGCAAATTTTGACTTCCAAACGCACACGGTTACATACAACCACAATACAATGCACAAGTTTTCAATAATCGATAACATTTTCAGGTTGGTTGAGAAGGCGTTTGGTATGTTTGCCTATATTGGTCAGTGCATTGAGTACAGGAGTTGGTAGGTCATGCCATGACCGTACAGAACATTGATCAAGCAACTTTTGGAATACTGCGTGCAATTCGGGTGTCACCCTACTATAGGAACGATGTTATTAATCTGAGAAAAAAAACATACAAAGAAGATATTCCAGAATGTTTACAGACTGGAGAGTTTGAGGAAAGAGAGAAGCTGTATTGACTGGGACATTCTTTCCTGGAGCGTACGGGGCTGACAGGTTACCATATAGAGGTTTATAAAATCACGAGAGGCATACAAATAGACAAGGTCTTTTCCCTGGGGTGGGGGAAGTCCAAATCTCGAGGGCATAGGTTCAAGGTGAGTGGGGAAAGATTTGAAAGGGACCTGAGAGGCAATATTTTCACACAGAGGGTGGTGCACGTATGGAATGAGCTGCCAGAGGAAGTGGTGGAGGCTGGTAGAATGACAACAGCCAAAAGGCACCTGAGCAGGGACAGGAATAGCAAGGGGTAGAGGCCATTGGGCCATATTCTGGCAAATGGGACTAGTTCAAATCAGGAACACTGGTCAGCCTGGACGAGTTGGGCCGAAGGGTCTTTTTCTGTGCTATGTGAGACTATAACTCTCCAAGTTAGAGATCAGTGAGGTGTAAAAACATTCTCTCTGTTACTGCCTCTATTTTTCTTTCTTTCTCGCTGGTTTCCTATCTTTCTCTCTCTCTTTCTCACACATACACTATGTGAGTCTTTCTTTCTCTTTCTACCTTTTTTCGCTCTGTCACTTTCTCTCCCCCTGTCTTTCTTCCTCTCTGTCTCTTCTCTCTCTCTCCCTCCTCTCTTTATTCCTCCCCTTCTCTCTATTGAACAGTGAAGAGTGTCTAGTGTAGATGTGGTATGGTTCCAGAGTGCTAATTGCGTTTCAATCTCAGCTCCTGTTTTCGGACCAAGACTGAGTAATGGACTTGATGGAGTCTCCCAGTGGCTGTGGGGAACAGGTGACGACAGACAGATGGGAAGAATTCCTGCTGCAGATTCTGCTCTGGCAGAGAGAGCAGGACATTGTAATGCAACCTCCCGGCCAAATCTCCACATTCTGTCTCCGGCTGGTTCTGTTCATTTAGGAAGAGGCAGCTCCCTTTGTGCTATGGAGTCACGTCTACCTCGAAGTGCCCTTCTGTAACTGGTCAGTGAGTGGCCGCGAGAAAGTGTAGGACAGGATGTGGAGCATCGGAGCAAGGCATTAGTGCGCTGGCACTGAGCGCTGGCATTTATTTACTCTCGTGGACACTGCTTATCTGAGGCAGACTAGACCCCGTGCCAACTCCCTCAGTGATAACAGACCCAACCACTAGGTAGAGTGACAACCCCCTATTAGCATTACCGACCTTGGTCACTGAGAGTGGGTACAGTGGAAGTGTCTGTGTGGGTAAAAGCAATGACTGCAGATGCTGGAAACCAGATTTTAGATTAGTGGTGCTGGAAGAGCACAGCAGTTCAGGCAGCATCTGAGGAGAAGTGTCTGTGCACCTCCTCTCACTTAGGTCGCTGGTAACTCTCTCTCTCTCTCTCTCACTGTCTTTCTCTCTCACTCTCTCTCTCTCTCTCAGCTGTCTGGACTTAATTTACTGTGATTCCTCAGACAGCACCTTCCAATCCCACGACCACGTCCATCCAGAAGGAGAAGGGACAGCAGATACACGGGAACACCACCCCCTGCAAGATCCCCCTCACCATCTCGACTCGGAAATATATTGGCCGTTCTTTCCTGGATCAGAATCCTGGAATTCCCCCCCCCCCAAGGGACATTGTTGGTCTATCCTCCAACAGTTGGACAGAAGCAGTTCAGGAAGGCAGCTCATCACCACCTTCTCAAAAGGGCGCTATTCAGAACCAGTCAATAAATCCTGGGCCCAGCCAGTAACACATGAATGGGACACGGAGTATGTGCATGTGTAAGTCTGTGTGTGGATGTCTCTACGTGTGTACATATATCTGTGTGCACCTACATCTCTGTGTAACTAAGGCTGTGAGTTTATATCTATGCCTGTGGGCATCTCTGAGAAATTCTGATCATCTATATTTGCGAGTGTGTGTGCATGCCTATATCTAAGTCGGTATGAGCGTGCATGCCTCTATTTAAGTCTGTGTGTGCGTGCATGCCTGTATCAAAGACTGTATGTGCATGAACACCTACATCTAAGTCTGTGTGTGCGTGCATGTCTTTATCTAAGTCTGTATGTGCATGCATGCCTGTATCTTAATGTGTGTGAGCGTACATGCTTGCATCTAAGTCTGTATGCACGTGCATGCCTGTACCTCAGTCTGTGTGTGTGTGTGTGTGTGTGTGTGTGTGTGTGCCTGTATCTAATTCTATATGTGCGTGCATGCTGTATCTAAGTCTGTGTGTGCGTGCATGACATTATCTAAGTCTGTCTGCACATATCTCCGTCTCAGTTTGGTATGTCAGTCTTTGTGTGTGTATGTATGAGCGTGTATGTTTGTATCTAAGTCTGTGTGTGTGTACCTCAGGCTCTGTATGTGTGAGTGAATACATCTCAGTTCGTTTTTATGTGTGTGTCTCAGTCTGTGAGTATGTGTGTGTCTCAGCCTCTCCCTGTGCATGTATCTCAATCTGTGAGTGTGTGCGTGTGTATATCTCAGTATATATGTGCGTGCATGTCTCTGTGTATCCAAGTCTATGCGTTTGTGTGGGTATCTGTCTGTGTGTATGTTTATAGAACATAGAACATAGAACATAGAAAAATACAGCGCAGTACAGGCCCTTTGGCCCTCGATGTTGCGCCGATCAAAGCCCACCTCACCTACACTAGCCCACTATCCTCTATATGCCTATCCAATGCCCGTTTAAATGCCCCAAAAGAGGGAGAGTCCACCACTGCTACTGGCAGGGCATTCCATGAACTCACGACTCGCTGAGTAAAGAATCTACCCCTAACATCTGTCCTATAACTACTACCCCTTAATTTAAAGCTATGCCCCCTCGTAATAGCTGACTCCATACGTGGGAAAAGGTTCTCACGGTCAACCCTATCTAAACCCCTAATCATCTTGTACACCTCTATCAAATCTCCCCTAAACCTTCTTTTCTCCAATGAAAACAGCCCCAAGTGCCTCAGCCTTTCCTCATACGATCTTCCTACCATACCAGGCAACATCCTGGTAAACCTCTTCTGCACCCGTTCCAGTGCCTCCACATCCTTCCTATAGTATGGCGACCAAAATTGCACACAATACTCCAGATGAGGCTGCACCAGAGTCTTATACAACTGCAACATGACCTCAGGACTCCGGAACTCAATTCCTCTACCAATAAAAGCCAGTATGCCATATGCCTTCTTCACCGCACTATTTACCTGTGTGGCAACTTTCAGAGACCTGTGTACATGGACACCAAGATCCCTCTGCTCATCACCACACTGCCAAGTATCCGACCATTAGCCCAGTACCCCACCTTTTTGTTACTCATACCAAAGTGAATCACCTCACACTTACCTACATTGAACTCCATTTGCCACCTTTCTGCCCAGCTCTGCAGCTTATCTATATCCCGCTGTAACCTGCCACATCCTTCCTCACTGTCAACAACTCCACCGACTTTCGTATCACCCACAAACTTGCTCGCCCAACCTTCTAGCCCCTCCTCCAGGTCATTTATAAAAATGACAAACAGCAATGGTCCCAAAACAGATCCTTGCGGAACACCGCTAGTAACTGCACTCCAAGATGAACCTTTACCGTCAACTACTACCCTCTGTCTTCTTCCAGCCAGCCAATTCCTAATCCAAACCTCCAACTCACCCTCAATGCCATACCTCTGTATTTTTTGCAGTAGCCTATCTCTGCATGAATCACAGTCTTTGTGTTGTGTCTGTGCGTGAATCTCTGTGTGTATGTATATCTCAGTCTGTATATGTATCACAGTATGTGTATGTCTCTGTGTGTATGTAACTATGTGTGTGTGCGCAACTCTGTTTATCTACGTTCTGTGTTGGTATCTCTTTTTGTATTGTTATATTTTGTGCATCTATATCGCTCTGTTTGCATCTAGGTCTGCGTGGGGTTATTTCTGTGTGTCAGCGTGTGTATATATCTCTGCGTGTACCTCAGTATGTGTGTGAATGTGGATGTATCTTGGTTTGTGTGCACATCTCTGTCTACCTTAATCTGTGAGTCTGTGTCTGCGTCTTTATCTCAGTCTGTATGTGCACGTGGCTTTTTGTATTTACCTATATCTCTGTCTGTGTGTCTCTGTGTATATCAATCTGTGCGTGTCTCTGTGTGTGTCTCTCTGCGATCTAAGTCTCCCTGTGTGTATGTTTGTGTGTATCTGTCTGTTTGAGTGTGTCACTATGTGTACACAATTGTGTATGTGTCTCTGTATGTGGAGCTCAGTGTGTGTCGAAATGAATGTATATAATACTCTTCATGCGTGTGTTTGTGTGTGTGTGTGTATCTGAGCATACCTGCGTGTATCTCACACTGTGTATGCGTATACTATGCATATATGTAACTGGATGGGTGTGTATGCGCGCGCGAGCATCTGGGAATCTATATCTCTGTGCATGAATCTGACGACTGGTTTGTGATGCAGATTGAGTGGACTAGAATCGGGTCAATTCCTGCACTGGCTGAGATTGACATGAAAGACTCTTCTTCTCAACCTGTGCCCTTGTCTGAGCTGTGGTGACTCTCGGGATAAAAAAAAACACTTCTCTCTCATCAAAGAGAAGTCCTATGGTCTGGTAGGACTAAAGCGATGTATCCTTCTGTTGTGTAAATCTTTCTCTTCTGTTAGTGTCTGTGCGTGCAGCTAAGTCAGTTGCTACAACACGGGGTAAACCCCTCTGCTAATTTAAACCAACACAGAAAAGATTCACTCCGTGCTGTAATCTGTTAAAGTTCAAAGGGCAACAAATTATCCCAAAAGTCACTATTTAAACTAAAAATTAACAACTGTATTTTGAAAGTCCAACGCAAAATATTAAAACCAATGACTATTTACAACTCCTTTCTATTAAGCTAATCTTTCCCCTCCCACTCTACAATGCTGGCCCGAGAGAAAAACAAAAATCCTGATTATGGTTTACAAAACAAATTGCAACTTTCAAAACCGGTCAGCTGTCGAATCTTGCCTTTGTATCTATCTCTTTTTGCAACATGGGATTACCTCTCCTGCTTAATTTCGACCAGCAACACATAAAATACTTATCCCGTGCAGTAATCTGTGAAAATTCGAGAGATCAAGAACTATTTAAAGGGAAAATGATCAACTTTATTTCTTAAAGTATAACAGAGAATAATTAGCTCACAACTATTTACAACTCCTTCCTCCAACCTCTCTTTCCATTCCCCTTCTACAATACTAGTCCGATAAAAGCCCCTATTCAGATTTACAAAATAAAACTTCTCTCAAAACCAGGCAGCTTTCAGCTCTGCTCTGTATTCCAGTTTTTTCCCATCTTCAGTGGGATTCTGCTTCCCAGGTTACTGATCGATAAAGGTACCTTTAAGAGTGATTTCTTTAGGACAGTCTTTACATGCTGGCTTGGCAGTTCTCCTTCCAACTGTTACATTTTCCCCTGTTTTTTTACCTGTAAAGCATTGGGTTGTGTCATTGCCTTTTAAAATCGTCAATATATCAAATTCAAACTTGATTGGAATTTGTTTTTTTAAATAATTTAAACTGATTGACCTAATTTGAATCTGCTTTTGTCTCCAGCCAACCAGGTATAGTAACTGCTGGACCAAAAGGTTCCATTATACCTTTTTTTTTCAGATGCTGTCAGGTAGTTCTGTTGCTTTAAAATCTCTTAAAGGTACAGTACACCCACAGCTTCATAACACCCCCACTAAAAAAAAGTATCAGCATAATGAAAAGACGGCTTTTTTCCCCCCATTTTTTACACACAATACCCTAACGTGCAGGTAACTTTAATATAAGCTCATTTTAACTTATTCCCAAATATCTGTGTATAGACAACATTAAATAAGTACAAAGCTCATCTATGCTCGATCAGTTAAATCTGCAATAGCGCATCTGTGATTAAATTCTTAAGGCCTACGATCCGTTGGATTTTTAAGTGAAAAGTCTGTGACTAAGACTCCAACGAAATACTCTCATATTCTTGTATTTAAAGCGTTCTAAGAATTTAAGCGAATTGTCGCTGGTGCACGCAACTATCCCCGACACATTGTTCGTGACATACACATCAAAATGTTGTCAGGCCAGTACCAAACTCAATACTGTCTTCTCGATTGTGGAGTATTTCCTCTGGTGGACCTCGAACTTCTTTGGAAAGTAACCAACCTGGCAGTTCAATCCCATCCTCCTCTTCCCATAGCAGCACAGATCCAACCCCTATGTCATGAGCATCGATGGCGACTTTGAAAGATTTTGAAACGTTTAGTGCAGCCTAAAACTGGTTTGGTGGCTAATGTGGCTTTCAAACGGTCGAATGCCTCCTGGCGTGGTTCTGTCCAGCGAAACTTTGTGTTGCTTCTTCAGCAAATCGATAAACGGTGCCACCACAGTGCTGCAGTTTGGAACAAACTTCCGACAGAATCCTAAGAATGGAAGCATCTCTTGCTTTGTGGTTGGTCTTGGAAATTCCTGGATAGCCTTCGCTTTTGTGTTCATTTGGGTCAAACCTTCCATGACCGATGTTCTGCCGAGGAACGTTACCTCCGCCTTGGCGAATTCAGTCTTATTTAAGTTTATCACTAGTTTTGCTTCTCGGAGTCATTCAAAAGAGCTCTGGCGACCGTACTATGTGACCTTTCCAGGGTTTACTAAAGATGACTACGTCGTCTGAATAGACTGCAAAGTTTATTACTGGATTAGTGGTGCTGGAAGAGCACAGCAGTTCAGGCAGCATCCAACCAGCAGCGAAATCGACGTTTCGGGCAAAAGCCCACAACCGTGCTCATGAGTTATGAGTCATTTGAAAGGGCATCACTTTACATTGATATAGCCCATTTGGGGTTACAAAGGCAGAAATGTCTTTCGCTGTCTCTGATAAACGTACCTGCCAGTAACCACTCAATAACTCCAGCTTGGTGATGTAAATGGCTTGTCAGACTTTCTTGATGCACTCCTCCAAACTAGGAATTACATATGAGTCTGATTGTGTAACAGCCTTGACCTTCCGATAATCCATGCAGAATCGTTGAGTCGCATTCAGTTTGGGAACAAAGACGATCAGTGAACTCCACTTGTTCTGGCTCGGTTCGATGATGTCCTGCTCGATCATGGCCTCTAGCTCCATCTAGACCTGTCTGACTTTGTAAGGATTAAGCCAATAGGGGTGTTGTTTTATCGGAGCAGTATTCCCTACGACTAATTTATGGGCAACAGCATTAATCTTCCCCATCTGATTCTTACATATGTCCTTATACTGTAGTAACCAATCTTTCAACTGCCTTCTATGGTCCTGAGGTAGATTGCTTACCATCCTATCCCACTTCTCAATGCCTTCTTCATTTTTAAATTTATTTTGAGGCACCTCAAAATCCACACCATTTGAATGGGAATCCTCACTAGGCGGGGCAGTAACTAATACTGTTTCTCCAATTCTTTCTCTCTAGTATAATACGGTTTCAACGTGTTCACATGACATACCCGATGTCTTGTTTTTTCTATCTGGCATCTTTAGGAGATAGTTCATCAGACTGAACTTTTTCTCAATCTGACGGGGACCACCAAACCTGGCTTGGAAGGGATCTCCTGTAACTTGTAACAGTACGAACACGTCATTCCCTCAGGAAAACGCACGAGTCTCAGAGCTTTTATCTGCCACCTGCTTCATTCTCTGCTGTGCTCTCTTTAGGTACTGATTAGCTAACTCACCTACTCTTGTATAATCTCTCCCTCGCCTCTGATACATAATCTAAGTGTGAGATCTCTGACTCTGATCCTGTGAATCTTATTTTAATTAATTTGAAAGGGTCTCTCACTTCATGCCTGAATATTAACGCAAAGGGAGTGAGTTGATTAGATTCATTTGGGGCATCTCTAATGGCAAATAATATGATTGGGATACTTTTATGCCAATCATTCGGTAGTCCCGATAGTATGCTCTCAGCATGGTCTTCAAGGTTTGACGCCACCTTTCTAGAGCTCCCTGGGATTCAGAATGATACACACTGTGTTTTAATGTGCTTTATTCGTATGCTATGCATAATCTCCTTAAACAGCCGAGCAGTACAATATGACGCTTGGTCCGACTGAATCTCTCTGGGTAGCCCATACCGTGTGAAGAAAGCTACTAACTCCTTGACCTCCCTTTCTGCCTTGACACTCTGTAATGGAATTGCCTCCGACATCTGTTGGACATATCCATTATGGGAGACAAGTCCTGGTTCCCAATTTACATTCTCAGGAGGGGACCTACACAATCAATTACAACCCTTCTGAAAGGTTCTACAAATGTGGGAATTAAAGGGACTGATATTTTTCCCGCCTGTGGCTGACCTACCAGTTGTCATGGGTACCACGTATGGCAAAAGTTAACCATATCCTTGTATATTCCAGGACAATGAAAATATTTTTGTACCTTAGTCTGAGTCTGTCGAACCCCAAGGTGACCTCCTACAGGTAGCTCATACCCTACACGTAACACCTCTTATCTGTATGCTACTGGCATCACAACCTGGTGCACCTCGGCCCATTTCTCCTCTGCACTCACCTGCTGTGGATTCCATTTCCATCTGAGGATTCTATCTTTCAGGTAATAACCCTCAGGAATATTCTCTGCCTTCCATTTCAGAGTACCACAAATATAGCTTTTTTATCTTGTCGTGCTGTTTCACGTCCTTTAGCCTTTCAGGACTAAACACTTCTGTCTGACCCTCTCCCTGTTCAGGGTTTTCCTGCACTATTACGTCAAACAGTGTGTCTGCTAACAGAATCGGAGCTCCTTCATTATCCTCTTTACTTTTCACTTCGTGCTGTGACTTATGATGGTGGGATCTGGTTTAGACACAGTCTGGGAAAATGCGAGGATATTTCTGTCTCTAACTCCTCAGTTTTTTGGTCTTACCTGGGCGCCTCCACAGCAAAGGGTGTCACTCCCACCTTGGAACCTGTCAAATCAATCCCAAGAACAAACTGAATTCCCACAACTGACACTCTGTCAATCACTCCCACTGTTACTTGTCCAGTCTTGAGGTGGCACTCCAACCTGATCTTACATTGGGGAGCGCTAAATTTCTGCCCATCTATCCCTTAAATTGCCACACTCTCGGATAACAGATTAAAAAGCGTGCGCATTTGCTCATCCCTTACTATCAGCGAATGGTTAAATTCTGTATTTCTCAAAATTATAATCCTGCTCCTCTCTCCCTGTTCTTTTTGAGTAAACATTACCCACAGAGGTGAATTCTTCGTAGAGATCAGGTGCTAACTCCACACTCAGCCCCTGCCTAGGCTGTGCACTCTCCTGGAGCTCCTTGGGTCTTCTTGGGGTTTCATATACTGCCTTCACTAATTCTACTGGCTTAGCTTCTATAACTATATCTTTTCCCGTAGCGCCTTTGTTTAATGACCAGCACTGTGACTTTTCGTCTCACACTTGACCACAATCGAAGCACCTGAGGCCTTTTCCCTCTTTTGCACCCTTGTGGGCTTCTGTTTTATTCCGTGGTAAAGTCTTATCAGTGCTCTCTGCTCTTGTTTTCGCAGTGTCGGACCTCCTCTTCTCCCAGCTTCTATCCTTCACAGGACGAAGTTCTAACAGGAAGCTTGTCGTATACACCAACATGTACTGATCTGCTAATTCTGCTGTCCTTCTCACTTCCTGAACTTTCTGTTCCTCCACGTGCATCCTTACCATCTCTGGAAGTGAGTTTTTAAACTCTTCCAGCAGAATAATCTCTCTTAGAGCCCCAAAGGTCGTATCTATTTTCAAAGCATGCACCCATTGGTCAAAATGACTATGTTTCTATTCTTTCAAACTCAACATAAATCTGATCTGGTTCCTTCTTTGTGTTTCTGAACCACTGCCTATATGCTTCTGGTACCAATTCGTAAGCACTTAAAATAGTCTGTTTAACCTCTTCATAATCTCTTGACACCCTCTCCTGACAGCGCGGCTTACTAGCTCTGTCTACGCATTCAGTTTGAACTAGCATTACCCATAGATCCTCTGAACGCTCCATCTGCTTAGCCAGTTTTTCCAATGAAATAAAGAAGACTTCAACATTTTTCTCATTAAAATATGGCTGAATTTTGACATATTTATATATATCACTACCTTATCTTTTAATCTCCATCCTGTTAACTTGACTTTGTTGAATAAGTCACAACTTCTCAAGTTCAAATGCTGTCTCTTTTTGCTCAGCTTCGAACCTTCTCTCTGTCGTTTTCCTCTCTCCCTGTTTTTCTCTCTCCCTTTCTTCTCTCTCTCTTTGCTCAGCTAAGAACGTTTTCTCACTCTCTTTTTCCTCTCTCCTGTCTTCTCTCTCTCTCTCTCACTTTCTCTTCCCCCTCTCCCTCTTTGTTTATCCTCTAACTCCATTTTACTGAATTGTAATTCAAGGTTTGCTACCTCCCTTGCACTTGCCTGTTTCGCTGACACACCTAAGTGTTTGAGTAATTCCATGACAATTTCAGGTTTACATTTGTCCTCGGTAAAATCCAAATCGGATTTGTTTGTTTACTCTAAAAGTATGGCCTTTTTCTTTCTTTCTACACTTACTTGGCAAATTTGAGAATCATCTTCAAATCCCAGAACGTCTTTAGCAATGTTAAGAACCAATTCTCTGACATTTAATTTAACTAACCAGAAGTCACCGAAATTAAACAAATTGTCTTATCTACTTTTTATTTCTAGATCTTGGGCACTAACCTGCAAGTGTTTAAATCTGATGATAATTTTCGTCCCCCTAAATCTATCCTAATCTCTGTAAACCAGTTCAAATCCAGATAACGAGCCGCCCAAATCTGGTATGACACCGGTTAATCTCGCCTGCTTAATTTAACCAGCAACACAGAAAATTTTATCGCATGAAGTACAACAGAGAATAACTAATTAACAACTATTTACACCTCCTTCCTCTAGCCCATCTTTTACCATCCCCGTCTACAATACTAGTCCGATAAACACCTCCCCCCCCCGACTTAGATTTACAAAACAAAACTTCTTCTCTCAAAACCAGGCAGCTTTCTGTTCTCCTCTGCATTCCAGTTTTTTTCCCTTCTTCTATGGGATTCTGCTTTGCAGGTGTCTGATGATAAAGATACCTTGAAGAGAGATTTTTTTTTCGGCAGTCTCTCCATGCTGTCTTGGCAATTCTCCTCCCAACTGTTCAATTTTCCCCGGTCTTATACTGCCAAAGCATCGGATTTCGTTATCAGTTTTTAAGATTGCCAATGCCTGAAATTCAAACTTGATTGGAATTTGATCTCTTTGGCGGTGGGGGGGGGGGGCATACTTTGAACTGATTGGCAGAAGTCGAATTCTGTTTTGTCTCCAGGCAACCAGCTACACTAACTGCTGACCAAAAGGTTCCATTATAACTTTTTTTCAGAACACTTGGTTCTGTGAGGTAGTTCTGTTGCTTTTAACTCTCTTAAAGGTACAGTACACCTTCATCTTCATAACACTGTCCAGATTTTCCTCTGTCGTCTTTTCGAGGTTCTGCTGCACAAATGTCTTATAGACAGGTGCCTTTCAAAGAACGGTTCTGCTGGCGGTCTGTACTCATTGGTGGGGATTGGCAGTTCTCCCCCTAACGTTTCAAAATGCCTGGTTTTATACCCCAAAACATTAGATCCTTTCATTGGTTCTATTGCTATCAAATAAAGTTTCAAGTTTGATTGGATTTTGGTTTCTTGGGGGCATAATGTAAACTGATTGGTCGAATTTGAATTAGTTTTTGTATCATGGCCAGTCATCTGCACCATTGATTTCACAATCAAATGTTACATTTTAAGTTCTTTTCGTATGTGCCTCTCCTAGACCGTGCCAGCTTTCAATGTCTCTTAACAATACAGTACACACCTATACCTTCATAACACCTCCCTCCTTAAGAAAAATGAACTATCATGATGAAATGATGTCTTGAGTTTTTTTGTCTCTATACCTTAAGGACGATACCTTGACGTCCATTTGACTTTAATCTGAGTTCATATGAACTTCTTCCCACACAAATATGACATTGAATAGATATTAATCTTATGTATACTTTATCAGTTAAATCTTCAATAAATCATCTGTGATTACATTCTTATGACCTGCAACATGCATGATACAAAAATTAAAAGTGTGTGACTTGGGATTCCAACAAAATGGTCGCACATTCTTGTGTTTACTGCGTTCCAAGAATGCAAGAGGATTGTGATCCATACACATGACAGTCTCTGTCAAATTGTTCGTGATATACAACTTAAAATCTTGCAAGGCCAGTTCTTTTTCGATCATGCAGTATTTCCTCTGGTGGATGTTGAATTTCTTCAAAACTGCCAGTTCAATCCCAACATTATTTTCCTGCAGCAGTACAGCTTCAACACCTATGTCACCAGCATCGATGGCAATTTAAAAAGGTTTTGAAAAGTTTGGTGTAGCTAAAACTGGTGCGGTGATCAATATTGCTTGCAAATGGTCAAATGCCTCCTAGCACTGTTCTGCCCACCGAAACTTTGTGTTCTTCTTCAGAAAATCTGTTAACAATGCCATTAAATTGATGAAGTTTGGATCAAACTTGCGATAGAGTCTGTTTAGTTTCAAGAATCGAAGCACCTCTTTCTTCGAGGTTGGTCATGGAAATTCCTTGATGGTCTTTGTCTTTGCATTCCGTGTGGTCAACCTTACATGACCGATGTTATGCTCCAAGAACATCACCTCTGCTTTCGCGAATTCAGCTTTGTTCAAGTTCGTTATCACTTTTGATTCTCGCCGTCATTTAAAGAGCTCTGCCAACTGTACCATGTGCATATTCTACGACTTACTGAAGATTTACATCATCCAAACATACTACACAGTTTGTTAGTCTAGCCACAACTCTGTTCATGAGTCTTTGGAATGTGGATGGCGTGTTCTTCATTCCAGTGGGCATCACTTTGAATGGATAGAGCCCACTTGGGTTTACAAACGCAGAATTTTGTTTTCACCCTCTCTGATAAACGTACCTGCCCGTAACCACGCAGTGTGTCCAACTCGGTGATGTAACTAGCTTGTCCAACTTTCTGGATTTAACCCTTTGATCTTGGTATTGGGTATGAGTCTGATTTTATAACGGCGTTGACCTTCTGATAATGCATGGTAAATGGTTGAGTCCCATCTGGTTTGGGAACTAAGATGATCAGTGAACACCACTCACTCTGAATTGGTTCAATAAGATCCTCCAGCATGACTGCCACCTCCTTCTGGGCCTGTCTGGCTTTGAAATGATTAAGGTGATAGGCTTGTTGTTTTATCGGAGTAGTACTTCCTTCATCTACTTCATGTACAATAGCATTAGACCTCCCAACTGATTCTTATTTATGTCCTTATGCTGCAGGAACAAACCTTTAACTGCGTTCTATGCTCCTGAAATTGATAGCTTACTAAACCTTCGCACTCCTGAAGGACTTCTTTTATTTTTAGCATATTTTGAGGCACATCAAAATCCACACCTTCTAGATTTGATTCCTCACTCTCCATGGCAGTAACTCACACGTGTTTCTCCAGTTCTTTCCTTCTCACATAATCCGGTTTCAACATGTTCACATGACATACCCGATACTTTTTTTGTCTATCTGTCATCTTTACTAGATAGTTGATCTGACTCAACTTTTTCCCAATTTGATAGGAACCACTAATCCTGGCTTTGAAGGGATGTCCTATCACTGGTTCAATACTGATAAGTTATCCCTTCGGGAAGCAGTCTGAGTCTCAGAGCTTTTATTGCCACCTGCTTCATCCTATGCTGCGCCCTACTTTGGTGCTGTTTAGTACACTCATCTACTCGATTCAATCTCTCCTTCACCTTCCATGCATAACCTAAGTGTGACATCTCCGACTTTGGGCTGGTCAATTTTTACTTAATTAATTTCAAAGGGCCCCTCACTTCATATTAACTCAAAGGGAGTAAACTGAGTAGATTCGTTTGGGGCATCTCTCATGGCAAATGATATGAATGGGATACCTTTATCCCGATCATTCTGGTAATCCTGACTGGATGCTCTCAACATGGTCTTCAAGGTCTGATGCCAACTTTCTAAACCTCCCTGGGATTCAGATGATACGCATTGGATTTAAATTGCTGTCTCCCTAAGCTTTCCACATTACCTCCTTAAACAGTCTAGCAGTAAAACCTGATCTTTGGTCCGACTAAATCTCTCCGGGTAGCCTATACCATGTGAAGGAAGCTACTAATTCTTCTGCACCCTTTTTGCCTTGACACTCCGTAATGGAATTGCCTCTTGAAATCTGGTAGGCACATTCATTTTGTCTTACAAATACTCGTTCCCATTTTCCATTTCCGGGAGGGATCCTACACAAAATAATAAAACCCGCTTGCAAGGTTGTTCAAATGCGGGAATTGGCAGCAAATCTGCTGGTTTTCTTACCACCCGTGGCTTTCCTATCATCTGGCAAAAGTCAACCACACCCTTGTGCATTCCCGGTGAATAAAAATGACTTGAACCTTAGTCTGAGTCTTTCGGACCCCAAAGTGACCTCCTACAGGTAGTTCATGTGCTACCTGTAACACCTCCTACCTGTATGCTACCAACAACATAATCTGGTGCTCTTCAGCCCATTTCTCCTCTGCACTAACCTGCCATGGTCTCAATTTCCATCCTAGGATTCTAGCCTTGAGATAATAACCCTCCTGAATATTCTCTGTCTCCATTTCAGAGTACACATCCACATTTTTAAAAATCATTTTCTGTTTCCATTGCGAGTCCCTTAGCCTTTCAAGACTAAACACTCTCTCTGTTCAGGTCTTTACTGCACCATTATGTTACACAAGGTGTCTGTTAACTAAACCTCAACTCCTTCATCTTTCTCTTTAGTTTTTGCTTCATGCTGTGATTTATGGTAGTGGGATCTGGTTACTACACAGTCTGGGAAAATACCAGGAACATTTCTGTGTCACCTCCTCAGTTTCTTGGTCTTCCTTTGGCTTCTCCACAACAAGGGGTGTCACTCCCACCTTGGATCCTGCTCAACCATTCCCAAGAACAAACTGAATTTCTGGAACTAACACTCTGTCAATCACTCCCACTGTAACTTCCCCAGTCTGGAGTTGGCACTCCAACTTGATCTTACTTTGGGGAACACTGAATATCTGTCCACCTATCCCACAAATTACCACACGTCCGCGTAACAGAGCAGAAGGAGTGCAAATTTGCTCATCTCTTCCTATCAGCGACTGGTTAGACCTTGTCTCTCACAAACTTACAACTTCTTCCCCTTCTCCCCTTTTCGTTCTGAGTAAACTTTAACACAGAGGGGAATTCTGTACTAACTCCATACCCAACTCCTGCCTAGGCTGTGCGCTCCTCTGCAGCTCCTCGGCTCTTCTTGGGGCTTCCTTTACTATTTTCGCTAATGCCACTGGCTTAGCTTGTTTTCCACATCTTTTCCCACAGTGCCTTTCTTTAAAGATCAACACAGTAACTTTAAATGTCCCACTTCACCACAGTGGAAATACCTGAGGCCTTTTACATCCTTTCTACCCTCTTGGACTTCTTTTTTTCACCTGCGGTAAACTCTTGCCAGTGTTCTCCAATCTTTGTTGTGAAGTGTAGGATCTCCCCCTTTCCCAACTTCTATCCCTCTCAGGACAAAGTTCTGGCTGGAAGTTTCTCTTATGCACCAACATGTAATCATCTGCTAATTCTGCAGCCCTTCTCACTTCCCGAACTTTCTATTCAACCACATGAAATTTTATCATCTTTGGAAGCGATTTTATTAACTCATTCACCCGAATAATCTCTCTTAGAGCTTCATAAATCCTATCCATCGTTAAATCTCCATCAGCATGACTATATATAATTCTTTCAAACTCGACATAAGTCTGACCTGGTTCCTTCTTTATGTTTCTGAACCACTGTCTATATGCTTCTGGTACCAATTCATAAGCACTTAAAATAGCCTGTTTGACCTCTTCATAATCTCTTGACACCCTCTCCTGACAGCGCGGCTTACAAGCTCTCCCTCCCAGTTTAGCCTGAACTAGCATTACTCATAAATCCTTGGACCATTGCATCTGCTGAGCCAATTGTTCCAATGAAATGAAGAAGGCTTCAACATCTTTTTGATCAAAATGTGGCAGAGTTTTGACATATTTGTATTTCTCACTCCCTTCTGTTTTAATTCCATCCTGTTAACTTATCTTTGCTGACTAAGCCACAACTTCTCACGTTCAAATTCTCTCTCTTTTTGCTCAGCTTCGAACCTTCTCTCTCTTTCTTTTTCCTCTTTCACTTTTTTCTCTCTTGTTCTCTTTCTTCTCTCTCTCTCTTTCTTTCTTTACCTCTCTCCCTCTGTTTATCTTCTAACTCCATTTTCCTTTACTGTAATTCAAGTTTTTCTACCTCGACTGCACTTGTCTGTTTCTCTGAGACACCTAAGTGTTTGAGTAATTCCCTGACAATTTCAATTTTTCTTTTGCGGATCGAGCATCTTTGCGGATTCAAAAATTATGGCTTTTTTCCAACCTTCAAAACTTGCTTGGTCAATTTGAGAAGCATCTTCAAATCCCTAAACGTCTTTACAAATTTTAAGAGCCATTTATCTCACTTTCAACTTAACCAAACAGAAGTCACCAAGATTAAACAAATTTGTCTCAGATACGTTTTATTTAAAGATCTAGGGCACTAACTTGCAAGTGTTTAACTCTACGGGCTTTTTCATACCCCAAACCTTTTCAAACATGTCCAAATCTCAGAGTGGATCTGGCTAAACGTGTTCAAATTGAAGACACAAGCACCAACATATTTTGAGGCGGGATAAACCCCTCTGTTAATTTAAACTAGGAACACAGAAAAAAATCACCTCACAGTGTAATCTGTTAATATTCGAGAGGCAAGTAATTATCCCAGAGGTCACTAATTACAGTAAAAGTTAGCAACTTTATTCTTTAAGTCCAACAGAAAATATGGAAACCAACAAATACTTATAATTCCGTTCTCTTGAACCTATCTTTTTTTAACTCCTCCGATTAAAAAGAAAATCCGGATTAAGATTTATAAAAAAATTCTACTTTCAAAACCGGTCAGCTTTCAAACTGCCTCTTCCTCCAAAGATTTTCCTCTGTTGTCTTTCGATGTTCTGCTGTGCTAAATGTTTACAGATAGATACCTTTCAGGTATCTGTTCTGCTGGCAGTCTGTACTTGTTAGTGGCTTGGCAACTCTCCCCCTAACTGTTCAAAATGTCTGGTTTTATACCCTAAAACATTGCATCATTTCATTGGTTTTAATATTATGAAAATACTGAATTGAAATTTGATTGGATTTTGGTATCGTGGGGCATAATTTAAACTGATTGGCAGAATATGAATTTGTTTTTGTTACATGGTAACTCAACTGCACTATTGGTTTGACAGTCAAATTTTACTTTTGAAGTTCTTTCAATATGCTCTGTCATCTCTATGGCAATGCCAGCTTCCAGTCTCTCTTGAAGGTACAGTGCACACCTACACCATCATAACACCTACTCCCTGAGGAAAAAAAATGCAACATCATAATGAAATGATGACTTAAGTTTATTTTGTCTTTGTACCTTAACCACAATACCATGGCAGACATATGACTTTAATTTGAGTTTGTCTTAAGATCTTCCCACACACACATATATATATTTATATATAAAACATTGAATAGATGCCAATGTTATCGATACTTTATCAGTTAAATCCATGATAACGCATCTGTGATTACATTCTTAGGACTCGCAACATGTACGATATGTAAATTGAAAGTCTGTAACATAAGACTCCACGGAATAGTCACATAATCTTGTCTTTACAGCGTTCAAAGAATATAAGAGGGTTGTGATCCGGGTACACAACCGTCTCCGGGACATTGTTTGTGATGTATGCCTCAAAAAGGTGTAAGGCCAGTACCAAATGCAATAGTTCTTTTCTGATCACGGAGCATTTCCATTGGTGAGATGTTGGATTTCTTCGAACAGTAACCAACTGGCAGTTCAGTCCCATTATCATCTTCTTGAAGCAGTACAACTCCAATTCCTATGTCACTCGCATCGTTGGCAACTTTAAAAGTTTTTGAAAAGTTTGGTGGAGCTAAAAGTGGTTAATGTTGCTTTCAAATGGTCGAATGCCTCCTGGCATAGTTTTCGTCCACCGAAACTTTGTGTTCTTCTTCAGCAAATTGGTTAATGGGGCCACTGCACTGCTGACGTTTGGAACAGACCTCCGATAGAATCCGCTTAGTCCCAAGAATCTAAGCACATCTTTCTTTGAGGCTGGTCGTGGGAATTCTTCGATAGCCTTCGTCTTTCTATTCCATAGGGTGAAACTTCCAAGATTGATAATAATGTGCCAAGAACGTCACCTCTGCTTTTGCGAACACAGTTCTTGTTAAGTTTATTTCCAGTTTTGCTTCTCATCGTTGTTCGAAGAGCTCTGCCAACTGCACCCTGTGATGCTTCCAGGATTTACTAAAGATAACTACATCGTCCAAATAGACTACACAGTTTGATAACCTAACCACAACACTGTGCATGAATCTTTGGAATGTGGCAGGTGCATCCTTCATTCCAAAGGGCATCACTTTAAATTGATACAGCCCAACTCGGGATACAAACGCGGAAAACTTTTTCGCTGTCTCTGATAAAGGTACATGCCAGTAACCACACAGTAAGTCCAACTTGGTGATGTAACTGGCTTCGCCAACTTTCTGGATACTGTCCTCCAATCTAGTTCTTGGGTATGAGTCCGATTTTGTAATGACATTGACCTTCTGATAATCCATGCAAAATTCTTGAGTCCCATCTGGTTTGGGAACTAAGACAATTGATGAACTCCACTTGCTCTGGCTTCATTCAATGATATACTTATTGAGGATGGCCTCCACCTCTTCTGGACCTGTCTGGCTTTGAACAGATTAAGCCAATAGGAGTGTTGTTCTATAGTATTCCGTATGTTTACTTCATGTACAATGGCATTAGTCCTCTCTATCTGTTACTTACATGTGTCCTTACACTACAGTTACAAACCTTTCAACTCTGTTCGATACTCCTAAGACAGATATTTGACTAACCTATCGAATTCCTCAAGGACTTCTTCATTTTTGAGATATATTTTGAGGCACATCAAAATCCACCCCATCTGGATTTGATTCCTCACTTTGCACAGCAGTAACCAACACATGTTTCTCCAGATCTTTCTCTCGCATAAAACGGTTCCAATATGTTCACATGACATACCTGATACTGTTTATTTTCTACGTGGCATCTTTACTAGATAGTTCAACTGACTCAACGTTTTCTCAATTTGTTTAGGACCACTAAACCTTGCTTTGAAGGGATCTCCTATCGCTGGTAATGATACTAACACGTCATCCCCTCGGAAAACGTTCGAGTCTCAAAGCTTTTATCTGCCACCTGCTTCATTCTATGTTGTGCCCTCTTTAGGTGCTGTTTAGGTAACCCACCTATTCGATCTCATCTGTCCCTCACCTCCGATGAATAATCAAAGTGTGAGATCTCTGACTTTGGTCCTGTCAATTTTTACTGAATTAATTTCAAAGGGCCTCTCACTTCATGCACGAATATCAACTCGAAGGGAGTGAACTGAATCGATTTGGGACATCTCGAATGGCAAGCAATACAAATGGGATAAAGGTATATCCCAATTATTCAGGTAATCCTGACAGCCTGCTCTCAATATTGTCTTCAAGGTCTGATGCCACCTTTTTAAAGCTCCTTGGTATTCAGGATGAGCTGCAATAGATTTAAAGTGCTGAATACCTCATCGACCCATGACCTCATTAAACAGCCTATCCGTCCAATTGAGTCTCTCTGTGTAGCCCATACCATGTGAAGAGAGCTACTAACTCCTCTCCCAACATTTTTGCTTTAATACTCTACAATGGAATTGCCTTCAGAAATTTGTTGAACACATCAATTCTGGTTAACAAATACTGGTTCCCCATTTTTATTCCTGGGAAGTGACCGACATAAAACAAATATAACCTGCATCAAAACTTCTTCAAATGCGGGAATTGTTAACAAATACCGCCTATGGCTTACCTCCCATTTGACATGTAAACACGTATGGCAAAGGTTAACCACATCCTTGTGAATTCCAGGCCAATGAAAATGCGTTTGTAAATGGGCAGCATGGTGGCACAGTGGTTAGCACTGATGCCTCGCAGCGCCAGAGACCCGGGTTCAATTCCCAGCTCAGGCGACTGTCTGTGTGGAGTTTGCACATTCTCCCCGTGTCTGCGTGGGTTTCCTCCGGGTGCTTCGGTTTCCTCCCACAGTCCAAAAATGTGCAGCTTAGGTGAATTGGCCACGCTAAATTGCCCGTAGTGTTAGGTGTAGGGGAATGGGTCTGGGTGGGTTGCGCTTAGGCGGGTTGGTGTGGACTTGTTGGGCTGAAGGGCCTGTTTCCATACTGTAAGTAATCTAATCTAAAAACCCCAAGAATACCTCCTACAGGTAGCTCATGTGCTACCTGTAACACCTCCTGCCTGTGTGCTATTGGCAACACAATGCACTTCAGCACATTTCTCCTCTGCACTAACCTGCTGTGGTCTCCATTTCCATCTGAGGACTCTATCTTTCAGATAACAACCCCCAGGAACATTCACTGCCTCCTTGTCAGAGTATGCACCCACATATAAATTTTTAATTGTCTTGTCTTTCTATTGCAAGATGCTTAGCCTTTGACACTAAACACCTCTGTCTGACCCTGTACCTGTGCAGGCTTTTCGTAAAACAGGGTGACTGCGAAGTTGGGCTCCTTCATGTTTCTCTCTAGTATTTATTTCGTGCTGTGACGTATGATAGTGGGATCTTCTTACTAAACAGAGTGGGAAAATACAAAGACATCTCGGTTTTAACTCCTCAGTTTCTGGTCTTCCTCGGGCTTCTCCACAACACAGGGTGTCACTCCCACCTTAGATCGGCTGAGTAATTTTCAAGAACAAACTCGATTCCTGAAAATGAAACTCTGTCAATTACTCCCGTTGCAACTTCCCCAGTCTCAATTTGCCTCTCCAACCTGATCTTACACAGGGCACTTTAAAGTTCTGCCCATCTGTCCCACAAATCGCCACACTTGCGGGTAGCAGATCAGAAAGAGTGCAAATTCGCCCATCTCTTATTGTCAAGGGCTGGTTAGATAATGTATCTCTCAAAATTATAACTTGTTGTACGTCTCCCCCGTTATTCGGAGTAAATATTACCCACAGAGGCAAATTCTTTGCGGAGATCAGGTACTAACTCCATACTCAGCCCCTGCCGAGGTTGTGCACTCTCCTGCAGCTCCTTGGCTCTTCTTGAGGTCTCCTTTACTACTTTCACAAATACTACTGGCTTAGCTTCTTTTATCACGTACTTTCCCACAGTGCCTTTCTTTCACGATCAGCATTGTGACTTTACGTGTCCCAAGTTGCCATAATGGAAACATCTGAGGCCTCGTTTCCCTCCTCCTGGGCTTCTTTTTTAACCTGTGGTAAACACTGACCAGTTGTCTCTACTCTGTTTGCATGTGTAGGATCTCCCCTTCTCCCAACTTCTATCCCTCACTGGACGAGGTTCTGGCCGGAAGCTTGTCTTCTGCACCAACATGTTTTCATCTGCTAATTCTGCTGTCCTTCTCACTTCCCGAACCTTCTGTTCTTCCATGTGAATTCTGTTCATTTCTGGAAGTGAGTTTCAAAACTCTTCTAGCAGAATAATCTCTTTTAGAGCCTCATCGGTCTTATCTATATTAAAAGCTCCCCCACCCATCTATAAAAATGAGTACGTTTAATTCTTTTGAATGCATCATAAGTCTGACATGGTTCCTTCTTTATGTTTCTGAACTGCTTTCTATATAGTTCTGCTAACAATTCATAAGCACTTAAAATAATCAGTGTGACCTCTTCATAATCACTTGACCCCTCACCTACCAGTTTAACCTCAACTAGCATTACCCATAAATCCTTGGACCACTCCATCTGCCTAGCCAATTTTTTTCAATGAAACAAAGAAGGCATCAACATCTTTCTCATCAAAATGTGGCAGAGTTTTGACATTTGTATATATGACTACTTTCTATTTCAATCTCCATCCTGTTAACTTGACTTTGCTGACTCAGTCACAGCATCTCAAGTTCAAATTCTCTCTCTTGTCGCTCAACTAAGAACCTTTGCTTTATTTCTTTTTCCTCTCTCCCTCTTCCTGTCCCTTTCTTCTTTCCCTCTGTGCTCAGCTAAGGAACTTCTCTCATTCTCTTTTGCCCCTCTCTTCTCTATCTATTTCTCTTTTCTTCTCTCTCTTTCTCTTTCTCTCTCGCTTTGTTTATTTTCTAACTCCTTTTTCCTCTTGTCAGTTAAGCTTTTCTAACTCTACTGCACTTGTCTATGCCTCTGATACACCTAACTGTTTGAGTCATTCCCTTACAATTTCAGTTTTACATTTGACCTTGGCTAAACCCAAGTCTAACCTGTTTGCTTACTCTAAAAGAATGGCCTTTCTATTTCCTTCTAAACTTCTTTGGCAAATTTGAGAATCATCTTCAAATCCCAGAACCACTTTAGCAATTGTATGAGCCATTTCTCTCACTTTTAATTGAACCAACCAGAAGTCACCGAGATTAAACAAATTGTCTCACATACGTTTTATTTAAATACCTAGAACTCTTACCTGCAAGTGTTTAACTCTACTGGGCTTTTATGGACTCCAAATATATTGAAATCCATCCAAATCTCAGTGTGGGTTTGCCTAAACTGCTTTTCGTGGATAAAACCCCACAACTATTATGACATGGGGTAAACCCCTCTGTTAATTTAAACTAGCAACATAGAAAAGATTCACCCCATGCTGTAATCTGTTAAAATTCGAGAGGCAAGGAATGATTCTGGTGGTCACTATTTAAAGTAAAAATTAACAGCTTTATTCTTTAAGTCCGAGAGAGAGAATATGAAAATCAACGACCACTTACAACTCCTTTCTCTTTAACTTTTTTTTAACCTCCCACTCTACAGTACTAGCCCGATAAAAAAATCCGGTAAAGATTTACAAAAAAAAATCCTTTTTCAAAATTGGTCAGTTGTCTAATCTTCTCTTTGTTCTACTGAACAAACGTCTTATAGACACGTACCTTCCAGGGAACTGTTCTACTGGCAGTCTGTACTTATTGGTGGCTTGGCAGCTCTCCCCTTCACTGTTCAAAATGTCCAGTTTTATGCCTCAAAACATCACATCATTTGATTGGCTTCAATATTTTGAAAATGCTAAATTCAAATTTGAATGGATTTTGATATCTTGGGACATAATTTAAATCGTTTGGCGAATTTGAATTTGTTTTTGTATCATGATAACTCATCTGGTTTCACAGTCAAATGAGACATTTTAAATTCTTTCAGTATGTTCTGTGCCTTTCTAAGGCAGTGCCAGCTTCCAGTCTCCCTTAAAGGTACAGTACAGACCTTCAAAACACTGTGTGTATTAAAAGTTTGTGTGTGTGTGTGTGTGTGTGTGCATGTGTGCGTGTGTGTGTGTGTGTGTGTGTGTGTGTGCATGTGTGTATGTGCCATCTCTCTATGTATATCTATATGTGTGCATATCCACCTCTCCATAGAGTGCGAGATATTTCGTCCAGAGAATGAATGAATGATAAAGTTTCAAATCTTCTCCGTTTCCCTTTTGTGTTTAAAGTGACATGCTGCCACTCTCTGCTGGTAGATAGACACCACTGCACAGGCGTGTGACAGGATAGTAAAGATCAGCTTTATTAACGCTGTGCAGGTCCAAGAGTGCAAAAACAAATCTCGGTTCCTGAAGCTAACCTTGATCAAATATACTCTCCTTACAATCCACGGACTGCATGGTGAGTGCAATTCTGATTTCACTCCTATAAGATGGATGTTGGCGAAATTTGAAAGGGTTCAGAAAAGATTTGCTAGGATGTTACCAGGGTTGGAGTCTTTGAGCTATCGGGGGAGAGCTGAGTAGTCTGGAGTTGTTTTCCCTGGACTATTGGAGGCTGAATGCTGACCTCATATATGTTTACTAAATCATAAGGGTCACAGATCAGGTAAATAGATGAGGTCTTTTGCCTGGGTTGGGGGAGTCCAGAACTAGAATTCATAGGTTTAGGGTGAGAGGGGAAAAAACTTAAAAGAGACCGAAGAGGCAACTTTTTCGCGCAAAGCATGTTGCATGTATGGAACGAGCTGCTAGAGGAAGTGGTGGAGGATTGCTCAATTGCAATATTTAAAAGGCATCTGCATGGTTTACATGATTAGGAGGCATAAGAGGGATAGAGGTCTTAAATGACTTGCACTTTCTTCTTAGACTGTGACCCCTACTTCTGGACTTACCCAACATTCGGGAACATTCTTCCACATCTAGCCTGTCCAGTCCTATCAGGGGTTTATGTGTTTCTATGATTATTGACAATTAATTATCCTCATTGTATACAATAAAATCACGTGTGCCGCTGGTAAAGCACAGCAGGCCAGGCAACATACGAGGAGCAGCAGAGTCGACAATTCAGGCATAAGCCCTTCATCAGGAATTCCAAGCTCCCAACTCCTAATACTTGATGCTCTGACCAATAAAGGAAAGCATACGAAATGGCCTTTCACTACCCTATCTACCTTCGACTCTACTTTCAAGGAACTATGAATCTGCATTCTAAGGTCTCTTTGTTCAGCAACACGCCCCATCAGAACCAACATTTCTCATTGGAAATTCCTGATGAAGGGCTTATGCCTGAAAAGTCAACTCTCTTGCTCCTCGGATGTTGCCTGACCTGCTGTGCTTTTTCCGGGCCACACATTTTGGCTCTGATCTCCAGCATCTGCAGTCCTCACTTTCTCCTGAATAAAATCAATCCAGGTGAGTTACACTTGAGAATCTTATGGTTAGTTGTGTGCAAGTGTCGCGCCCTTTGGGTCAAATAGTTTCTAGGCTCACCTAGTCTAGATGTTTGTGTAACATGTCTGATAAAGGTTGTTTAGAAAATGCATGCACTCTAGATTCACATCGAGTAAGATTTCAGTTACATTTTGTTATGGATCAGTTCAGAACCACTCAAAATATTTGAAGATCGTAGTCTAGAACCTAACCTTTTATTATTTTAAAGGCAGAAATAACGTGCTGTGTTGGAGGTGCAATTTAACTGGTCAAAGTAATCGATGCGATGCAAACGCAATTTATTTGAACATTAGTTACCATAAAAACAAAAAAAAGGAGCATTTTTAAATGAATTGACTACAAAAGAACACTCACAGAATAATGCACACAGTGACTGTTACTAATTAATGGTTCCAGTGTCGTAACATCGCGTAAATGTTCTCCTTGGCAAAACGGCCAATTCAGACACAGATTACTGCATGCAGTTCTCCAATCCCAGTGGAAAAAGTTATCAGGAGAAAATTCGGAGAGGAGCAGTTAGGAGACATCTACTGAAGTTTTCAACTCTGCTGAGACCCCAACAGCTTCTGATGCTTCTGGAAAATCCAAACCCCAGAAATCCTGACCTGTAAGAACAGGCAACATTCTATTGAGGCCATAAAAAAACGCCGAGGCCTCCTCAGAATTTCAGTTAAGTGGTCTTCACTAGCCAGCTCTACACCTCTTGGTTAGTCTCACCCTTAAAAGACACCGGGATAAAGTAACCCCTTAATGCCACAGCATCGTCACATAATCCAGATTGCACACAGGAGCTCCACAAGTTTCATTTTCAACCAGTTATCACTGTTACTCCGTAACCTTGAGATGGTGAGGCTGTCCATATGGCTCTTGTCTCCCTGGGGTTTCTGTACTGCATGCTCATGGGATTGCATCATGGTGGTGATCACCCCGCAGAGGTAGATGGCAGCATCACCCCTCCCGACGTCGCTGATGGTCAAGGTGCTGCGTTTCTGTTCCCGGTGAAGAGTGGCCTGGACCTTCCCTGCTGTGACCAGGCTGCCCGAGACGACGATTAGAAGTTTCAGATCCCGTCCACCCCGCCACTGATACCACTTCACGAAGCTGAGTAAAGCACTGGTGCTGCAGTGCATTGTCACTGTGGAGCCTTCCACAGCTTCCAGCGCCAGGGGAGACTGTGCGATCTGCTCATTGGCCAGGAGCTCTGTAACATAGAATCAGTCTCCATGGGAGAAATGATAAGAGGTGATAACAGTGCAAGCATCAAGCCTCCTGGAAAACACATTGTATTTCCCAACAGGAAACTGGTCATTTATTCCAATGGGCCTGTCCTGGTATATACTCACATTCCCTGTTTGTTCTCAAACTATTTTAAATAAAGTCTTTTCTCTTCCCATCCCTGTGTTTCATAGTCTGGTAGTTAAAAAAAAACACATTTACAGCATTCACGTTATCCAGCCTTATGTCAGAGTCTTTGCTTCTCAACCTTCACTCTGAGGAAATGCCTCGACTTGATGCCCCAACATGCTATTAGCTGCTGGGTGATTGGATGCCTGAGGAGTTGTGTGCGTTGCTGGCTGGCATAGTGCTTGTTTCCCACCCCTAATACCCATGGAAAGGATAGTGAACTGCCTTTTATGATGAGCTCCCTAAAAACTTTTATAGCACTTGTTATGGAGATAGACCCAGGGAGCCGTGAGAGAGGGGAGTGCAGGATATTGACCCAGTGACACTATAGGGTCAGGGTGGTGAGTGACTTAGAGGGGAACTTGCCACTAACGGCGTTCCATGTTCCTGTCCTTCGAGAAGGATATGGTCGTTGGTTTGGAAAGTGCTGCCTGTTTTCGTGCTTACCTCCCGCACTCAACAATAAAGGGCAGCTTTAACAAGTCGAGTCATAACGCTGTCTCAAAACGGTGATGTGAAAAAGATCGCATCATGATTGTGGTGAGAATCTACAGTGCAACTCACCTGGGATGAATGCATTCAGCCTGAGGATGATCAACAGTAATCGCCCCTCCGTTTTCATGTCCTATGTGCGAAGTGCCGCACTGAAATGAACGGCAGCTCTCCTGTTTATAGATCAGACTCGGAAGTGCTGATGATATACTTCCACCCACATGATAACATCCACCCACACACAAAAAAACAATGACCTGGGCCCCCAAACGTTTCCATCTGTGCTCGCCGATGTTAGTGATAAGGGGTGTGTGCATATGCGCGTGCATGTTTGTGTATTTTAAATGTTTGTTGTGTGCATTTGTTTTGAGGTCATTTCGTGTGTACGGCAATGTGTTTTGCTGTGTATTATTCTGACTGTCTCAATGACTGATGATGAACATGCTGAAAAAATTAGAAATGTTCAAGTCGAGCATCGTCTCACAGGTCTAAGGTCACCTCAGAAGCTGCTGACTGTCGCTATTTTCGACTGGGGGATGATAATGAATGAAGTGGTTAAAAAAAATCTCAATCTGTTTCCACGCTTCATTCCCTTCCCTTCTATGCAACGCGACGCCTCCCTCTGCCGGCAGATATTTGTTACTGCACAAGAGGTAGGTCAAGCTTTTTCAGCACAACATAGAATCGCAGAGTCATCGAGATGTACAGCATGGAAACAGACTCTTTGATCCAACTCCTTCTTGCTGATCAGATAGTCTAAACTAATCTCGACCTCTTTACCAGCTCTTGGCGATCAGGCTCCTTTTAAATCTTTCCCCTCTCACCATAAAGCTCTGCTCTCTAGTTCTGGACTCGACCAACCCAGTGAGAGTACCTTGTGTATTTACCCTGTCCATGCCTCTGATGATTTTATAAACCTCTGTAAGATCACCCCTCGGCATCCGACGCCACGGAAACAGCTCTAGCCTATTCAGTCACTCCCTATAGCTTTACCCCTCTCCAACACTGGCAAAATCCTTGAAAATCTTTTTCTGAATCATTTCAAGTTCCACAGCATCCTTCTGATAAGAGGGAGACTAGAATTATACACAATATTCCAACATTCCATTAGGCTAACCAATGTCCTGTACAGCCACAACATGACCTGCCAACTCTTATATTCGATGCTCTGACCAATAAAGGAAAGCATGCCAAACGCCGTCATCACTATCCTATCTACCTGTGACCCTATTTTCAAAGAACTATGAACCTGCACTCCAAGATCTCTTTGTTCAGCATCATTTCACAGAACCACTAAGTGTATAATTACTGTTCTGATTTGCCTTTCCAAAATGCAGCACCTCAAATATATCTAAACTAAATTCAATCTGCCACTCCTCAGCTCATTTGCACATCTAACCAAGGCCCCATTGTACTCTGAGGTCATCTTCTTCGCTGTCTGCTACACCTCCAACTTTGGTATCAATTGCAAACTTACTAACGATACCTCTAATGTTCACATCTAAATCTTTTATACAAATGACAATAAACACTGGACCCAGAACCGATCCGTGTGGCACACCATTGGACACATGTCTTCAGTCTGAAAAGCAACCCACCACCACCCTCTGTCTTCAACTTTCGAACCAGTTCTGTACCCGAATGGCTAGTTGTCCATGTATTCCATGTTTTCTTACCTTGGTAACCAGTCTACCACGAGAAACCTGGTTGAACGCCTTCTGTCGTCCATATAGATAGGTCCATCACTCTGCCCTCATCAATGCTCTTCATTACTTCTTCAAAAAACTCAATCATTAGTGAGACATGATTTCCCATGCACCAAGCCAAGTTGACTATCCCTAATCAGTCCTTGCCTTTCCAAATACATGTAAATCCTATCCTTCAGGATTCCCTCCAACAACGTTCCCACCACCAATGTCAGTCTCACTGGTGTAGAGGTTCCTGGATTTTCCTTACCACCTTTCTGAAAAAAATGATCCCGTCTTAGCCAACCTCCAGTCTTCTGGCGACTATTGATGACATCAATATCTCAGCAAGGGGACAGGCAATCACTTCCCGAGCTTCCCACAGAATTCTAGGTTACAGCTGATCAGGTACTGTGGATTTATATTCCTCTATGCATTTTAAGACATCCAGCACCTCCTCCTCCTCTGTAATATGGGCACTTTCAAGATGTCACTGTCTATTTCCCCATATTCTGTATCTTCCATGTCTTTCATGTTCCTAACCATACTCTGAGCTCATCTGCCTTCGCTGTGAGGCCTCTTGCATTAAATAATCGCTGTTTAATTAATCAGTCCTAGCTCGTTCTCTGTTTTGTTCCTGACTTTCTGACTTGCTCCTTTTCCCAACTGTACCAGTGTCAGACTGATCTCTTTCCTCACTATCTCGCTGGGTGCCACCCTAACACCCTCACCTGACTAGTTTAAATCCACCTGAACAGCTTGAGTAAATCCCCCTGCCAGTATATTTGAACCCTTCCAATTCAGGAACATTAGTCCTTCTTATACAGGTCGCTCCAACCCCAGAAGAGATTCCAATGATTCAGAACAGTGAGCCCTTCTCCCTTGCACCAGTTCCACAACCACGTATTCATCTGCTCTATCATTCTATTTCTACCTTCACTAACTCATCACGTCAGGATTAATCCAGAGGTTGCTACCCCCAAGGACCTCCTTTTCAAATTGATGCCTAGCTTTCTCTATTCTCCCTTCTCGATTCCCATCCTTTCCCCTTCCTATATCGTTAGTTGCAATGTGTACAATGACCTCCTGCTGGTCCCTCTCCGCTTTGAGATTATTCTTCACTCTGCCTCCGAGATATCCTTGATCCTGGCACCAGGAAGGCAACACACCATTCTGATTTCTAGCTTCCGGCCACAGCAATGTTTGTCTTGCCTCTGACTCGAGAGTCCCCGAACACAATCGATTGCTTGGAACCTGAAGTGCCCTTCGTTACATTAGAGCCAGTCTCGGTGCCAGAAACTTGACAGTTCGAGTTACATCCCCCTGAGTATCCATCATACATTCCCCGCCTACATTTTCCAAAACATCATATTTGTTTGAGATAGGGATAGGCATTAGATTCTTCTACTCTACCTGACCCCCTCTCTTTTCTTTCCTGGATGGCATCCATCTACTTGACTTTACCTATGATTTTTCTCTCCTCCTATAACTGACATCCATCACATCCCCGGCTCCTGCACATTCCTCAATGCCTCTAAGTGGGTCTCCAACAGATCCATGCGATCTGACATGAATTGCAACCAAAGGCATTGCCTGCAGACATAATCATCCGTAACATGGAACTCTCCCTAACCTCCAAAATCTGGTAGGAATAGCACATCACTCTGCTAAAGGCCACCTTTGCACGTTAACAAACTACGGACCCAGAAAATAACACCGTCTTACTGCTCTAAATAAATACTGTTCCAGGCTAACATAGTACCTAGTTTTTTTATTTAAAAAAAGTAATCAAGAGACAGATATCAGTAAAACTTATGATCAGAAAGAAATAGCACATTCTACTCATTGTTGCAGATTTATGGCAAGGTTAAACTTAAAAAAAAAATGCTGTGAGCTCTCCTACAGAACTTGCTCCAAGGTCAGTTGTGAATTTCGCCCTTTGTTCATTTTTCTAAGACACACTCCGATTTTCAGAAATACTTGAAATCACGCAGTCAAAGCCAGTAGTTGTATGGATTCACTGCTGTGTCAGCAGCGTAGGTTTCTTTCTTTGACTGTAACCGTCCCTGTCTTTGCCTCTTTCCCTTCTATTTAAAGTTCCGTTGTTTTGGTCTTTCCCCCAAAGCTCCGAAACAACGCAACAGCTTATAAAACAGGGATTACTGCTCCTGGAATTCGAGGAAATCAACTCCAGCGCATAAAATACTTGAAAAAAGGAACCAATCTTACAGCACCGTTTTCCTCGTTCTCCATCTTGGATTAAATTCAACTCACAGGCAGGGATAACCTGCAATCTTTGGTACTCTCAACTCGCATGCCCAGCTGAAATGCATAAATTCACAGAGGACATTTAAATGTTATTTGGTCCTTTGCTTTGTGTTGTTCAACCGAGTATCATTCTGAGGAGCCTTTTCCACATTTCCCATGTCAGTTTCTCGAAACAACAATCTACAGTTTATGAAGAGGACGTGTTTACTCAGTGTGAGTTTCGGCTGTCCATGTTTGCACACATGGACAGCTCTCAAAATGGAATGAAAATGATTTTTCAAGCAGAGTCGAAGTTAGATTCTCTCCAACGGCGGGTTGTAATCCAGCTGTTTCCAAACATTGGAAAACGTGCATAATTTCTTGCTTTTTATTGACAATTAACAGACCAGATATTCAACTGCACTGCTGGACGTTCAAGTGTGGAATCATTTCATTTTGAACGCCACTAGCATAACATAAAATTGGTTAGTGATATTCCAGGGTTATGATTTGGCGGTGCCAGTGTTGGTCTTGGATGGACAAAGTCAGAACTCACATGACACCCGGTTATTTTCCCAACAGGTCTATTTGAAATCCCAATAACTCAATCTGATGAAAAAAACACTGCTCTGAAAGCAACGTGATTGCAATTAAACCCTTTGGACCATAGCCTGATGTTGTGTGACTTCTGAGTTTATTCCAGTCTGCAGAGAAATGAACTTGAGCAAACATACTTTATGTTCCTCAACTTCAGAATATTGCCAGTATGCAACCAACCTGCGTGAGTGGTCTTTTTGCATTGCGGTAATGCCCCCGCCTTTGAGTGCAGCAGCACATGTTCAATTCCCCCATGCTGTCGAGGTATATAGACAAAATTAAAAAGGACGGACTAGAAAAGTTGTTTTCACCTATTGGAAAATCTAACATCAGACAGCGTAATCTCAATATAAGAAGTCACACATTGAAGTTAGGGATGAGGAGTCATTTCTTCTTTCAGAGGAAAAGTAATCTGTGGAAGTATTTATTACTGTCTCGTGTGAGATAGATATGGAACTACTAGATATCCTGGGCTTGAGTCCTCTGGAGGTTACGACAGATAGACAGACATGATTGAATTGTAACATATCTAATCCTAGTGAACTTGTTTCGGTGCGCTGACTTCATCGGTTTTCTCCACACTGACCATCTCTGAAATCCCCACACTGGTCCTTCCATAATTTTCACACTGCTCAATTGGAATCCCCACTCTGAACGTGTGTGTGTGTGTGTGTATGTGTGTGCGTATATGTGAGTGTGTGCGTGTGTGTGTATGTGTGTGTGTGCGTGTGTGTATGCGTGTGTGTGTGTATGCGTGTGTGTATGTGTGTGTATGTGTGTGTGTATATGTGTGTGTATATGTGTATGTGTGTGTGTATGTGTGTGTATATGTGTGTGTATATGTGTGTGTGTGGGTATATGTGTGTGCATGTGTGTATGTGCATGTGTGTGTGTATATGTGTGTATGCGTGTGTGTGTATGTGTGTGCATGTGTGTGTGTATATGTGTGTGTATATGTGTGTGTGTGTGTGTGTGGGTATATGTGTGTGCATGTGTGTATGTGCATGTGTGTGTGTATATGTGTGTATGCGTGTGTGTGTATGTGTGTGTGCATGTGTGTATGTGTGTGTGTGTGTGTGTGTGTGTGTGTGTGTGGGTGTGTTGATGCTTCTGTCAGATTGAATGCCGCTGTGCTTCCTCTGACTTATTCCTTGGCGATTTTTGTGATGCCAGTTGTAGTAACTTCAGGTCACCAACAGAGGCCGGCATTGTGTCGCTTTCAACACAGATTGAATTGCAACACGGAGAGGCTTTGACACTTTTGAATTCAGTTAAAGTCGCGACAATTATCTCCCATCGCTTCCAGTGAAGTGCTGACACTTGGACTCATGCACAGCCACACAAGCGCGTGAATGCACATACACGTATAAACACACACACACAAACTGAGGTACTTGGAGCCGAAGATAGCTCCTCTAACATTATTCAGATGTGCAGTAGGTTCAATTCTGTGAGGCTTCTGTGTTCAGTAAGGGAGGAAGACACCCATAGAGGGGAGGAAAGAAGGTGAGACTGAGCTCAGTGAAGCATGCTGAGATGAACTAACGGACGGAGAATGTAATGATCTTGAGCCTGGAGACAAACAGCAATTGAGGACCATAATAAAGGAGAAACTGGTGGCATCAGATAAACTGTTGGATAAGGTTAAGATTGAGTCCAATGATGTGGAAGGTGGGACCGTAATTTGAGAGGTGGCAGTTTGTGGGGCTGCAAGGACCATCGGTTGATTGGAAATCTTGGAGGCCATGTGGGCAATTCGGTGGCCACATTGATTGGCTTAAAAAGCAAGTTGTCAGTTCAGGAAGTTGGGCAAAAAAAAGGAGCAGAGTCTTGAGGATAAACGATGCAGTAAATCTGGGGATGGAGGCAAATTGTCTCAATTCTCAGTGTTCCATTTAAGTGCAGTCACTACACCACAGCTCGGGATGTGTTGCAATGTCAATTCACTGAGAGTCTGCTCTCTTGCTTCACCACATACAACATTACCGCCCCCCCTCCCCACAAGGCAGGGAAGTTGGAACCTCCAGAAACACATCAGCGGTTTATTGAGGGAGGGGTATTGGAATGGGTTGTCTTCAAATCTCGGAGCTCCCTGTCACACAGATGTCAGCGACAATGCGGCTACTCAGCGTCTGGATTGTGTGTGGAGCAATTATGGCAGGTGAATGTCGAAGAAATCCAATTTATATGCATTTTTGAAATCATAGTTTTACTGAGCACAGACTGACGCTTAAACGTTGATGTCTTTTTTCCCTTTCAGACCTGAGTCATGGAGATTCTGTCACTCAATTAACCTCCTCAGATGTTCGGAGATTAGGAGAGGCGGTGATTCTAAACTGTACCTATGATACCACATCGAGCTACTACACATTATACTGGTAACGACAGTACCTAGGCACTCAGACAGAGTACATAGTGTCAAAATATATTACTGGCAGTTAGGATAAAGCAGATTTAGCGAAAAGTCGTTTCTTTGCAGAACTTCAGACTTCGAACAAATTCATCAATTTGACAATCATTGGGCTAGAACTGACTGACGCTGCAATATATGATTGTGCTCTCCGGAACCACTCAGTGATGATAAACAGTTTTGCCCCGTACAAAAACTACGTTTGGACCATAGATTGATGTATCTACTTGGGCATTCGCAGAATCTCTGGAGGTTACTTGTGCTTTCAGGAGATTAAACACACACTGAGAGGAAATCAAAATAACCTCTTATCAAACTGTCACTCAGCTGTTTTACTGTAACAGGACATGCACAAAGACGCAGAACTGAATCACGTCAGCATTTTGTGTTGCACATCAGCTGTGTTCCCAATGCTGGAAAACGAGCGCAATGTCTTGATTTGCTCGTGACAATTAATAAACCAGGCATTTAGCTCCAATTCTGGAGGCTCATGTGTCTAACCATTCACATTAGGACCCAATGAACGTGCAACAACACTAATTTGTGTTACTCCAGGCCTGGAGGTCTGCAGAGAATTGAACGTGAGCAAAAATAGATTGTGTTTATCCGCATCAGAATTATTCATCAGTGTAGAAGCGAGCAGCATGGGAGGGCTCTTGTGACGTTGTGGTAGCGCACCTACCTGAGTCAGGAGGCAGACATTAAAGTCCCACATAATCTAAAGGTGTGAGATGTCAGCCTGACAGAACAGACACAGAAACGTGGCTCCCCCCTCCCCCGCACCCCCCCCCCCCCCACCCCAGTGGAAGAGTCTAGGAGCAGTTGGCGTAATCTCAGAATAAGGCATCACAGATATAAATTAGAGATGACAAGGAATTTCTCTGTCAGTGGGAAAATAATGTTAGGAATTGTTTACCAAGAAGCTGTGAGCTAAAGATGCCTAAATGTGAGGTAGACACAGAAAGGCGAGATAATCTGGGCTTGTCTACTCTAGAGTTTGCAAGAGTCAGCTGTGAAATATAACATCAAAGAACCTTAGAGGGTTTAATAACGTGAATCTGTAATCCACGCACTGACCACGTCTGTTTTCACCACACTGACCCCTATGTACTCTTCAGACACGCCATCTCTAATTTCCACATTTAACCTGTGTGTGTGTGTGTGTTGATGCTGCTGTCATATTGAATTTAGGTGGCTGCTGTTGCTCTTCCTTTGACAGATTTCTCGGATATTTTTGCTCTGCGCAAGTGTGGTAGCTTCAGGTCTCAAGAAGAGGAGGACACTGTATCAATTCGACACAAGGTGACTTCCAACGAAGGGAGGATTTGAACATTTCCCTCACTCTCTGTCTGTCTGTCTGTCTGTCTCTCTCTCTCTCTTTGTCTGTCTCTCTCCCTCTCCATCCATCTCTCAGGGTGCTGGCAACGAAGATGGCTTCTGTATTATCAGTTAGATGTGCAATGGATCCTGTTTTATGAGGACTCTGTGTTCAGTGAGTCAGAAAATTCTGGGAGGAAGGGAAGACTGAGTTCAGTACCGAATGTTGAAAAGAACGAACAGTGAGAGAAAGATAATTTCTGAGCCCGAGACCAGGGAAGACCATAAGACCATAAGACCATAAGACATAGGAGTGGAAGTAAGGCCATTCGGCCCATCGAGTCCACTCCGCTATTCGATCATGGCTGCTGGGCACTTCAACTCCACTTACCCGCATTCTCCCCGTAGCCCTTAATTCCCCGAGACATCAATAGAAGAACAGAATAAAGGTGAATCTGGTGAAAGTGATATCAGAAGTTGCGATTGAGTTGAGTGATGGAATAGTGTGAGTGTAATTGAGTTGTGACAATTTATGGATGACGTGAAGTGGCGGAAATCTCAGAGTCATGTAGGCAAATTTAGGGAATGCCTTTAATGGCAAAGATCAGGAAATGGCGTCAATTGAAGAAATCGGACGGAAAACGAAGAGATAATTCCAAGAACAATATACGGTGGATCTGGGGAATTGATTATCGTGGATTGAGGTCAATCTATCTGAAATCTCGATTCTCCATTTTAAGTGCAGTGACTGCATCCCGGCTCTGGATGTGTCAAATCAAAGAGTCTGCACTCTTCCTCCTCCCCTCTGTGCATCACTGCCCACAAATGGCAGTGAGGTAAGGACATCCAGAGACACGTCAGCAGTTTACTGAGGGCGGGGTTTATGGAATGGGTGTCTTCAAATATCTGAATGCCCAGACACACAGGGGAAATCGATAATGGAGCTACTCAGCATCTGGGTTGTGTGCGGAGCAATTCTAACAGGTGAGTGTGGAGGAAGTGCAATTCAAATTTCTTCAACAAATCATAATGTAAGCAGCCCAGCGTGACACTTTACATATGATGTCTATGTTCCCTTTCAGAGCTGAGTCTTGGAGATTCTGTCACTCAGTCACCCTCCTCAGTTGTTCAGAATGATGGAAGAGTGGTGTCTCTAAGCTGTACCTATGACACTTCATGGAGCAGCTATGCATTGTACTGGTACCGACAGCACCCAGGCACACGGCCTGAATACATACTCTTGAAAACTCCTGGTGGTGGTACGGATAAAGCAGATTTTGCTCAAAGTCGCTTCTCTGCAGGGTTTCAGACCTGGAGAAAATCCATCAGTCTGACGATCACCAGACTGGAGCTGACTGACACAGCCATGTATTACTGTGCTATCAGGGGCACAGTGATGATAAACAGTATCTTCCCCTTACAAGAACTGCCTTGAGACCATAAGTTGATTTATTGGGCCCTTTGCCGAGTCTTGGGAAGTTACCGTGTGCTTTCGGGAGCTTAGATAGACACCGAGAGGAAACCAAACTGGCCACGCATGAAACTGCCATCCAACTGTTTCTAGGAGTTGTTGGGAGAATGAAATGCAGGCACCAAGCATGTACACAGACACAAAGCAGAATCCTGAGTGAGCTCAACGTTCTAATCCCCACCACCAACAATTTGCTGCCTTGTGAGTTGTAGACAGTGAGCTGGGAGACAGATCTAGCCTTTGAGCAAGTGTTACATCGTTACCTTATTGAGAACATTTGGTGCTGTCAGGTAGTTCTGGATGCTTTTAACTCTCTTAAAGGTACAGTACACCCACACCTTAAAACAATCATCCAGGCACTGACAATGTCTGTTTTCTCTACACTTATCCTCATTGCAATCCCCATACTTACCGCTCTGTAATCTTCGTGCTGGCTAACTTTTTAGGGGAGGCGATGGTGTCATGGTATTTTCGCTGGATTATTGACGCAGGTAACCAGGTAATGTTCAGGGGAATTGGGTTTGAGATTCTGTTAAGGAAGATGGTGAAATCTGAATTCAACTGAAAATACGGTACTCTGTATACTCACATGGGTTTCTCAGGGGCAGGAATGGTTGCTGGATGTTCCAGGGTTTAGAGCATTTCAAAAGAATAGGGAGGGGGAAAAAAGAGGAGGGAGTGTAGCACTACTAATCAGAGAGGGTATCACAGCTACAGAAGCTTCCATTGTGGAGGAAGATCTACCTACTGAGTCAGTATGGGTGGAAGTTAGGAACAGCAAGGGAGCAGTCACTTTGTTAGGGGTTTACTATAGGCCCCCAATAGCAGCAGCGAGATTGAAGAAAGCATAGGGCGGCAGAGTTTGCAGAAGTGTGGACATAGTAGTTTTGTTATAATGGGTGACTTTAACTTTCCCAATATTGATTGGAACCTCCTTCGTGCAGACGATTTGAGTGGAGCTGTTTTTGCAAACTGTTTTCAGGAGAGTTTCCTAACTCAGTACGGTGACAGGCCGACGAGGGGAGAGGCCATTCGAGACTTGGTGCTCGGAAACGAGCCGGGGCAGGTATCAGATCTTGTGGTGGGAGAGCATTTTGGTGATAGTGACCACAACTGCCTTATATTCTACATAGCTATGGAGAAGTAGAGGATGAGGCAAAATGGGACGATATTTAATTGAGGAAGGGGAAACCATGATGCGATTAGACATGAGTTAGGAAGTATGGACTGGGAGCAATTGTTCCATGGTAAAGGCACGATAGACATGTGGAGACTGTTAAAGGAACAGTTGTTGTGAGTGATGAATAAATTTGTCGCTCTGAAACAGGCAAGAAAGGGTAAGATAACGGAACCTTGGATGACGAGAGCGGTGAAGATTCTCGTCAAAATGAAGAAGCTAGCTTACATAAGATGGAGGAAGCTAGGGTCAAGCTCAGCTCTAGAGGATTACAGTCAGGTGAGGAAGGAGCTCAAAAGTGATCTGAGGAGAGCCAGGAGGGGGCATGAGAAAGGCTTGGCAGAACGGATTAGGGAGAACACAAAGGCCTTTTACACTTATGTGAGGAATAAGAGAATGGTCAAAGAAAGAGTAGGGCCGATCAGGGATAACATAAGGAACTTGTGTGTGGAGTCTGAGGAGGTAGGGGAAGCCCTAAATGAGTTTTTTGCTTCTGCCTTTACGAATGAAACGAACTTTGTAGTGAATGAAACCTTTGAAGAGCAGGTGTGCATGCTGGAATGGATAGAGCTAGCGGAAGCAGATGTGCTGAAAATATTGTCAAACATTAAGATTGTCAAGTCGCCAGGCCTGGACCAGATTTGCCCTCGGCTGCTTTGGGAAACGAGAAAAGCAATTGCTTCGCCACTTGTGAGGATCTTTGCTTCCTCGCTCTCCACTGGAGTCGTACCTGAGAACTGGAGAGAGGCAAATGTAATTCCTCTCTTCAAGAAAGGAAATAGGGAAATCCCCGGCAATTACAGACCAGTAAGTCTCACATTTGCAGTCTGCAAGGTGTTAGAAAGGATTCTGAGGGATAGGATTTATGACTATCTAGAAGAGCATGGCTTGATTAAATGCAGTCAACACGGCTTTGTGAGGGGAAGGTCATGCCTCACAAACTTTATCGTGTTCTTTGAGGATGTGACTAGAAAAGTTGATGAGGGTCGAGTTGTGGATGTAGTGTATATGGACTTCAGCAAGCCATCTTAATAAGATTCTCCATGGTAGGCTCATTCAGAAGATCAGGAAGAATGGGCTACAGGGGAACTTAGCTGTCTGGATGGAGAATTGGCTGGCTAACAGAAGACAGCGAGTGGTAATAGAAGGAAAATATTCTGCCTGGAAGTCTGTGGTGAGTGGTGTTCCACAGGGTTGTGTCCTTGGGCCTCTACTGTTTGTAATTTTTATTAATGACTTGGATGAGGGGATTGAAAGATGAGTCAGCAAGTTTCCAGACGACACAATGGTAGGAGGTGTCGTTGACAGTATAGAGGGCTGTTGTAGGCTGCAGTGGAACATTGACAGGATGCAGAGATGGGCTGAGAGGTGGCAGATGGAGTTCAACCTGGATAAATGCGAGGTGATGCATTTTGGAAAGTCGAATTTGAAGGCTGAGGACAGGATTAAGGATAGGATTCTTGGCAGTGTGGAGGGACAGAGGGATCTTGGTGTGCAGGTGCATAGATCCCTTAAAATGGCCACCCAAGTGGACAGGGTTGTAAAGAAAGCATATGGTCTTTTGGCTTTCATTAACAGGGCGATTGAGTTTAGGAGTCGTGAGATCTTGTTGCAGCTCTATAAAACTTTGATTGCACCGCACTTGGAATACTGCGTCCAGTTCTGGTCGCCCTATTGTTGGAAAGGTGTGGATGCTTTGGAGAGGGATCAGAGGAGGTTTACCAGTGTGCTGCCTGGACTGGGGGCTTATCTTATGAAGAGAGGTTGACTGAGCTCGGACTTTTTTCATTGGAGGAAAGGAGGAGGAGACGGGACCTAATTGAGGTACACAAGATAATGGGAGGCATAGATAGGGCCGATAGCCAGAGACTATTTCTCAGGGCAGAAATGGCTAACACGAAGGGTCATAGTTTTAAGCTGGTTGGAGGAAAGTATAGAGAGGATGTCAGAGGCGGGCTCTTTACACAGAGAGTTATGAGAGTATGGAATAAGTTGCCAGCAGCAGTTGTGGAAGCAAGGTCACTGGGGACATTTAAGAGACTGCTGGACATGCATATGGTCTCAGAAATTTGAGGGTACATACATGAGGATCAGGGGTCGGCACAACATCGTGGGCTGAGGGCCTGTTCTGTGCTGTACTGATCTTTGGGCAGTTACAGGCAATAAATGCTGCCTTCACACCGATGCCACTCATCCAATGAATCAAGAAACACCTCCCACTCAATGAGTGTTGTTGCGCCTGTCAGATTGCAGGCTGCTGTCTGCTGCTGCTCTCTGTCTGACTGGTTCCCTGGCGATTTTCACAAGACACAGTTGTAGCTTCAGGCCAACAGCAGAGATTGACGTTTTATCACTTAAACCATCAAATCGAGTGCAACTGCAGAGGAGTGAAATGATTAAAATTCAAAATTATACACGCACACGTACACACACACACACGCACACACACAGATACACACACATACACACGTACACACACGCACACACACACACACACATACACACACACATACACACAGACAGACACACATACATACACACACACATACACACACACATACACAAAGGCACACACACACATACACACACACATACATACAGACACACACACACACATGCACACAGACACACACATATACACACATAAACACACAGACATACATACAGACACACACACACATACACACGCACATACACACACATACACACACACATATACCCACACAGACATACACACACGTACACACACATACACACAGACACACACACACACATACACAGACATACACACACACACACACACACACACACACGAACACAGATGCTGAGGTTGCTTAAGGATTGCCACTGTAACGTTATTCAGATATACAGCAGATTGTATTCTGTGAGCCCTCTGTGTTCAGTGAGTCAAAATAAAAACGCCAACAAGGAAGAAGAAGTTATAGTGTCATAGAGATGTACAGCACGCAAACAGACCCTTCGGTCCATGCCGACCAGATATCACAATCCAATCTAGTCCCACGTGCCAGCAGCAGGCCCATATCCCTCCAAGCCCTTCCTATTCATATACCCATCCAAATGCCTCTAAAATATTGCAATTGTACCAGCCTCCACCACTTCTTCTGGCAGCTCATTCCATACACGTACCAGCCTCTGCGTGAAAACGTTGCCCCTTCGGTCTCTTTTATATTTTTCCCCTCTCACCCTAAACCTATGCCCTCTCGTTCTGGACTCCCCGACCCCAGGGAAAAGACTTTGTCTATTTATCCTATCCATGCCCCTCATAATTTTGTAAACCTCTATAAGGTCAACCCTCAGCCTCCGACATTCCAGGGAAAACAGCCCCAGCCTATTCGGCATCTCCCTGTAGCTCAAATCCTCCAACCCTGGCAACATCCTTGTAAATCTTTTCTGAACCCTTTCAAGTTTCACAACACCTTTCCGATTGAAAGGAGACCAGAATTGCATGCAATATTCCAACAGTGGCCTAACCAATGTCCTGTGTAGCCGCAACATGACCTCCCAACTCCTGTACTCTATACTCTGACCAATAAAGAAAAGCATACCAAACGCCTTCATCACTACCCTATCTACCTGCGACTCCACTTTGAAGGAACTATAAACCTGCACTCCAAGGTGTCCCCAGGACTTTACCATTAAGTGTATAAGTCCTGCTAAGATTTGCTTTCCCAAAATGCAGCACCCCGCATTTATCTGAATTAAACTCCCATCTGCCACTTCTCAGCCCATTGGCCCATCCGATCCAGATTCTGTTGTAATCTTCGCTGTCCATGCTTCCTCCAATTTTGGTGCTATCTGCAAACTTACTAATTGTACCTCTTATGCTCACATCCAAATCATTTATGTAAATGACAAAAAGTAGAGGACCCAGCAGCGATCCTTGTGGCACTCCACTGGTCACAGGCCTCCAGTCTGAAAAAACAACCTTCCACCACCACCATCTGTCTTCTACCTTTGAGCCAGTTCTGTATCCAAACAACTGGTTCTCCCCGTATTCCATGAGATCTAACCTTGGTAACCAGTCTCCCATGGTGAACCTTGTCGAACGCCTTACTGAAGTCCATATAGGTCGCATCTACTGCTCTGCCCTCATCAATCTTCTTTGTTACTTCTTCAAAAAACTCAATCAAGTTTGTGAGACATGATTTCCCACGCGCAAAGCCATGTTGACTATCCCGAACCAGTCCTTGCCTTTCCAAATACATGTACATCCTGCCCCTCAGGATTCCCTCCAACAACTTGCCCACCACCGAGGTCAGGCTCACAGATCTATAGTTCCCTGGCTTGTCTTTACCGCCCTTCTTAAACAGTGGCACCACGTTTGCCAACCTCCAGTCTTCCAGCACCTCACCTGTGGCTATCGATGATACAAGTATCTCAGCAAGAGGCCCAGCAATCACTTCTCTAGCTTCCCACAGAGTTCCTGGTACACTTGATCTGGTCCTGGGGATTTATCCCCAATAACATAAGATGGACCTCAGTGAAGAATTCTGAGAGGAACTGACAGAGCAGAGAGGCGGGGCAGGGGGTGGGGGGTGTGGCGAGGGCTGGTGGTGGTGGGGGAAATGGTAGCGAAGAAAGATAGAGGAGACAGAGAAAGAGAGTGGTGGAAGAAAGATAGATGACAGAGAGAGGGTGGGAGAAGAAGGAGTTAGGTAGATAGATAGATAGATAGATAGATAGATAGAAAGAGACAGAGGGAGAGAGAGAGAGAGAGAAAGAGAGATAGAGAGAGCCTTGAGCCTGGGGACAGAAAAAAACCCCAGCTATCTAGGAAAATCGTGTAAAAGTGATATCAGAGAAAATACTGGATAAGTTTGAGATTGAGTCCAGTGATGTGGAAGGTAGGATGGTAATTTGAGAGGGGACCGTTGTGGGGCTGTAAGGAGAATGCGTGATGTGGAATTATCGGTGTGGGCGGTGTGGATAAATTTGGGGTAATCCTAAACTGCTTATTTACAAATATGGCTTCAGCTGAGGAATTTTGGAAGAAAAAGAGCAGAGTCTTGAAAGTAAATGGTGCAGTAAATCTGAGGAATTGCTTATGATGAATGTAGGCCAGTCGATCAGAATTTTCAGTCCTCCACTTTAAGTGCAGCGACTGCAACCCAGATCGGTATGTGTTAATACACTGAGAGTCTGCTCTGTTCCTCCTCCGTGCACAGCATCACTGCACCCAGAAGGCCGTGCGGTGGGAAGCTCCAAAGACACGTCAGCAGTTCACGGGAAGCCAGGTATTTGAATGGCTGTCTTCAAATGTTTGAGTGTCTTGTTACACAGAGGACAGTGACAATGAAGTTATTCAGCATCTGGATTGTGTGGGGGCCAATTCTAGCAGGTAGATGTGGAGGAAATCCAATTTCAATTGCCTTTTCAAATCAAAGTTTAAACCGAGGGCAGCCCGATACTTTAGAATTGATGCTTCTTTTCCTTTTCAGACCTGAGTCAAGGAGATTCTGTCACTCAGTCACTCTTCTCGGATGTTCGGACAGAAGGAGAGGCGGTTGTTCTAAACTGTACCTATGATACTGCGTCTAGCTACTACGTATTATCCTGGCACCGACAGCACCCAGTCACACTGCCCGAGCACATACTCTGGAAACGTAATGCTGGGTATGGAGACAAGGCTGATTTTGCTCAAAGTCGCTTCTATGTAGAACTTCAGACTGAGAGGAAATTCACCAGTTTGACTATTTCTGGGCTACAGCTGACTGACACTGCCGTGTATTACTGCGCTTTCAGGACCTCACAGCGATGATAAACAACCTCTCCTCTGTACAAGAACCGCTTTTGGACCGTGGATTGACTCATTTATTGGTGCTTTTACAGAGTCTTAATAAGTGATGATGTGCTTTCAGGAGTTCCACCTCAGACAGAGAGGAAACCAAACTAACCTCACTTCAAACTGTCATGCAACTGTCTCCCTGAGCTGCTGAGAAAATCTACAGCAGATTCTGAGCATGTGCTCTGACGCAGAGGATATTCATGCCAGAATTTCATGTTAAACTTCAGCTATCCCACTAATGCTGTAAAACGCATTTTCTTGCTCTGTACTTGACAATTAACAAACCAGCCATTCATCTCCAACCTTGAAGTCTCAAGTTCCTTAACATTCCCATCAGGATGCATGAACGCAATGCAAAACCAATTTCTGTTCTTCCAAGGCTGGAGTTCAGGAGAGGTATCTCCGTGAGCAAACATCCTTTGAGTTTATCCACATCAGAATAATTCATCAGTCTATAAAGCGAGCTGCATGGAGACAACTGTGACTTTGTGGTAGCTCCCTACCTAAGTTAAGAGGCACACCTTCAAGTGTCGATGTTTGTCATGAAAACTTGACAGAACAGACGCAGAAAAGTCATTTTCCCCTTGGCAGAATCTGGAATCAGATTCTCAGAATAATGCATCGCACCTTGAAGTTAGAAATGAGGATGGAATTCTTCTTTCGGAGGGAATATCTTTCGCAGAGTCTGGGTGATAAATCTGTTCACGTGTCAGATAGTCCTGGAGAGGCTAGATGGTCTGAGACTGTCCTCTGTAGAAATTGCAAGTCTGATGTGATGGAAGCGAAACATAGAAAATCCCGAGAGGATATGATTTGTTGAATATGTAATCCATGTGGTGACCACGTTTGCGTTCGTAAACTTACCCACTTTTTAAAAATCCCACACTGCCCCCTCTGTGATATTTACACTGGCCATCACAAATCCCCACACTTGCCTTGTATATATGTGCTGATGCTGCTGTCAGATTGGTTGCTGCGGTGTGCTGAGGTTCTCCCACTGAGTTTATGCTCTTAACAATTTTCGTTATGGACATTGTGGTACCATCGTGCCACGAGCAAAGGGTGACGTTGTATTACTTTAAACACGAATTGAAGTGCAACCAGAGAGGATTTGACTCTTTAAAATTCAGTGAAAGCCTTGTAAACTCTTCTATTGTGTAAAAAAGACGCACACGTGCTCTCTCTCTCTCTCTCTCTCTCACACACACACACACACAACAAACACACACATGCAAGCACTGAGTGCGTTTCAACAGAAGGTAGCGACTGTAAGATTATTCATATATACAGTGGATCCTGGTCTCTGAGGCCTCTGCATTTAGTGTCCCAGAGAAAAAATAAACACCCATAGCAACAATGAAGAAAGATGGTGTTTAGATCAATGAAGAATGCTGTGAGTATCTAACAGAGGGTGAGAGAGATAATTTTGAACCGGAGGACAGAGAAGTTGCAGAATAAAGAGGTATCCTGTAAAATTGATATCAGAGATTTGGTTGGATCAGGTTGAGGTTGAGTCCTGAGATATTGAAGCTGATTGCAATTTGAGAGGGGACAGAGTTTGGGCTCAAACGTTACATATGTGGGTTGGAAATCTCAGGAGTAGAGAGAAGAACAGCAGAACGACAGAAAAAAAGAGAGAACAACAGTGTTTCTTTTCTTATTTCAATAATCTCTTTTGTTCACAAGAAAAATCGATCTCTTTTTATGTATACGTTGACAGAGTCAGAACACGTGGTTCTGGAAAAGTACAGCAGGTCAGGTAGCATCATAGGAGCAGGAGAATCGACGTTTTGGGCATATGTCATTTATCATGTTTGTAGGGAAGAGGAAGGGGGCTGAGAGATAATAGGATAATGAGTTTGTTGAGGGGAGGTAGCAGGAAAGGTGGTAGGTGGATGCAAATAGTGGTTGATTGCGATACTCAGTGGGGCAGGTAGGTGCGAAGGAAGATGGACAAGTGGCACAGGTCAAGAGGGCGGTGCTGCCTTGGAACTTTAGAACTGGGATGAGATGGGAGGAGGGGAAATTTAGAAACTAGTGAACTCAAAGGTGATGTCGTACGTTTGAGGGGTCCTAAGGCGGAGGACAAGATGTTCTTTCTACAGTCATCGGGTGGATTGAATTGAATTGAATTTATTGAGACGTGTCCTGAGGCACAATGAAAATCTTTGTGGGACTTGGCAGTGAGGAGGCCCAGGGCTTGTATCTCCTTGGTGGAGTGGGAGAAGTAGTTGAAGTGCTCGGCCACAGGGCTGTAGGTATGTAGGCTGCGTGTGTCCCAGAGATATTCCCTGAAATGTTCAGAGAGTCGGTGTCCTGTCTCTCCGATATGGAGGAGATCGCATCGAGAGCAACGGACACTGCAGGTGAGGTGGATGGATGTGCAGATAAATGTCTGTGGAGGTGAAAAGACCCGGATGGTGACTGACCTACTGTGCCAGTCCAGCGCCGCAGTTTTCGATTCTGACTCTGCAGCATCTGAAGTCCTCGCTTTCTCTCTACTTCCATTGAAACGAAAGCAGTTTGCGTCTGTGCAGGTAGCATACCAATAAATACACAAAACATCGGAGTTTGGCTATCCACAAAACCAAATATCTCTGTTACTCACTAGGAGGATCAGATAACTGAACAGGATCCCATTTTTCTTCAGCAGGAAGACCTCACAGCAAGGTCTTTCCCCACTGCTTCTGGGCAGCAGTTGCCCCAGGCTTTAGTACATCCCTTGGCACGTAGTCCTGCTCGTTGGGATGTGCCAGTCTGCAACACTCGGTCAGGGTCAAACCCTTGTTCTGGAAGACCAACAAAATTTGGGCAGACCAAAGAGCGTCATTCACGGAGTTGATGCTGCACCAGGCGCCAATGATGTCTGCCTTGCTGCACACCCCAGGAACCACAATGTAGAGCACAGAGCCCTGTGGTATGGAGCTGCTCAGGAAGTAACTCGGCATAAAGTACTGCATCTTCCAGCGGCCTTCTTATGCAAAGGCACATTCCAGAGGGAGGTGTATGACAGCTACAACCCCTCTGCAACTACTTCAGCATGCGTTGGTGCAGGCTGACCAGGTATGCATGAAGAATACCACAGGTCGTGCTCTTCTCAGCACCAGCAAAGCGATGTCTTAGTGCTTTTTGGAAAGTTCTGGTGATGAGGCAGTCTGTCAAATAGTTTTGACAGTCTGCTCAGGCAAAATAACAACATGATTCATTCTCTCCTTTTCCATCAGGGTCTCGAGAATTTCAGTATATGGTGACATTTGGTGTTTGGTGCTGAGGGTCTATGCAAAGCGTAGTGCAGCCACACACAAAGGTAGCCATCAGGATGAGGGGAACATTGGGTACGTTCTTCGGTCCCATATTCAGAGTTTTTTATATGAATTCCCTGCAGACTCTGTCTACCTTAGGCCTCTGGATGAAAGGTGTATCTGGTGGGTGAAACAGGACAGTTTTCGGGGATAGGTCAGACCTGTCCTGTGTACAGTTGTAGGGAGAGTGTCTCACACCTGATGGTCAGTTTTACCCACAATAGAGAGGAAGCGGTGATCCCAAAGGGTCACTTTCTACTTTACTTTGGTGATGCCCTCCTCCCAAGAGTTTCTGCTCGGCCCGACTCCTCTGAACCTTACTCCCAGCACCTCCAGGTAGCCTGTCCTGACGGTAAGTGCAATTAAGTAGTAGTTGGCTGAGTTCCCAAAGAACATGGCCTCGCTCTTGCTTCAATTTGCCTTGCCTCCTAAGACCAGTTGGACCTGGTCGCAGCTGCTCATGAGTCGGTGTATTGACAGCGAATCTGAGTAGAAAATAGCGATGTCATTCATGTACAAGGTGGCTTTGACCTGCAGGCCTCTGCTGCCTGGACTAGTCACTGCCTTTCATGGGTGTATCTTTCCTGATGGATTCAGCAATGTGCTCTACATAACGCACAAACAAGGCAAGAGATACTGGGCAGCCCTGCCTGACTGCGAATCTGATCAGGAACCTTTCAGATTCTGACCCATTGATTGAGACTGCTCTAATGATGTTGGTGTAGAGTATTCGGATTCAACTACAGATTCCCTCCTCAGTTTGGAGAGCGTGCTCACCCGTACGTGTGCAATATCGTGTCAACGGCCTTCTCCTGCTCTACGCTGATGAGGCAGGTGTCCACCCACCTATCCTGCACGTATCCAGAGGAGCACGAGGCTCTCAGAGATTGTATTACAGTTTGGTCGGCGTGAGGCATCAAACCCAGAGCAGACCTGACAAGATTGGCGATGACTTGAGGCAGGATTTTGTAGTCTGCACTCAGCAATGATATTGGTTTCCAATTTCTAAGTTAGTCCCACTCCCCCTTCCGTTTGTAGATGAGAATGATGATACCTTTCCTCACGGAGCCGCTAATGGCACCTGCCTCGTACTTTTCACACACATCCAGCAGGTCCAGGCCAATCAAGTCACACAGCTCTGAATACAACTCGGCCAGTATACTGTCGCTTCCAGGACTTTCATTCTTTTTTAAGGGCTAAAGGGCTTTGGTAATCTCATCCAGAATTAACGACAGCTCCAGTCTCTCCCACGTGCTTTGTGTCAGACCTCGTGATAGAGGACAGGAACAATGGGGAGCCAGAAAACAACAAAAAAAGTGTCTTTAGAGTAAAAGGCACAATGAAAGTGGGAAGTTGCTAATCATGAGTGAAAGTTAATGGAATTCTCGACGCTCCTTGTTAAGTGCAGATCCAGATGCATAATTGACAGAGAATGTGCTCTTCTCCACCCACACGAATTGCATATCCCCTCTCCCCACCCCCACAGAGCAGTGAGGTGGGAATCTCCAGAGACACGTCAGCAGTTTACCGAGGGCAGGGTAATAGAATGGGCGTCTTCAAATATCCGACGTCAGAAGACAGTGGCAATGCGGCTACTTGGCATTTAGGTTCCGTGGAGCACAATTCTGGCAGGTAAATGTGGACGAAATCGAAGATGTATTTCTTATTTAAAACACAATTTAAAACCAGCCGAGCCAAACACCTTACAATTGATATCCGCTTCCCCTTTCAGATCCGAGCCATGGAAATTCTGTCACTCAGTCACTGTCCTCAGCTGTTTGGGCAGAAGGAGAGGTGGTGACTCTAAGCTGTACCTATGATACTACATGGAACAACTATTGGTTATCCTGGTACTGACAACAGCTGGATACACTGCCTGAGTATATACTGTTGAAATCTAATGGTGGCTTTGATCATAAAGCAGACCTTGCGAAAAGTCGCTTCTCAGGAAAACTTCAGACCACGAACAAATTCGCCAGTTTGACTATCCCTGCCGTGTATTACTGCGCTCTGAGTGACACAGTGATGATAAACAGACTCTTCACTGTACAAAAAAAAACTGCCTTTGGACCACAGATCGTTCCATCTATTGGGGTTTTCACAATTTGTTGGAAAGTTACTGTGTGCTTTCAGGACCCTGAACAAACACCGAGAGAAAACCAAACTAACCTTGCAACAAACTGTCACCGAAATGTTTCCCTCAGCTGCTTGAGAAAAAAAACCTGCGAACTCTGAGCTTGCGCACAGACACAGAACAGAATGACGTGAGACCCCACCACCAAACAATTTGCTGAGCTGTGATTTGTAGTTCACGAACTGAGAGACAGCACGGAGTTTTGCGCCCACACACGCATGAAGGGACACCACAGCAGTGAACTGAGTAACAAAAAAAAGGACAGAACTATGGATGCTGGAATTCAGAACATTATCCTGAATATAACCCACCGAAATCAGTTGCCCACTTGAGATTCGTAGGGGCTACAGAGGTGCAGTCATATTGTCACTTTTTGGAGCAAGTGAGGACTGCAGATGCTCGAGATCAGAGACGAGAGTGTGGTGATGGAAGAGCATAGCAGGTCTGGCAGCATCCGAGGAGCAGGGGAATCGACGTTTTAGGATGAAGGGCTGATGCCCGAAACGTCGATTCTCTTGCTCCTCGGATGCTGCCTGACCTGCTGTACGTTTCCAGCACCACACTGTCGACTATTGTCACTTGGTGTCAAGTAAATCCCATTTCTAGCCTCACCTGGTCTAGTTGTAGGTAGAACATCCCTGAACAAGTTGTGTAGAAAATTGATACACTTTATCATCTCACAGATTCAGGTTTATGTAATAATTGGTATAGATCCGACCAGATCCTCTCAAAGTATTTAACTAATCTAGTCCAGACTCTATTTTGTTCCAGTATTAAAGACAGATGTAATGTGTTGTGTTCCAGATGCAATTCAACTGATTCAACTACTCGACATTTAGCAAAAGACAATTTGTTCAAACACTACAATTAAAATGCATTAAAGAAATAGGAGTTTAGAATAACTTACCTCTGCTGGATAATTCATTTGAATGTTCGATGAATTGACAATTACTCGTATAGTTTCAATATAATAACAAACCATAAACACACCCTGTGGAGACAAACCAAATTCAGAGAAAAAAGTCTCACATGCAGTTCTTCAATCCAGGAGTGAATAAAAGGGAAAATTTAGAGAGAGTAGCATGGAGGCGTTTCTACCACTTTCAACTGTGGTGTGCCCCCAGCGACTTCCGATCCTGCGGAAAAGCTAAAATCCAATAATCCTGATCCTCTTGAGCTTGTCATAACCATTCATGCTGTTGACCAGCCACCCAGGACTTCCCCATATATTTACTCAAGTAATCTTCACTGGACACCTCTGCACCTCTTATTAAATGTTTCTCTGAAAAGAAACCCGGACAAAACAACATCTTAAAGCAACAGCATCGTCTGAAGTTCAATATTGCACGTGGGAACTCCAAAAATTTCATTTGCGTTCGCTTGTTGCTACTGGGTAGCTGTCTCCACCGGGGTTTCTGCACTTGCGGCTGATTGGGTTCTATAGAAGGGGTACTCTGCAGCACATTCTCTCCCAATGTCTCTGATGGTCAAAGTGCTGTGTTTTCATTTCAGGTAAGAATGACCCGAAACCTCCCTGCTCTGAACAAGATGCCAAAATATGTCCTGTCTGTGACACCAACGGAACCATTGCACAAATCTGAGCAAGGTATCGGTACTGCAGTTAGTTCGAGGCTTCCAGAGGCAGAATGATTAAATTCACTACTGTGTGGAAACAGGCCGTTTAGCCCAACAAGTCCACACCAACCCTCCGAAGAGTAACCCATTCCCCTCTGAATGACGCACCTAACACTATGCGCAGTTTTTCATTGCCAAATCACCTGACCTGCACATCTTTGGTCTGTGGGATGAAACGGTGGCTCATTGGTTAGCACTGCTGCCTCACAGCGCCAGGGACCCGGTTTCGATTCCTGGCTCAGACAACTGTCTGTGTGGAGTTTGCACATTCTCCCAGTGTCTGTGACGGTTTTCTCTTAGTGCTCCGGTTTCCTCTCAAAGTCCAAAGATGTGCAGGTCAGGTGAATTGGCCATACTAAACTGCCCAGAGTGTTAGGTGGATTTATCATCGGTAAATGTAGGGGAATGGGTGGGTTGCACTTTGGAGGGTCCGTGTGGACATGTTCGGCCGAAGGGCCTGTTTCCACACATAGGTAATCTAACTTAAAACTGTCCTTTCAAGTGGCTGTATCATTTGGCGGGGAGATAGGTGGCAAAGGTAGAATATTGATCCAGAGACACTGAAGCAAGGGTGATGCATTTCCAATTCTGATTCTTCCGAGTGACTTGGAGGAGATATTGCAAGATCTTTTTTCCCGCTCTTATTCTTACAGGTGGAAATAGTGGCTCGTTTGGTCGGTGCTGCTGATTTACTTTTGCTTACCACTTTTCTCAATAATTAACAGTAGCTTTCAAAACTCAGGCACAATGATATTATCTCAAAATCAAGATTTGTGTAGGTTCCACTACGATAAGGGACGTGATTCGCAACGCCTGGGGTGATTGCATTCAGCTTGAGTATAATCGATGTTAATCACAACTCCAGATTGATGTCCTATTGGTGGATGTCCAAAACCAAAAGGAACACCAATTCCCCTTTTTATGGTACACACGTGGGCGGCACGGTGGCACAGTGGTTAGCACTGCTGTCTCACAGCGCCAGAGACCCGGGTTCAATTCCCGCCTCAGGTGACTGACTGTGTGGAGTTTGCACATTCTCCCCGTGTCTGCGTGGGTTTACCTCCGGGTGCTCCGGTTTCCTCCCACAGTCCAAAGATGTGCAGGTCAGGTGAATTGGCCATGCTAAATTGCCCGTTGTGTTAGGTAAGGGGTAAATGTAGGGGCATGGGTGGGTTGCGCTTTGGCGGGTCGGTGTGGACTTGTTGGGCCTAAGGGCTTGTTTCCATAATGTAATCAGAAGACAGCAGGAAATGCTGTTGTGATATTTCCAACTACACACGGTAATTAGTAGCCAATGAACTGGTGCATCATCGGTTTTCATCTATGCCTTTAGCTGCAAGTGCTAAAGTGTACGCATCATATGTCTGCATGAAAGTTTTGTTGTGCATATTTGTTTGAGTTCTTTACGAGTGTGTTTCGATATGCTGTACTATATATTGTTCGGTCTGCCTTAATGTTTGATGGGAAAATGTTCAAAATATCAGAAACGTTCACCTGGACAGTTCTCTCACGGATCTAATGTTCGCACAGAAGCAACTGGCTGTTGCTTTGTGGCAGATGTTCACTGCAGGGAGGATAATGAATGAATTGACCAAAAAGATCATTCCGTGTTTCGCGCCCTTCTGTTCAACGCAAAGCAACGCTGACCCTTCCAGGTGCATGCCCAAGAGTGCACAAAAGAAAGTTCAAACTATGCAGAAATTTAATCAGAAGGGGGAACAGCAGCACACAGCACCATTCTAACTGACAGCATCATCAACTCACAGCCTCTGGTACTCTTCATTCGCATGCCTGGCCGACATTCATAAAATCACTGGCGATATTCTAATGATTCCTTTTTTACTTTACTACCCTCTGTTCACCCGCCTGTCATTCTGAACAGCCCTTTCCAAATCTCTCATGCCAGTTTCCCAGCAGAAGAATTCCCAGTTTATTAAGAAATTCTGTTTATTCAGAGTGAATTTCTGGATTCGAACTAGTTTGTACACGATGGATAGACTTCAACATGTACTGTGTCTGATTCTGAAAACAAACTCAAACTTAGATTCTCTTCAAGAGCGTGTTGTATTTCATGCGTTTCCAAATGCTGGAAGTCCTGCTTAATTTCCTAATTTGTTCATGACAATTAGCAGACCAGACATTCATCTCCACTCCTGCACTCTAAAATGTGGAATTACAACCCCACTAATTTAACAGAAGAATACTTCGTATTGTTACACGGCTGAAGGTCTGAAGGGGAATGAATGTGTGTAAACATCCTTTGTGTTTAGTGCATAAGTGAGCTGCATAGAAACGGGATGGTGGCATCCTATTCTGATTCTTGAGGAACAACGTCAAGTCCCACATGTTTGAGAGGTGTGGGATAACAACGTAACAGAGCAGACGTGGCAAAGTTGTTTTGCTCTGATGGCGGATGTAGGAGCAGATGATGTAATGTGTGAGGAAGTAATCACACATTGAAGCTCGAGGTGAGGAGGCGTTTCTTTTCTCAGAGGGAAAATAATCTGAAGAATGATTTCCCACAGAATCTGTGAGCCAAATATGCTCAAGGCTGAGATAGACATTGAAAGACGAGATAGCATGGGCTTGTGTTGTCGGGAGAGTCCAAGAGTCAGATGTGTTTGATCAGAAATAGAAGAGATCCTTACAAGACTTGATTTGAAGTTCTGTAATTCATGCCCTGATCAGCCTGTTTTCTCTATAGTAACTATCTCTGCAATCCCCAAAGTGATTTCTCTTAAATCTTCACACTGGCTAACTGTTATCACTTCACTTTTCCTCTCTCTGTGTACTGTACCGTGCGATTGTTTGTGTGTGCTGATGGTGCGATCAGATTGAATGCTGCTGTCTGCTGGTGCTGCCTCTAAGTGACTTCCTGGCGATTTTGGTTTTTGGTTGTAGAAACATCAAGCCGCCAGGACAGGGTGGCACAGTATTACTTCAAGACAAGTTGAAGTGCAGCACAGAATGGTTATGACCTTGTCAAAGCATGAAGACCAATCTTGTATCACCCAGAGAGTCAATTGAGCACACACACACAGTGTAGTCGAACTGAAGTAGTTACTGCAAAATTATTCAGACACATATTGGTTAACGTGCTGTGAGGTCAGTATGTGCAGTTAGTTAGAAGGCATCCGCAGAAGGAATAAGAATGGTTAGACTGAGCTCAGTGAAGATGACTGAGAGGGAGTAACAGAAGCACACATGGGCAATGTTGAGGCTGAGGACAGAGAACAGAGAATTGCAACTGAGGAGCAGAATAAAGGCAAATTTGGCAAAAATCAGAATGGAGATGACGCTGGATAAGACTGAGATTGGTTCCATTAATGTCGAAGGTGGGATCAGAAGGGTTATATTTGAGTGGACAGTTTGTGGTTCCACAAGACCTACGTGAATGTTGGAAATTCTGGGTGTAACATCAGGTAATGACTTCCCTCTCCCGCTCCCGCTAACTGAATAAGAATAAACTGGGGTGAATTTGGAATTAAATCAGTGAAAGAAGATGAGCATTGAGTGTAACTGGTACAGTGATTATATTATAGATGGAAGTCAATCTTTCAGAATTCTCAGTGTTTCATTGTGCGCAGCTTGGGTGTATCATTTTTCTGAGAGTCTGCTGTCTTCCTTCCGCCCACAGAGCATCACCACCCACACAAGGCAGTGAGGTGGGGATCTGCAATAACAGGACTATTTCTTCCCATGGGCGGGGTTTATATAATGGATGTCTTCAAATACCCGACTACCATATTACGCAGAGGCCAGCGACAATGAGGCCAGTCAGCATTTTGGTTGTCTTGGCAGCAATATTAACAGGTAACAGCGAAGGAGATGCAGTGCACATTTCTTCATCAAGTCATGGTTTAAATTGCCCTTCAGATCTGAGTCATGGAGATTCTGTCACTCAGTCACTCCCCTCGGTTGTTAGGACAAAAGGAGATGAGGTGACTCTAAGCTGTACCTATGAAACCACAGTGAGGTACAATGCAGTTTATTGGTACCAGCAACGCCGAGAAACCCAGCCGGAATTTATTCTGTGGAAGTATAGTGATGGTTCTGAAAGTAAAGCAAGTTTTGCGGAGTATCGTTTCTCTGCAGAACTTCAGACCTCAAAGAAATTCACCAGTTTGACTATAAGCGGGCTGCAGCTCTCTGACACTGCCATGTATTACTGCGCTTTATTGGATGACACAATGATGAGAAACAGTCTCGCCCCTGTACAAAAAGTTCCTTCAACCATAAATTGGCTCTCTGTTGGTTGGAGCTGGTCTGATCCTGGGCTGTTGTAACGTACTGTTCAAACTCGAACCAAGAGAAAACCAAAATAACCCCGACCGAGCTTTTACACAATAGCTTCCTGGAGTTTCTGAGAAAATAAGCTGAAGACTCCAAACACTCACACAGTATACAGAAGAGAGTCATGTCTGAACACTCAACTGCAAGTCCCATGGTTAACAATTTCCTGTCATGTGGTTTGTAGACGGACAGCTGGGAGATAGATGTTGTGGTTCTGTTCGCCGAGCTGGGAATTTGTCTTGCAAACGTTTCGTCCCCTGTCTAGGTGACATCCTCAGTGCTTGGGAGCCTCCTGTGAAGCGCTTCTGTGCTGTTTTCTCCGGTATTTATCGTGGCCTGTCTCTGCTGCTTCCAGTTGTCAGTTCGAGCCGTCCACTGTAGTGGCCGGTATATTGGGTCCAGGTCGATGTGTCCCCTAGACAGGGGATGAAACGTTTGCAAGACAAATTCCCAGCTCGGCGAACAGAACCACAACAACGAGCACCCGAGCTACAAATCTTCTACCAAACATTGAACACCTACGGGAGATAGATCTCAGTTTCCAAGTTTCACAGACTCAGCACTCACAAAAACACCCTCCCCCTAACTGTGCTTACATGCGAGTAAGGTGAAACATCTAGCGTCACGACCACAGATTATTGAAGACAAGTTATTAGAAAGGCTGATGATACTGATTTGATTGTATTGACAGAATAGTGCATCTGTTTTCCCATCATCGATGTGATCACATAGAACTGTATCTATTGAGAACACACCATTGCAACCGTCTCTCTTTCTCTCTCTCTCTCTCTCTCTCTCTCTCTCTCCTCTCTGTTGTTATGTGGGTCTGTTTAAGCGAAATATGCAACAATTAAATTATCAATAACAATCCCAGAATGTGAATCAAAATCCCTCTCTAGCCTCATTTTGATTGGCGGTATCATACGTAAAAAAAGAAACCAATTACATCACGGTGTCTTTCATCCCAATTTTTGAGACTTCTTTTCAGCTGCACTTTCACGGAGATTACTCTCATTACTCATTCCTATATCTTTCTCTCGTTTTAACTAATATGGTATGCAAGAGGTCCCGTGATTTTGCTTTTCGCTAAGTGTGTGATGGAAGTTTAACAAAATCACTTCCTCCTCTGGTCTGCTTTGCATCATAAAGCAGAGAGCTGCTGTTCAATTTGATGTTGTATTCCTGTTCAATAGGACATGTCGACGGATGTGCGATTAACAATGATTATCCTCATAGTCCCAAATGCATTGGAAGAAGGGGAGCTACACTTAACATTCAGAGGGGCTACTGATATGCAATGGTAGTGTGCATCCCTTTGGATAAAATCTTCCCGGTTTCTCTACTAAGCTGATCTAGAGATTAATAATATCATCTTTCAGAATGATTTGGAAATAGAAACAATATAAGTTCTCACCAATTAATATTGATGCAATTTCTAAATTGGACGAGGGAGCTCTGCAAAATGCACGTTCATTCGGTTCTTGTTGCTCTTCTGCAGGGTTGTTGTGCTTGAGATGGCGAGGCTGTCGGTAAGATTCCTGTCTCCTAGGTGTTTCTGTATGGCTTGCTTATTGGGTTGCATGGTGGTGAAGGTCACTGGGCAGAGACAGATGTTGAGTGCCTTACTCCTGATGTCGCTGATGGATGAAGTGCTGCATTTCCCTTCCCTGTGTAGAGTGGTAAGATTCCTCCCTGTTCTGACTCGGCTGCCCAAGGCAACAATCAGAAAGTGTGATTGTCGTTTGCCACGCCATTGTCCCACTTCATGAAGCTGAGCAAAGTCTAGGTGCTGTGTTCCATTCTCAACGACGTGCACTTCACAGCTGGCAGTACCAGAGAAGAATGCGTGATCACATCTTTGGACAGAGCTCGCTAACACGAAATCAAATCCCGGTTGACGAATTGATGAGAGGAGATAAGAGTGCAAGCTTCCAGCTCCCTAGAAGCACATTGGACTTCCCACTAGGGAAACTGGACGTTGATTCCAACCACCAATCCCTGGTATTAATTTATCTGAGTTTGCACGTGTTAGTGCAAATATGTATTTGTGTGTGAATAAGAACGTTTCGTTGCGCATGTTTGAGTTGATACCTTTATGTGAGTGTTTCAACGGTTCTGTTGTGTATTGTTCCGTCTGTCTTATTGTCTGATGGGAAACACACTCAAAAGTTTAGAAACGTTAACCTGGAGCGTTTCATCACGGATCTAATGTCAGCACATAAGCTGATGACTGGCACATTTTTTGAGATAAATTGATTAGAGGGTGATTGAGAATGACTTGATTACAAAAAAAATGACAGGATATCACACACGTATATGAGAGATGTTCTCTCCAAAATGGGCTTTGTGGAGGGAATCTATAATTGGATCAGACTGCTGTACACCAACATTGCCAGTGCAGTCTCAATCAATGGGTGGGAATCAGATAGCTTCCCAGTCAGATCTGGAGTCAGGCAGGGCTGCCCTCTCTCTCCTGCCTTGTCTGTGTGATGCATAGAGCCATTTGCCGAGTCCATCAGGAAGGATACGAGCCTGAGAGGGGTGACTATTCCTGGCAGCAGGGCCCTACAAGTCAAGGCCTCCCTGTAAATGGATGACGTCGCCGTTTTCTGCTCGGATCCGCCATCCGTGCACAGACTCATGTACATGTGACCAGTTCAAATGGGCCTCGGGGGCCGAGGTAAACCGAGGCAAGAGGAAGCCTATGTTCTTCGGGAACTGGGCCGACCAATCCTCGATCCCCTTCACTGTCAGGACCGACCACCTGAAGGTGCTGGGTATTTGGTTCGGGGGGCCTGGGGCGTGCGCCAAGTCTTGGGAGGAGCGTATCAGCAAAGTGAGGCAGAAACTGGGCAGATGGAAGCTACAGTCGCTCTCCATCGCGGGAAAAAACCTGGTCATCAGGCGTGAGGCACTTCATTGCTGTTATACATGGCACAGGTCTGGCCTATTCCCAGAACCTTTGCTGCTGCAGTCACCCGGGCCATCTTCCAATTTATATGGAGATCAAAGATGGACCGTGTCCAAAGGGATGTATAAAGATCTGGGCAACGGGGGAATAAACAGACCCAATGTCACCCTCACCCTTATGGCCACCATTGTGTGTGGCTGCATCAAGTTGTACGTGGATCCCTGGTATGCAAACACCACGTGTCACTACGTACTGAGGTTCTACCTGTCCCCGGTGTTGCGAAGGATAGGCCTGGCCTCGCTGCCGTAGAACGCTCTGAGTAGTTGGACCGTTCCGTACCACCTGTCCTTCGTGGAGAGGTTTATGAAGAAAAACACCTTTGACCGCAAGTCCATCAGGAAGTGGCCAGCACGTAGTGTCCTTGAGACCCTTCGGGAAAAGGAGAGGGCGGATCCTATCGAGCGGTTCCCTGAGCAGACTGTCAAAGCCATTTGGCAGAATGCCTCATCGCCAGAACTTTACAACAAGCACCAAGACTGATGGTGAGAAGGAGAAAGTGCGGACTGCAGATGCTGGAGATCAGAGCTGAAAATGTGTTGCTGGAAAAGCGCAGCAGGTCAGGCAGCATCCAGGGAGCAGGAGAATCGACATTTTGGGAATTCCTGAAGAAGGGCTCATGTCCGAAACGTCGATTCTCCTGCTCCTTGAATGCTCCCTGACCTGCTGCGCTCTTCCAGCGACACATTTTCAGCGTTGCTGGTGAGAAGGGTTCTGCCTGTGAGATCCTTTATGCACTCCCGGACTCTCAGCCGCATGGAACGCTGCCCTCGAAGTGGCTGACGGGGGGACGAGACTGTCACACACCTTCTTCTGGAATGTGCCTATGCAGAAGAAGTCTGGAGAGGAATGCAGTGGTGTTTGTTGAGGTTCGTTCCGAGCAGCACCGTGACGTGGGACTGTGTGGTCTAAGGTCTGTTTCCCCAGATGCACACCGAGATGAACATCAACTGTGCCTGGAGGATCATCAACTCGGTGAAGGACGCTCTCTGGGCGGTCTGAAACCTGTATATCTTCCAGCTGAAGGATTGACCCTGACTGAGTGTTGCAGACTGGCACATTCCAACGTCCAAGACTACATGTTCAGGGACGTGCTGAAGCTTGGGGCAGCTGCCGCCAAGGCGCGGTGGGGAAGACCACCGTGTAACATCGGCCTGCCTAAGAAGAACAGGTGGCCCACGCAGCCATTTGGGCTCTGCTGATGCCTCAGCTAAATATATGGACATATGATTGACAAATATGCAGACCTGTATATACAAATGAAAAATTATGATCTCTGCATGCAAATGTTCAAGTATGTATGGCATGACCAACTGTACAGACCATCAAATTATTTTATGAATAAATTATATTTTTGAAATTAAAAAAGGACGTGTACTGCCTGCAGGATTTCCCTTGGGCAGGCTATTTTGACGTGACCTTCAGGAGTGTGAAGACCTTCAGGAGTGTGAAGCAGTGCGAACAGCTCCTGAAGGACTTCAAGGAGAAGGAAGGGGAGCCTCTGTTCTCCATCCTGTCAGCGGTCCCGTTGTGTGTGCTTCCTGCACAGAGGAGTCTGGTTGTTACAATCCATATCTACAACCTCTATGTTCCAGCGGCTGATGTCCTGACCTTCCTGGGAAGGTACGTCCAAGTCGAGGGAGAAAGGACCGATGTGGTCGACCCTTTCGGGATCTGGACCAGTAAGCGGCAGGTCAGGGTAACTCTGAGGCCCGATGATAGTGGGAACATCCTCCATCCACCCTCGAGCTTTTCAATTGGAGGGAGCAGAGGCTACCTGACATATGCAGGGCAGCCAAAAGTGTGCCGAACCTGCGGGAAGTCAGGAAACATGGCAGCAGATTGGAAGGTGACCATCTGCAGGAACTGCAAACAGGAGGGTCACCTGACCAAGGACTATCAGGAAGCAAAGAGCTGTAACCTGTGCGGAGAGGCGGGCCACATCTACAAGACCTGCCCAAGACAGGGGTGGGGGTGGGTGGGGGAGGGGGTTCATTTATGCACAGCTGGCTGCAGGTGGCAATTTGAGCTGTGGACTCCCAAAGACGAGCAAGGTCCACCCAGACAGCAGGGAAACGGAGTCTGGTGGCACCCAAAAAGAAGAACAGGCTGGAGTGGAGGAGGCGGCAACCAATGGAGGGACACAGCAGCTGATCCTAGCTCTAGCTGGGCAGCTGGAAGCAATGCAGGAGGAGGTAATCGAGCAGGCAGAGGAGTGGATACCTGTTAAAAACAGGAAGAGAAAATCCTGACAGGCCCCCAAAGCCTCCCAGCAAAGGGCCAAACGACAGCTGCACAAGGGAGGGACGGCCAGCTCTTCGGATGGTGAAGATGGGCGCAAGGAGGGTCATTACCAGAAGAAGGGACAGAGGGCCATAGGTGAAGAAGAGGGCATTTCCTTCCAACCAGGAAACAACGGACGCTCCGAAGTCCACCCTCCATCCAATGAGAACCAGTGGGTACCCACTGCCCCACAGCTACAGGTAATTTAGAGTCGTGATCCTCTGACAGTCCCATTGTCAGACACAGAACTGGACAGTGCGGACTCTTGCCTTGGCTCAATGACACCAGAGCGGGTAAGTGACCCCAGTGAGGAGCTGGATAACTACCTCAGCCCAGCGAAGGTCCAACAGTTCGTGCTCACCATGGGGATGTAGACAGCTACCCCAGAGACAGGACAGTCAAATGGACAATTGTAACCCCATAAACTGGGGTTTAAAGAAGGTTCCTTTGCTATCATATAACAGGGGGCCCACTCAATAGTTGGGTTCCGCTGAAGCCTCAGCTAAATACTAAGAACTGTATAATAAGCAGAACTGTAAATACGATAAGTGTAAACTCGATTAACTCAATCTGTTCTCTGTAATGTTAAGACATGCAATGTATATATATGAACGGCATGACCAATTGTACAGGTAACAAAGATTTATTTCTATGAATCAAGTATATTTTGAAATAAACAAAAAACTCTGAGTCGCCAGCAGAGAGTGACATGGCATCAATTCAAGGCAAGTTGAACGGCACCACATGTGGGCTTTAGCCCTAACAAAGCCTTGACAAGGATCTCCGTTTGCACAGAGAGAGACAGGCGAGCAATCTCACAAACCCTCTCGCTGTCTCTCTCACACACAGACACACACACACACACACTCGACCCCCTCCACACACATACACACACATACACCTGAACCCTCCACACACACACACACACACCCGACCCCCTACCCGCGCATACACACATGCACCTGACCCCACCCACACACAGACACACACCCGACCCCCTCCCCGCGCACACATACATACACCCGACCCCCTCCCCGCACACACACACCCGACCCCCTTCCCGCGCACACACACACCCGACCCCCTCCCCGCGCACACACACATACACCCGACCCCCTCCCCGCGCACACACACATACACCCGACCCCCTCCCCGCACGCACAGACCCGACACCCTCCACGCGCACACACACACCCGACCCCCTACCCGCACACACACACACCCGACCCCTCCCCGCGCATACACACACCCGACCCCCTACCCGCACACACACACCCGACCCCCTCCACGCGGACACACACACCCGACCCCCTACCTGCACACACACACCCGACCCCTCCCCGCGCATACACACACCCGACCCCCTACCCGCACACACACACCCGACCTCCTCACCCCACACACACACCCGACCCCCGACCCGCACACACACACACCTGACCCCCTACCCGCACACACACACCCGACCCCTTCCCGCGCAAACACACACCCGACCCCCTACCCCCGCACACACACATACACCCGACCCCCTACCCGCACACACACACACCCGACCACTCCCCGCGCATACACACACCCGACCCCCTACCCGCACACACACACCCGACCTCCTCACCCCACACACACACCCGACCCCCGACCCGCACACACACACACCTGACCCCCTACCCGCACACACACACCCGACCCCTTCCCGCGCACACACACACCCGACCCCCTACCCCCGCACACACACATACACCCGACCCCCTACCCGCACACACACACACCCGACCCCTCTCCGCGCACACAAGCACCCGACCCCCTACCCGCACACACACACGACCCCTTCCACACACACACACACGACCCCCTCCACACACACACATTCGACCCCCTCCACACACACACAGCCGACCCGCTCCACACACACACACACACAAACACAAACAAGCACAGACACACATGCACACACACGTGCATGCACACACATACACGCATACACACACACCCATATGCACACACATGCGCGCATACACACACGCAGACACACCGATACACAGTGCATGAACCGAAGAAAGTGATTGTAAAATTATTTAGACATACAGCGGGTCCTACTGTGTGAGGTTTCTGCTTTCAGTGAGTCAGAAAACACTTGCAGAGGGGCAGAAGGTAAGTGAGACTGAGCTGAGTGACGAATGATGAAAGGAACTAACACAGGGAGAAAATTATAATGTTGAACCTTAGGGCAGAGAAGCAACAAGAGGAACCGAATAAAGGAGAATTTGGCTAAAGTGATAATAAAGACGTTGTTGGATAACTTCGAGATCGGTTTCAGTAATGTAGAAGCAGGGCACTTGAAGGTTTGTAATTTTAGTACGGACAGTGTATTTAGGGTAGAAATCTAGAGGTGGTGTGGGTCTTTTTGCCATCCCCTCTGCTAAATTGTAAAGGACAAAATTTGGTGTCATTTGAGGATATGGGTGGTGAAAACCAATTGTGAGAGTAAACGATATCCTGATTCTGGGGAAGAGCTTATCGAAGATAGATCATAATCTGTCAGAACTTTCGGTGCCATGACTGTCACCCATCTTGTGGATGCGTCCATTCATTGAGAGTCGGCTCTCTTCCTCCCTCCCACACAGCATCATCATTCACATAAGGCCAGAGATGTGCAAACATCTAGAGACACCTCACCATTTTACCTGGGAGCGGGGTTTATAGAATGAGTGTCTTCAAGCATCCGAGTGCCATTCGGTACAGATGGTAGTGACAATGCGGCTCATCAGCATTTGGCTTGTGTTGGGAGCAAGTCTAACAGGTAAGCATGGAGGAAATGCATTTCACGTGTAGTCATTAACTCATAGGATAAACCGAGCGCAGTCTGACTCTTTACATTTGATATCTGTTTTCCCTTTCAGACCTGAGTCATGGAGATTCGGTCACTCAGTCACTCCCCTCAGATGTTCAGACAGAAGGCGATGCGGTGACACTAACTTGTACATATGATACTACATTAGACATTTATACACTGTTCTGGTACCGACTGCACCAAGGCTCACAGCCAGAATTTATTTTGTTGGAAGATACTTTTGGTGATGATCATAAAGCAAATTTTGTGCAAGATCGTTTCTCTATGGTTCTTCAGAACTCGGAGAAATTCACCAGTTTGACTATCGCCGGGCTACAGCTGTCTGACGTTGCCGTGTATTACTGTGCTTTCTGGGACAGTACAGTATTGATAACCAGTCTCGCCCCTGTACAAAAACTTCCTTGAATCATTGGATGGGCTCTCGATTGGAGTTTGTGCAAATGGAAGGCTGACAGAATGCACTGTCAGATGTTCAACCTTGCACCAAGAGGAAACCAAATCAACCTTGGAACAAAGCGTCACTCAATTGTTTCCCAGAGCCGCTGAGAAAACGAACTACAGACAGGGAGAGCTCGAACAGAACAGAAAAGATTAATATTTGAGCAATCACGTTCAAATCACCACCCTCGTGTGCTCTGTTAGACAGTGAGGAGAATTTTCTTCAGTGAAACCAGCCTCAATTTTGTTGGAGAGACCGTAATGGAAAAGTAAAAAGTACATGATGGTGTCTTTATTCTCAAGTCATCAAGTCTCTTTGCAGCTGCGTTTTTACAGTGGTTACTGTCTTCCCTCACTCCACTGTTTTATCTCGGTATATCTAATATGTCACCGAGAAGACTTTCATGGCCATCACTGCAAGAAGAGACAGTGTGATCCGCTGTTTGGGAAGGACCTCTATCGCATTGAATCAAATTCCATGGGAGAATCGAAAATGGATAAGAGAGCAATCATCCAGCTCCCTTTAAACACGTATTTCCCAATGGGGAAACTGTCCATTCATTCCAAACGGTTTATGTATATATATACGTGTGTGTGTGTGTGTGTGTGTGTGTGTGTGTGTGTGTGTGTGTGTGTGTGTGTGTGTGTGTGTGTGTGTGTGTGTGTGTGTGTGTGTGTGTCTGCTATATATTTCACACACCCCAATTCTTCTTAACTATTTGGTAGTTAAAAAAAACAGACATTTACACCGTCGACATTATCCTGCCATGGATTAATCTCAGAATCACAGCATTCAGTTTGAGAAAATGTCTACGTAGATAAATCATTTCCGGGGGAGGGTCAGTCGACACTTAACATTACATCTGACTTTGCACCACAGATTCTGGCAGACCTGCTGAAATTTTCCAGCAATGTATGTTTCTGTTTTTCAGATTCTGTTTCTCTGTTTCATTCCTTTCAGTTGAATGTGATACAATTCCAAGTTCTGCTGGTGCATTTCACGGGAAAGGTGAAGCACATCGTGCACTCAGCCTGAGTGAGAGCAACAACAGCTGGCACCATTCAAACAGAAAACATCAACAACTCAGGGGCAATGACGTGCGTAACCAGCAGAAAGTCATCAGACCGATGTTCATATCTTAAAGTCTTTTTTTGACCTTTGCTTCTTTTTGCTGAGAATTCCAATGATCCCTTTCCCCGAGCCCAATGTCAGTTCATCAAAATCATGGCCCACAATTTTTGACAAGAAGGCATGCGACTTTGCTAATGAACGTTGGCCCGTACAGAATCAACTGATCTCAGAATGGAATTAATCTGATCCTTAAATATGCAGAATCAAATTTCAATTAGTTTCAACGCTTCTTCAGCTGCCTATTCAATGCTGGCAAACTCGATTGCTTGCTTGAATTGTTTGTGACGATCAACATGTCTGGCATTCATCTCCCAAACTGGACTCCACAGTCTGGAACCATCCTAATTAGAATTCCAGGAATGCAACACAAAATTACACGATGTTATTCAATGGCTGGAGGGCTGCATGGAGGCGAACGTGATCAATCGTGCTTTCTATATACCACCATGTGAACAATTCTGCAGTCGAGGAGTAAACTGTGTGGAGGCATCTTGTGATGTTGTGGTAATATCCCGAAGTTGAGTCAGGAGGCCTACCTTGAAGTGTCACATCTGTGGAAATGTTCAATGAAAACTTGATGAAAACCTGATTACATCTGGAAATGTCGTTACGACGTGAGAGAGTGTTCTGGAATGCAATGCATAATCTCAGAATATGAAAGCACACCTTGAAGAAGAAAGAGCAGGCATCCAGAGGAAAATGAAACATTGGGATTATTTGCCGCGGAGGCTGTGCTGTAAGTATATTCACGACTGATATGGTCGTAGCAAAGCTAAACAGGCTGTGCCTGTATCCTCGAGAGTAGCAAAGTGTCACCTGCGAACGAACAAACAGCAAGAACAAGAAAGGATGGAAACCAAAAGACCATACGACCATAAGACACAGGAGCAGAAATTAGGTCATTAAGCATTAAGTCCATCGAGTCTGCTCTACAGTTGAATCATGGCTGATAAGTTTCTCAAACCCATTCTCCCGCTTTCTCCTCGTAACCCTTGATCTCCTTGATACACAAAAACCTATCTACCTCAGTCTTTTATATACCCATGCACAGCCTTCTTTGACAATGAATTCTATTGATGCACCACTCCCTGGCGGGAGTAGTTTCTCTTTAACTTCGTTAACCTTCCCTTTACTCCAGGGCATGCCCATGGTCTGAGACTCTCCTACCAGTTGAAACATCTTCCCAGTATCTACTCTGTCCAGGCCATTCAGTATGGTGTGTGTTTCAACAGGATCCCTCTCATCCTTCTCATCCTCAACCCTCATCGAGAACAAACGCAGAATCATCAAATGTTTCGCATATTTAAGCTTTTCATTTATGAACCCATTCTCATGAACATCCCCTGAAAGCTCCAAGCCCAGTGCTTCCTTCTTGTGATATTGGGCCCAAACCTGAATACAATACTGCACATGTGGTCTGACCAGGCCTTAGAGAGCCTCAGAGGTACATCACTACTGTTATCTTCAAGTTGTCTCAAAATAAATGCCATCATTGCATTTGCCTTCCTAACTGCTGACTCAACCTACAAGTTTTCTTTGAGAAAATCCTGGACTAAAACTCCCAAATCTCTTTGCGTTTCAGACGTCTGAATTTTCTGCCTAGTTGGAAAACAGTCCACGCTTTAATTCTCCTTAATAAAGTGCATGATCTCACGCTTCCCCACGTTGTACTCTAAATGCCCACTCTCTCAACCTGTCCAAAAGCTTCTGCTGCTTTCCCAACCCCTCAATGCTACTGGCCCCTTTGCATCATCTGAAAATGTAACCGGAATGCCATCAGTTCCTTCCTCGAGATTGTTCATGTAAAATGTGAAAAATTGCATTCTCAACATCGAACCTTGTGGAACACCACTTGTCACTGGCAGCCAGCATGAGAAGGATCCTTTTATCCCCACTCACTGCTTTCTTCCAGACAGCCAGTCCTATTGGACCCTCCCCATTTCTAGTGATTACTGAAAGACCATCACTAACATCTCCACTATCTCTTCAGATAGCTACTTTAAAACGTTGCTTTTTCACCTTCGGCCGTTCACTTTTTCTACCACTTTCTCCTTGGGTATGGCCAACATCCTCAGCACTGCCAACTCCTTCTTGAATGTTTGGGAGATTCCTGGAGTGGTCTACGTGCAGAATGATGCAAAATAATTATTAAGTCCCTCAGCCCGTTCCTTGTTCCTTACAACTATCTCTCCATCATCAGTTTCCAATGGCCCAGTGTCCACTTTTGCCTTTTATGTTTTTAAAGAAACTCTCACAGCCTTCCTGTACATTATTGGCCAGCTTACCCTCACATGTAACCTGTTCCCTTATTTATTTGTTCCTCTCTGTTGGCCTTTATAGGCTTCCTAATCCTTTGGTTTCCCACTGCCCTTCCCCACACTGTATACTTTCTTCATGGCTTTTATGATATCCCTGGCTTCCCAAGTCAGCCATGGTTGCCTCCTCCTCTCTAATCCAGGTTTCTTTATCGTCGAGATGAACCTCAGGTGTGTCTCCTGAATAACTTTCAGAAGCTCCTGTCGTTGCTGTTCCACTGTCTTTCTTGCACGGCTCCTCGCACAGTCAATTCTACCCTGCTCCTTCCTTACGCCTCTGTAGTTGCCTTTATTCAGCTGTAATACAGTTACCTCTGATTCTATCAACTCCATACCAAATTGTAGAGTAAATGCAATCATATTATGATCATTGCCTCCCAAAGTTTCACTCACCTTCTTGTCCTTTATCAGGTCTGCCTCATTGCACAGCACTAAGTCCAGTATTGCGTGTTGCCTAATCAGCTCTCACGAAAGCTGTTCCAAACCGCCATCTCGTTGACATCCCACAAATTCCTTTCCTTGAACTCCACTATGACTATGACTTTTCCCAGTCCGCCTGCATATTGAAATCACTCATGATCACTCGAACATTGCCTTTCCAAAAAAACTATTTCTATTACCTGCTACATTTGGTGTCCCTGTTCCTGACCACTGATTGGAGGCCTGTACATAACCAACTATATTTTTTTAACCGTTGTTGTTCCTCAATTCTACCCACAGAGATTCTAAACTCTCTGAACTTGCTTCATTTCTTACTATTGATTTAATTTTGTTTCTTACTCATCAGGCAAACCCACCGCCTGTGCCCATCTTTCTGTTGGGATGAATGAGCTTCAATATTCACCTCCCAATCCTGATGTCTTGGCAGATGCGTCTCCATGATGTCCGCCACGTCATACCTGCCAACTTCGATGTGTGCTACAAGCTCATGTCCCTTATTCCTTATACTATCGAAGTTACTAACACGTCACTGCATGAACATACGCACCGAACGGCCTACTCTGTCATTTAGTTGCAATCATAGGGCCTGAGCATAGTATTAGCCAGCTTCTAAATCTCCCACTCTCTTATGCCAGTCTAAGCTCAGTTCTCCCGCTGCACTCTGCCCATATATACTGACCCGACCTGTCCATATTCCTTCCCACTCATTTGCTCCACCCTTCCCAATGAGCAATAACAGCCAATCCCTACTTGATACCACCTACCTCCCCCATCCCATCAATTCACTCTTTTTTTTGCAGCCCCCTTCCCCTACTCCTGCCCTGATGAAAGGTTCCGACCTGAAACGTCAACACCCTTTCTCCTGCGATGCTACTTGACCTTCTGCGCTTTTTCCAATCCAACTCTACATCCGCTCTGACGTTTCAGCATCTCCTGTCCTCAACACCTCAATCATAAAGCCTTAGCAACGTAAGACATAGAAGTATTAGATGACCAGTCATCCCCACGAAGCATGAAGTTTGGTAAGTCTCAAATTCACAGTACGCTTGGTTTCTCTACTGTGAATATAGTCGTCTGTCTCAGCATTTAACTTAGCATCCCAACCTCTGTGGTAAAGATTTCCTCAGACCTACTTCCATTCGAGAGAAGAAATTGCTGTTAATCCCTGTTTAAACATATGAACCGTTATGCCAAGATTCTGCTGTCTTGTCCTCGGCTCTTGCACAGGGACAACAGCCTTTCTGCACTACCTTGCCTAGTTTTCCTTGCACACTCTGAAGCAGGTGGAACCTGAACTTGGGCAACCCAACTCAAAAGATGGGAAATTACGACAACGCTTAGATACCAAAGACTTATTCTCATGATGATGAACAGAAAGCATATTTGTTCACACTAATTTCTCAGCAGCTATCCAGCCCTGAAATACGAGGATCGCTTTTTCTATTACATCAGTGGTGATGTGTTTTTTTGTGTCGGGTCTCGTGAAGAGGGTCTGGTGTGTTAATTGTCACCACCAAATCAATAATTAAAGAATATTTTCCAGAAAGAGGGAGGACAGTCTGAAATGCAACTGACGTTGAGGAGAATCCAAATTTTTGCGTAATTTGATGATCAAACGCATCACATTGGACACTTTATCCAGTGTAAGGCAAGTATCATTCAATCACGAACTTATTTCGAGTATCATCAAACTTTAACAAACTGTGGTCCATCACTTCAGTAAAAGAATCACAAAGGAAATAGGGGAATGACTGTTCAGCATTGTAAGTAGGTGAGGAATATGAAACAAGAACAAAATAAACATTAAGATATCACAAGTGAATTTATGACTATCAGCTGGACATGCGGGTTGAGACCAGCAAAGATTGCACACTGTTACTGTGTGCGAGTTATTGCTGCTATCAAGTTTGAAGGCTGCTGTGTGTTGTTTGGTCTCCCTCTAACTGAATCTTCGATGAGTTTGACCTTCCTCTTCTGCAGTAGCACTGATCTGCCAGCTCACGTGGTATTGCATCCAGTTTAAGATAGGAAAAATATGAAAAAAAACGACTGAGGACTTTTAATCAATTAATTCATTTTCATTCTTACAGATAACTTGTCTGCCTAAGCAATAGTCATCAACTTCTGAATTAATATCCAAGATCCAGCTGGATAAGTTTGAGTTTGAGTTTAATGGTGCCACAAGGATGAAACATTGGGTGGAAAGCCAGGAGATGAAGTAGCTGGGTAATTTAGCGCCATCCATTAACAATTTGCTAGTAAATCTTGTCTTTTGTTGGGGATGTAGGGCAGAAAAACGATAGAGACTTGAAATTAAAGGCACTAGGAGTATGATGAATTGCTTCTCATGGATGGAAGTCAATCCATGAGAATGCTTGACCCTCCTCTTTCAGGTCAGTAATTGTAACACAGTTCGTGGTCTGTCAACTTATCGAGATTCTCCACACCACCTCCCATCTCACAGAAGCACAAGACAAACACTTTTCACTGGATTGGCCAAAATATATGTGACAATAAATCATTCATTTGACAAGGTTGAAACATCCAGGGTCACGACAAAATTGTGGGCGGGGATTCAAAATGGGGTATCTTCAAATATCTCGCATCTTTGTTAAATAGTTCACAGTGAAAGGGCATCAACTCCGCATCTAGTTTGTGTTGGGACCAATTCTTCCATGTAAATGTAGAGTGAGGACATTTCCCATGCCTTTATATAATCATCTTCCAAACTGACACCAGCCAGACGTTTTATAATTTATATCTTTTTTACTTTTCAGACCTGAGTCGTGGCAATTCTGTCACGCATTCGCTCTCCTCAGATACTCAGAAAAAAGAAAGGCATTGACTCTAAACTGTGCTTGAGTACTTTGTTGAGTACTGTGTTGAGTACTTTGATACTTTGATACTGAAAGCACCTGAGCCCATACTGCAGAATGACAATGAAGGCTATAAGCTTTCAGCTGATTTTGCTAAAGGGTGCAACTCTACAGTATTTCAGACCTCGAAGTAATTCACCAGTTTGACTATCACCGGGCTACAGTTGACTGACTCTGCCGTGTATTAATGCACTTAATGCTGCTCTCAGTGATGAGAAACAACACGAGACCTGCAGGAAAACGACCTCCGATGGTGGTTCAACATCAATCTGCTGGAGTTTGTCTGGCATCCGGCCAATGAGAATGAGGTGCAGTGAGCTCAAACTAGCACAAAGAGAAAACAAAAGAAACCTTGGACCAAACTTTAACCCTGCTGTGTATCGGAGCTGCTGGGAAACTAAATTGCACACTCTCAAGAGAGGCATACAGAGACGGAACAGAATTAAACGTGAAGGCATCCGTTCAAATCGCCACCACCAACAATCTGTTGAAGCATGTGATGCAGACCGTGAGCTGGGAATAAGTTTTCCTTCTCCGAGTTTCACATCCTCACTGCTGACAATGATTGAAGCGTGAGCATATGGAAACACAGCAGGACATTACTGAAGGCCACGTTGTAGGTAGAGTGTGACTGCAAAGAATGATTTCAGTTCTTTGATAGAATGTTGAATCTATCATCATTGTTGTCATCATTTTGATCTTTATCATGTTGCTTCCAACACAACGTGGCACGTGTGTGTGTGTGTGTGTGTGTGTGTGTGTGTGTGTGTGTGTTTGTGTTTATTTGATCGGTTACCTCTACGATGAATACAACAAATGTTTCAATCCAGACGTTGAACAGCGAGCTGTTGTTCACAAACACTTTTCAAAACATACATTCTCGTCTGATATCAGGATATAGCCATTGTCAGAGAGCATGGCATACCATTGTATAAGGGGAAACAGTTAGTTTTTTTACAGCGTGGAAACAGGCCCTTTGGCCCAACAAGTCCACACCGACTCGCCGAAGCGCAACCCACCCATGCCCCACATTTACCCCTTACCAAACACTACGAGCAATTTAGCATGGCCAATTCACCTGGCCTGCACATCTTTGGACTGTGGGAGGAAACCAGAGCACACAGAGGAAACCCACACAGACACGGGAAGAACGTGCAAACTCCACACAGTCAGTCGCTTGAGGCGGGAATTGAACCGGGTCTCAGGTGCTGTGAGGCAGCAGTGCTAACCACTGTGCCACTGTGCTAACCACAGACCAGTGCAAAATTGTCAAGAGAAAATACAAAATTTTTCACTTCTCTCAAAGCACCAATGCACCCACCACCATTTACAACTCATATAAGAAAATTACAACGAAGAGCAAAAACCAATCATTTGTCCCTTAATATATCTACCGTGTGTTTCAAATTTTTGTTCAGTGATGTCCTTTACACTGGCATTTCTGCATGCTGGCAGTTTACACCTTCTATGTCAATTCATTTATCTGTTTGCATACTGACCATATTGTCATTTTTAACCTCTCCAGCAGGTCATAACAGTATTTAACAAATCACTGCAGGAAGGTTTATGATCACAAACCTACTCTCTTACTTGACTGCAGTGAAAAGGCTTTAATTGCGTAAAACAGTGCAGGAGAAGTGTGACATGTTGCCTTCGAGACAGTTCCAGAATTCGATGAGATCATTGCTGATCTGATAATCGTTTAATCGACTTTCTTGCATTTTTCACATAACAATTAATTCATTTCTTACTCATGAATCTGCGTAAGTCAGCCTTCAATACACTTACGAAACTAGCCTCTGCACAACTGTTGATCATATCCATTTCCCGTTGTGTGAAGAACTTTCCTCTCCACTCTGTCTTAGTTTGGTGACACCTCATTCTAGGATTGCACACTTGGTCCTAATCACTCCCAAAGTGAGTAAAAGCTTTTCCACATCACGCTACCAAGGTATTATGGCACACCTCTAGAACAGGTGGGAATGGAACATGGGCCTCTTGACTCAAAAGCCTTGGATACAACTCACGACGCCACAACAGACCTCTAGTCGGCATGCCTACATGATGAGTAATTACTCGCATTCTGAGAATAACACAAAACATGCTTGTTCGCCATCATTTCTCAGCAGACACCTGGCCCTTCAATAATATAGTATATTTTTGAGGAAGATTAGTGATGCTCTCTGTTGGTAGTTGCACACACTAGAGTGCAGTGATGGCGATGAATGCTAGGTCTGCTGGTTGTCATGAACAAATCAATCATTTAGGAACATTTACCAGCCACGGGGAGCACAGCTTGAAGTGTAGGCCCAATTGCAGAGAACTTAACTTAATATCCATTTTAATGATGCGTGCTATTTCATTGCGAGATGTGTATCCAAAGACAGTCCCCGATTCTTAAGCTCACTCTGAACAAAGACGCCTTCTTCACAAACTATGGATTCTGGGAAACTGACATGGGAGATGGGGAACGGGTATTCACAACGGTGGCCACTTGAGCAAAGCGAAACAAAGAACAAAATAACTATTAATATATCAATGTTGAGTTTTTCCTTGTCAGGTTGACATGTGAAGAGAGAACATCAAAGAGAGCACACTACCACTGATTCTGCTACCATTTTGAATGTTCTAGTGTGCTTCTGCCCTCCCTCTGTTTGAGTCCTTGATGCGTTTGATTTTCCACTTGTGCAGTGAGTAGAAAACCAATAGTAGCAGGTAGCATTTTATAGTGTTCAACTCAGGGAGGAAAACCGGTGAAAGAGACTGAGATTGTTTTGCATGAATTCTTTATTATCAGTTCAGTATTCTATTTATCTCCCCAACACAACAGCCATCTGCTTCTGAACGAATGATCGATCTGCACAACAACACTGCAGATGAACGGAAACAAAATCATTTGAACATGTTTCCAAACAGAGACTGGGACAGATAGAATAGTACCCAGTGAAAATGCACCTACCAAAACAGGCAGGTCAATACCTCCAACGAATCTGGAAGCACTCATCCAGACCTAACTGTGCATACACATAAGCAGTTAACCTGTATGTACAGATGCGCACACGCACAAAAAGACACATACACACACGCACAGACATTATCAGACAGAAGAAAACTCACATAAGTAGACTGACATGTCGGGTGCTGGTACCTCAGACATCACTTGTGGCATCTTTCAGATGTACAGTGGGTCCAGTTCTGTGAAACCTCTTTGTTCCGCGAGAGAGAAAGACGCCCACTGAGTTGTGAAACGAAGGTGAGACTGAGCTCAGGAGAATTTTGAAATAAACCAAAAGAGGGATAGTACTAATTTTGAGACTGAATAAAAAGAAACAGAAGGAGAGGACCATCATAACCGACAATAAAATCAATATCAGATATCTAGCAGGATAAGTTTGAGATTAAATTCAGCGTTCTGCAAGGTGGACTTTGAGAGACTGTATCTTGAGAAGGGATTGTTTGTGACAGTTTGTAGGGGTTGCAGGTGCGGTAGACATCTGGGGAACAGCGTGGCATTGGGGGCAACCATGAACTGTTTGAAAATATAAAATGGCCTCATTTGGGAAAGTCGACAGAAGAAGATGAATCGCGAGAGTAAGGCTCATGTGAATCTGGGAAAAGGCTTGTCATGGATAGATTTCATCTGTCAGAATTCTCAGTGCTACATTTCAAGTGCAGTGCCCATAACCCAGATCACGATGTATCAATTCTCTGTGAGTCTTCTCACTTCCATTTGCCCTCAATGCAGTGGGGTGAGAATCTCCAGAGACATGTCAGCATTTCACTGAGGGTGAGTTTATCGATTGTGTGTTACCTTGTTAAGTCTCTCATCTGTTAGCATGGTCATGTTGGTTTCAATTCATTTCATATGTAAATTGCAAAAATTTTGAAAAGTTGCATTCTCAAGTGAACTTTAACAATTGGTGTCATGCTGGCCCAGATAATGCATTGAAGGTGTGAGCTTCCCTGTGTGAGACTCTCTGGGCCACAATGGTCAGACGGATTCTAATCTTAAAAAAAACCGGATTTATGGAATCTCACATGTAAAATTTAATTCTGTAAGTACAGATTCACCCCACAAACGCATGTGTATATGTGTCTGTGTGTGTGTCTGTGTGTGTGTGTGTGTGTGTGTGTGGAGGTGGGGGGGTTGGCTGAGCGGGTTCATGTCACACTACAGGTGATCCCATTGCGCTGTATGCACACACAGACAGACGCACACTCCCAGACACTCACACCCACACAGACACATACACACATAAAATCCTATACACACGGACAATCTTACACACACACAGACTCTCCTATACAAACTCCCAAACACACACAAACTCCTACACACATACAGACTCACACCGATTTGCACTCACACTCACACACATACTCCCACTCTCTCACAGACACCCATAACACCCCCACCACTCCCCCCACACATTACGCTTTCCCTAATACTAATGCATTTCCCAACTTAGCTTTGAACGCACTGTATAACCCAATCTCTCTGCTAAGGAATTCCCAAGACTAATTTATTTCTGAGAGAAGAAGTTTCTCCGAATCTCACTCTGAAATACGTAACTCCTTATTCTAAGATTGCAACCTTTGGTTTTGGACTATCCCACACGGGAAAACCATTTTTCTGTATTAAGCTGCCCAGTAGTATTGTACAGCTCTGGAGCAGTTGGCATGTTAACGTGGGCTTCCTGACTCAAAGAGAGGCACACGGCCCACGACGCCACAAGAGCCCTTTCACTCCACCTGTTTCTCCAGGGAGATATTGTCGTCATTATGACAAAATCAAAGCATATTTATTCCAGTCATCTCTCTGCAGACATGCAATCCTAGAATAACATAAGATAATTTTGTGTTACTTTAGTCTTGTACTGTCTGAGTAGTTGCACATCTTAGCATCCACTGGTGGGGATGAATGTCTGGTTTGCTAACAGTCACAAACAAATCAACAATGAAATAGTATTTTCCCACAATACCGTGGACAGCTTGGAGTGGTACTGACATTGTGGATAATCTAATTTTTTGTCTGCTATCATGATCAAACTTATTGAATCATGAGTTCTGCCCAATGTGTACAAACGTTCCCTCATCCACAAAGTGACTGTGAGCAAATGCACCCTTTAAACAGACTGTGGACTGTGATTACAGGAGATGGAGGCATCTTACATGGAGAAAAGATTTTTCGGAACAAAATTCGTCTGAGCGATGAGAAATTACAGGCAAGCGGGTTGAGAGCAGCAAATATTTCATACAGATCCCGTGTGTGAATTGATGCTGCTGTCAGATTGAATGGTGCTATCAGCTGCTGTCCTCACTCTGATTGAATCCCTGATATGTTTGACCTTCCTGATATGCAGTAGCGGACATATATCAGCAGATGGTGGAATTTTAGCATGTGCAGGAAAATCTGGAAACAACGTTTTATTTCATTAATCCATTCATTATCATTTCACTATACAACTCACCTTCCAAAGCAATGGCCAATTCTTTCAGTCCGTGTGTTAGACTCCTGAAGCAACACTCCAGCTGAAATTTTATCATGTTTTGAAAATGGTTCCAATCGGACACAGAACAAAAACACACACAACAGCAGAACGGCAAAAACATTCAAATGCAGACATAAGTGTGCGAAAACAAATGTGTGCTTCTTAACATTCATACAGACCCTCATACACGCTGGCTTAAGCACTTACACCAGAATGCACACATGCACAATGCACACACTGGATGAAATACACAGAAACACATTCATACTCGCATGCATGCATGGACATAAACAAACTTAAACAAACATGGGAAAACACAAGCACACGCACGCATGCGTGCACACACACATACATACAGAGTCTCTCTGTGTCTCTCTGTCTCTGCCTCTGCTCACACACACGTACACATAGATTATGAGGGTGCTGGAATCGAAGACAGCATCTGTGAGATTGTCCAGGAGAACAATGGGGATCCTGCTCTGTGAAGCCTCTGTGTTCAGAGTGATAGAAAGACAAAGAGAAGGAGGAATGATTGTGAAACAGCTCAGTGAGGATATCTGACAGGAACAAAACAAAAACCAGACGTGTGATTTTCTTGAGCACGAGGAAAGAAAACAGCAACAGAGGATGAGAAAAAATGGGAATCTAGCAAAATTGATTTCAGAGATATTGCTGGATAAGGTTGAGATTGAGTTCAGTAATGGAGACATTGGAATTGAGGGATTGTATTTTAAGAGAGAGAGAGCAGTTCTTGAGCCCACAAGAATCACACGAGGTGTCTAAATCTCGCGTGCAGCTTCCATGATTAATTTCAGTGCACCCATTAAATGGTTTTTCACAAGAATTAGCGTCAACTGGGGATGGGTGACAGTAAAAGGCGAGAGTCTTGGAAGTAAGTATACTCGGAATCTGGAAATTGCTTCTCATAGATGAAAGCCATAGCCTTAGAATGCGCAAGGCCCTTTGTTAAGGGCAGTTACTCGAACCCAGCTTGGCGAATGTGAATTAATCGGGAGTCACCTCTCCAATATATCACTGAGAAAAGGCAGTGAGTTGTGTACATGCAGGTTCAGTGCGGCAGTGCATTGAGGGAGGAGTTATAGAACGGCTGTCTTTAAATGCACTGCAGCCCTATTCCATTAAGGACAGAGACAATGTGTCGACTCAGAATCTGGGTAGTGTGGGGATCAATTCTAATAGGTAAGTATGGAGAAAATATAATTCATATTCCTTTATATGATCATATTTTGCATTGATGTCAGCCTGACATTTTGCAATATATATCTGCTTTCGTTTCAGGCCTGAGTCATGGAAATTCAATCACCCAGTTACTCTCCTCAGATTCTCGGACAGAAGGCGATGCAGTGACTCTAAGTTGTACCTACGATTCGACAGCGAGCTATTATTGGTTACATTGGTACCGACAGCGCCCAGGAACACAGCCCGAGTATACACTGAGCAAATATTCTGAAGGAAATGAGGATAAAGCAGATTTTGCTCAAGATCGCTTCTCTGGAGACCTTCAGACGGCAAATAAATTCACCAGTTTGACTATCACTGGTCTACAACTGACAGACACTTTCGTGTACTACCGTGCGATCAGGGACACAGTGATGAGGAACTGTCTCACCCCTGTTCAAAAACTACTTTTTGATCAGAGGTTGATCTATCTTTCGAGGTTTTCTCAGTATCTTGGAAGTTACTATGTTCTTCAGGAAGTTAAACACACACCGAGAGGAAGCCACTGTAACATCAGGCTGTCAACCAGTGATTCTCAGAGCTGCTGAGAAAATAAACTTCAGATTCCTAGATTGCCCACAGAAAGAGAACATCATATATTTGGTCACACCCATTTCAATCGACGCCCTAAGCTATGTGCTGTGTTGTAATTTGTAGCCAAATGCAGGTAGAGACAGCAATCCTTCTCCAAGTTTCACATCTGTATCTCCACCACAATAGAATGAAATGGGAGCATCTAGAAAGACGACATCAGTTTAACGGAGGTGGAGTTTCAGAAGGGGGATCACTGAAAATGCTGATTCGACTGCTTTGAGAGAATGCTATTTCCATAATTTCATCATTGATGTGATCACATGAAATGTTTTCTACCTTCGTCAAATAAAACATAGACACCAGGCTCTCTGTGTGTTTGTGTGTCCATGTATGAAATGCATGTGCATGTTTATTAGTGTGTGTATGTATGTGTGTGATAACATGTTTGAGCATGTGGAGATTCAATGTAACAGTTGCATTTTCAGTTCTACTTCCACGCAGTTTAATATCCACACTGATTATGTTTAGCCACTTCTATTCGCATCCCACTACCGTTTATCTGCTTTTCATCTTCATTCTGTCCTTCTTTTAGATTCTTTCCGTAGCATGGGAATCAACCTCACTTCGATGGGAGATCTCATAATGAAACAAAAATACGTCACTTGGTGGTTCATGTAGTGTCAATTTAAGGAATGTTCTTTTCCGCTGCATTTTCGTCTAACAGCTCTTATTACTGATTCCACTGTTATTTGGGTTTAACCAAAGCGTTGTGTAAGTGATCCCGGATCTTTGCCTTTGGATGATGTGTGAATGGGAGAGTACCAGTTTCATTTCCTGTGCTGGCCTGCTTAATCACCATAAAGAGGAGAATTGTTGCTTATTTCTGTGTTGCATTCCTGTCAAGAGGGCATAAAGTTAGAGGTGCAATTAACATTGATTGTCGCCATTACAGCGAATTCTTTCAAAGCAACTTGAGATTCTGAGGAGTTATTGATGTGCAACGGCAGTGTGCCTAAATCTGGTTCAAATAGATTCCGGTTCGAGACTCAACAGCTCTAAAAGTGTCTCATCAAGTATCTGAACACATTGTTTCGAAATGGAAACACTCTATATTCTCTAGATTACAAATCGTGGGGAATATTTCCAAATTGAAAATGCAACCTTGACAAAATTCACTTTCTCTTATTGGTCACTTTTTCAGTACGTGGTTGTTGACATTGAGATGACGAGAGTGTATGTATAGTTTCTGTTTCCTCAGAGTTTCTGGACTGGCTGCCAATTCAATTGTAACTTGATGATAATCACAGCACAGAGATGTATGGCGGCATCAGGTCTCCTGATTTCTCTCACAACAAAAACACTGCGTTTCTGCTACCAGAGAAAAGTGGCCCGAATCCTCCCTGCTCTGGCCACCTTGCCAAATGCAGTGCTTAGAATTTGCGGCTCTGTCTGTCACGGCAGCGGCCCACTGTAAGTCGTTGAGGAAGGTATGGGTCTGCAGTCATTGTCACTGGAATGCCTTCGACAGCCACCAGCGCCAGGGAAGACTGCGTGATCCGCCGTTTGGCCATGAGTTCTGCAACGTAGGATAAATTATGAGAGACAACAAGGGTACAAACATCCTGCTCTGTGGAAATACATTATATTCCCCAACCAAAATTGGCCGTTCATTTCAACGGTTTTATATGAGTATATATTCACGCAATCTCATTGTTCTCAAAGTAAGTTTTAAGACATGTCTATTGTCATCACTCTGTTGTGGTTGTCTCTCTGGCAGTTAAAAAAAAAACATTTGCACACTCACATTAGCCCGCCATGTGACAGAGTCTTAAATTCACAACATTTGCTTTTATAAAATGTCTACTTGGTTCCCCAATGATTCCCCAATGAGGGATGATTAATTCCCCAAGGAGATATAGGCTTCGCCGGCTGGCTTGCTCTCTCTTAATACGCCTGGAGAAGGTAATTGACTTGCCTTTTGAAGCTTTTCTCACACTTTCTGCGTATTGGAACATGAGGGAATGGCAAGATTTTCACAAAATGAAACTGAAAGGAATGGCGTTACGTTTCCAAGTTAGACTGGTGAATGACTTGGAAGGGAACATGCAGCTGGTGGTGTTCCCATTTTTTTTGCTCCCTTGAGTCATCACGATGTAAGTGGCCGTGGGTTTGTAACGTGCTGCCTTTGTTTTCGGCTTACCACCCAACATTCAATAAGGAAAGGCGTATTTTACAAGTTCATTAATAATGTTGTCCCCGCATTTGAATTTGAAAAAAGGACGAGATAGTTTGGAATAACAATCACCCTGTTGGAGAATAAGGAACAGATGCGTATTCTCAGAATAAGGAATGACACATTGAAGTTAGGGTGAGAAGGCATTTCTTCTGTCAGTGTGAAAATAATCTAAGGAATGATTTGCCATAGAGTTTGGGTGCTGATTATATTCAGGCCTGAGATAGACATGGAAAGAGTAGAGGGCCTGGATTTGTGTTCTCAGGAGGTTTCAAGAGTTGGACGAGTTTGAATTGAAACAGGAAACATCCTTAGAAGATTTGATTCGCTGGATCGGTAACCCATGCGCTGACCAGGTCTGTTTTCTCCACACTGACTCTCTCTTGACATCCCGTAATCACCCCTCTATCCTCTTTATGCAGGTCAACACTAACGCTCACACGTACCCTGTTTGTTCGTGTGTGTTGTGAATGTATGTGTTAACACAGCTAGGTAGTAGTGGGTACTGCAGATGCTGGAGATTAGAGTCAAGATTAGAATGGTGATGGAAAAGCACAGCAGCTCAGGCAGCATGCAAAGAGCAGGAAAATCGATGTTTCGGACAAAAGCCCTTCATCAGGAATGAGGCTAGGAGTCTCAGAGGTGGAGAAATAAATGGGAGGTTGGAGGGACTGGGGAGAATGTAGCTGAGAGTGCAATAGGTGAATGGAGATGGTGGTGAAAGTGATAGGTCAGAGAGGAGGGTGGAGCAGAGAGGTGAGAAGGAAGGTTGGCAGCTAGGACAGGTCATGGGGATAGTGCTGAGCTGGAAGGTTGGAACTGGGGTAAATTTGGGGGGGGTAAATAAGGAAACTGGTGAAGTCCACATTGATGCCATGAAGTTGAAGGGTCCTGAGGTGGAAGATGAGACGTTCTTCCTCCAGGCGCTGGTTGGTAAGGGAGTGGTGGTAGAGCAGGCCGAGGACCTACATCTCTTTGGCAGAGTGGGAGCGGGAGTTGAAATGTTCCTCCATGGGGCGATGAGGTCATTGGTGTGGATGTTCCGGAGTTGTTCTCTGAAGCATTCCACAAGAAGGCATCTGGTCTCCGCAGTGTAGAAGATACTGCATCGGGAGCAATGGATACAATAAATGACGTGTGGAAGTGCAGGTGAAACTTTGTTGGATGTGGAAGGCTCCTTTGGGGCCTTGGACGGAGCTGAAAGGGGAGGTGTGGGCACAGGCTTTGCAATTTCTACGGTGGCAGGAGAAGCTGTCAGGAATGGAGGGTGGGTTTATGGGGGGGGGGGGTGGTGTGGTCGTGGACCTGACCAGGTAGTCGTGGATGGAACGGTCTTTGTGGAAATCGGATGTGGTGGGGTTGGAAGTATATCACTGGTGGTGGGGTACGTTTGGAGGTGGCGGAAATGTCAGCGGATGATGTGATTTATGCGGAGGTTGGTGGAGTGGATAGTGAGGACCAGGGGTGTTCTACCCTTGCTTCAGTTGTAGGGTTGGCATTCGAGGGCAGAGGTGCCGAATGAGATGTGTGGGACGGCATCATCGACCACCTGGGAGAGGAAATTGCTGTCTTCGAAGAAGGAGGACATCGAGTGTGTTCTCTTGTGGATCTGCTCCTCCTGGACGAAGATGGGGTTGAGGCGGAGGAATTGGGAATACGGGATAGCATTTTGGAAGAAGGTAGGGAGGAGGTGGTGTAATCCAGGTAGCTGTGAGAGTCGGTGGGTTTGTAAGAAATGTCAGTGTTGGGTCGGTCAATGTTGATGGAGATGGAGAGGTCCAGGAAGGGGAGGGAGATGTCAGAGATGTGGAAGGTGTGATTGAACTTTGAGCAGGGGACAGATGTTTGGCTCACAAGCTGTACGTGTGGATTGGAAATCCCGGGGGTAGCGTTGAGAACTTGGAGGGAACCCGGAAATTGCCAAGAACAAGAATTGACGTCAGTTCGGGAAGTGGGACTAAAAGAGATAACAACAGTGTTTATTTTCTGACTTCAATACTATACTCTGTTCACCAAAACAAAATCTCTTTTCATGTGTACATTGGCAGGTTCATAAAGTGTGGCGCTGGAAAAGCACAGCAGGTCAGGTCCATCATAGGGTCAGGAAAGTCGATGTTATGGGCATAAACCATTCATCACGTTTGTGGGAGTTTGAAGGGGACTGAGAGTTATGCGAGTGTTAGTGTAGTTGAAGGGAAGGTGGCAGGGAACGTGATACATGGATGCAGGTGGTGGTTGATTGTGCTAAGTCATTGGCGTCGATTGAGGGGATGGTTGGAAAAAGGATGTACAGCTGGCACAGGTAACGAGCTTGGTGCTGAGTTGGAGGGTTGGGGTTTTGATGAGATTGGGGAGGGGACATTTGGAAACTGGTGAAGTTGAAGGCGATGTCATATGTTTGAAGGGTCTTAAGTTGGAGGAAAAGGCGTTCATTCTCCAGTCGTGGGGTAGATTTGATTTTTCAGTGGAGGAGGTCCAGGGCTTGTATGTCCTTGGGTGGAGTTCGAATGGAGTTGAAGTAATCGGCCACAGAGCTGTGGCGTTGGAGGATAAATGTGGCCCACAGATGACACCTTAGATGTTCTGAGAGTTGCTTTTCTGTCTCCTCAATATGGAGGAGACCACATCGAGAGCAATAGATACTGTCGTTGAAGTTGCTGAATGGTAAATACACAAAACATTGGGGTTTGGCTACGCACAAAACCAAATATCTTTCCTACTCACGAGGAGGGACTGATAACTCAACACACATTTACCTACAGCAGGAAGACCTCACAGTGTGGTCTTTCCCCAATGCGCTTTGGCAGCAACTGCCCCAATCTTTAGTACATCCCTGAGCACGTTGTCCTGGACGTTGGAATTCGCCAGTTTGCGACACTCAATCGAGGTCAACTCCTTGTTCTGGAAGACCAACAAAGTTCTGGCAGACTGAAGAGCGAACATTCACTACGTTGATGGTCCGTCCAGGCGCAACTGACGTCTATCTCGGTGTGCACCAAATGAAAAAAAAGTTGAGCATAGAATCCCGCATGACAGAGCTACTTGGGAAGAGCCTTGACAGAAAGCGCTGCATCTTCCTGCAGACATCACTTGCAAAGACACATTCCAGTAGGAGATGTATGACAGTCACAAATCCCAGTAGCAACTTCAAGGGAACATGTGGTGGCGCTGGCGCTGTCTGGCCAGGTATGCATGAAGGATACCAAAGGGGTGGTGTCTTTCTCTGCATCAGCCAAGCAATTTATTAGTGCTTGTTGGAAAGTTCTGGCGATGAGGCAGTGTGCCAAGTAACTTTGACAGTGTGCTCAGTGAAACGCACATGATCCATTATCTCCTTTTCTCTCAGGCTCTCGAGGATACTCCATGCTGACCACTTCTGATGGAATTGCGATGAAACATGTTTTCGTTGGCAAATTTCTGTGCACAGGACTGGGGAAAACGAGTGAACCAACTACTTGGAGTGTTCCACTGTTTCGTCCTTCATAACACGGGGCAGTAGAACCTCAGTATATAGTGACATTTGGAGTTTGAGTGCTGAGGGTCTGTGCAAAGCTTGGTGCAGCCGCACACAATCGGTAGCTATCAGGATGAGGGGAACATTAGTTATGCTCTTAGACCTCGTATTCGGAGATTTGTATATGGATTTCCCACAGACTCGGTCTATATTAGGCTTCTCGATGAAACAGAAGGTGTCTCTGGTGAGTGGAACAGCACAGTTTTGGGTGATGGGTCAGACTTGTGCAGCTCAGAATAACTGGGAGAGTGCCTCACAACTGGTGTTCAGTTTTTACCCACAGTGGGGAGGAAGCAGTGATCCCAAAAGATCAGTATCTGCTTTACTTTGCTTTACTCCTCCCAAGATTTCATCCATGGCCCAGCCCCGATGAATCATATTCCCAGTTTGTCCAGGTAATCGGTCCTGAAGGTCAATGCAATGAAGGATTTGTCTGCGAAGTTCCCAAAGAACATGGCTTCGTTCCTGCCTGGATTTACCTTGCCTCTTGAGGTAAGTTTGACCTGCTCACAGCTGCTCATGAGTTTGTGCATTGACAGCGGATCTAAGCAGAAAATAGTGACGCCATTCATGTACAAGGTGGCTTTGACCTGCAGGCATCCGCTTCCTGGAGAAGTCGCCCCCCTCAGACTGGAATCCTTTCTGATGGACTCCACAACACACATAACATACAAACAAGGCAAGGCCCAACTGCGGATCTGATCAGGAATCTTTTAGATTCCCACCCATTAACTGAGCTTGCACAAACGATGTAGGTTTAGAGCATTCTGATTCAACTACATAGTCCCTCCCAAATTTAGAGAGCATGTCCCACGTGTAGGTGCGCATTATCCCGTCAACGGTCTTCTGCTCCAGGCTAATGAGGCAGGCCTTCACCCAGCTGTCCGGTACATATGCAACCGCACACCCGAGGAGCACGAGGCTCTCAATGATGGTTTGCGTAGAAGAGTTTGGTCGGCGTGAATCATTCAACCCAAAGCAGATCTGACAAGGTTGGCGATGACTTTAGGCAGGATTTTATAGTCTGCATTCAGCAATGATATTGGTTTGCAATTTCTCTTTTTCTCCCTCTCCCCCTGCCGTTTGTAGATGAGAATGATGATAACTTTCCTCATGGATTCGCCAATGGTACCTGCCGAGTACCTGTCGTACATGTCCATCAGGTCCTTACCACTCAGGTCCCACAGAGCTGAATACAACTCGGCCGTTATGCTGTCGCTTCAACGAGTTTCATTGTTTTCTAAGGACTCAAGGGCCTTGGTCAGCTCATCCAGAGTTAACAACAGGTCCAGTCTCTCCCAGTGCTCTTGTCTGAGACCACGTGATAGAGGACAGGAACAACTGGGAGAAAAAAAAGGTTTCACTACAGTAAAGTGTACAGTGAATCAGGGGAGTTGTTTGTCATGAATGCGAGTCAATCTGCTGGAATTCAGTGTACTCCTTATTTAATACACTGACTGCAGACCAGATCCAGATGTATATTTCACAGAGATTCTGCTGTTCTCCACCCACGCGATAGCATACACCCCCTCCACACCCCCCTCCCACACACACACACCATTGAGGTGAGAATTTCCACAGACACGTGATCTGTTCATTGTGGGTAGCATATTAGATTGAATGTCTTCAAATAACCGACCGCACTCGGGCACAGAAGACAGCGACAATGTGGCTACTCATCATCTGCGTTGTGTGCGGTGCAATGCTAGCAGGTAAATGTGTAGTAATGCGAATATATGTTTCTTTTAAACATCGGTTTTCAACGAGCCTAGCCTGACACTTTTCAATTGATTTCTGTTTTCTCTTTCAGATCCGAGCAACGGAAATTCTGTCACTCAGTCACTGTCCTCAGCTGTTCACACAGAAGGAGAGGCGGTGACTCTAAGCTGTACCTATGATACTACGTTGACCAACTATTGGTTGTCCTGGTACCGCCAGCGCCTGGACAGACCGCCCGAGTATATTCTGGGGAAACGTACTGGTGGCTCTGAAGATAAAGCAGATTTTGCGAAAAATCGCTTCTCAGGAGAACTTCAGATCTCGAATAAGTTCACCAGTTTGACTGTTACTGGGCTCGAACTGACTGACTCTGCCGTGTATTACTGCGCTCTGAGTGACACAGTGATGATAAACAGTCTCTCCACTGTACAAAAACTGCCGTTGGACCACAGATAGTTCCATCTATTGAGGTTTTCACAGACCTTTGGAAAGTTACTATGTGCTTTCAGGAGCCTGAGCAAACACCGAGAGGAAACCAAACTAACCTTGCAACAAACTGTCACCGAATTGTTTCAAGTGCTGCTTGAGAAAGTAAGCTGTGCACTCTGAACTTGCGCACCTCCACAGAACACAGCAATGTGTAACCTCATCCGTTCTAATGCCCACCATCAACCAATTTGCTGTCCTATGATTTTTAGTTCATGAGCTGGGAGACAACAGTCCTTCTCGGAGTTTTACATCCGCAACGCCCACACAAGGCAGTGAGGCAAAAGCATGCAGTTTACTGAGTCAAAATAAAACAGTAAGAACTGTGGATCCTGGAAATCAGAATAAAAAAGAAGGATTTTTTTTGGGAAAATTGCAGGTCTGACAGCATCTCTGGAGAGAAATAGGAGTTATGTTTCAGGAACGTAATTTCAAGTATTTCAATTTTTGTTTCTGAGCAGTGTTCTGGGGGAGTCGTTGGGAATGGCAAACCTTGCTAATTTGATTACATTGAGGAACTGTCACATCAACCTTTTCACCATCGATGTGATCACACACGGTTCTTTCTGTTTAGAACAGAACATAACACCCCTCTCTCTCTCTGTGTCTCTCTTGCGCGCTCTCTCTCTCTGCGCATGTGTGCACACTCGTGTTGAGACTGTTGTCACGTGTAAAATTGATGTCTGCTTGTGCTCATCCTCTGACTGTTTCCTTGGTGATTGTCACGATGCTCAATTGTATTAGCTTCAGTTCATCAGCAGAGGATGACATTTCACCACTAAACGTAATTGAAGTGAAACACAAGGCGGCCTTACCTCTTCTGAATTCAGTGAACATCCTGGTGCATGCATCCCATTGGAAGTAGGACACGCTTCCCCACTCCGGCGAAAAACACAGATAAGTACAGACACAGAGACAGACAGACACACAACACACTGAAGGTACTGGAGCCGAGGACAACTCCTGTAACAGTATTCAGATGCACAGTGAATCCCGTTCTGTCAACTGTCTGCGTTCAGTAAGAGAAAGATTTCAACAGAGGCGAAGAAGGAAGAAGGAAGGTGAAACTGAGCTCAGTGAAGAATGCCAGGAGGAACTAACAGAGGGAAAGAGTGATCACCTCGTGCCTGTCGGCAGAGAGACAGCAATAGGGAGAATCTGTTAAAAGTGATATCAGAGATGCTACTGGATAAGGTTGAGATGGAGTCCAGTGATGTGGAAGGTGTGATTGCAATTTGGGAGGAGACAGCTTATGGGGCCACAAGCACTGCCTGTGTGGTGGAAATCTTGGGGGCCATGTGGGCAATTTGAAGGAAAATCTGAACTGCTTAAGAACAAGAAATGTGTTCATTTGAGGACTTTGAACAGAAAAAGAGCAGAGTCTGAAGAGGGCAATTGCTTATCATAAATGGAAGTCAATGTATCACAATTCTCAACGCTCCATTTTATGTACAGTGAGTGTAACTGAGATTGGGATGTGCCAGTTCACTGTGAAACTGCTTTCTTCCTTCGAGACACACAGCATCATCGTCCACACAAGGCAAGGCCGTAAGACGCTTCCACAGCGACGTCAGCAGTTCACTGAGGGCGGGATATTGAAAAGGGTTGCTCAACTATCCAACTGACTTTTCACGCAGAGGACCGCGACAATGTGGCTACTCAGGGTCTGGATTGTGTGGGGAGCAATTCCAACGGGCACACGTGAGGACATGCATTTTACATTTCTTCATCAAATCATACATTAAACTGATCCCAGCCTGAACTTTACAATTGGTGCCCATTTGCCCTATCAGGCCAGAGTCATGGAGATTCTGTCACACAGTCACTCCCCTCAGACAGTCGGAGAGGCACTGACTCTAAACGGTATGCAAGATACTACTTTGAGCTACGAGAAAGTATTCTGGTGCTGACAGCACCCAGACACACAGTCCGAGTTTATTCTGTGGAAAGCTACCGATGGTGATGGTGATCAAGCTAATTTTGTACAAAGTCGTTTCTCTGACGAAATTCAGACCTCGAAGAAATTCACCAGTTTGACTATCAGCGGGCTACAGCTGTCTGACACTGCCGTGTATTTCTGCGCTTTATGGGTCTACACAGTGATGGGAAACTGTCTCCTCTCTGTACAAAAATGTCCTTGAAAAATTGATGTCGTCACTTTCTATTGGCGTTCGGGCTATTGCAATGTACTGTTCGAAACTCAAACTCGTGCTGAGAGGAATTCAAATTGAACTCAGAACAAACTGTCATGCAATTATTTCCCGGAGCTTCTGAGAAAATCAAATGCAGATTCCGAGCATCCCACAGACACAGTACAGGTTAATGATTGAATGCACTCGTTCAAATCCTCCCCCTTTGCAGGAATGTGGGTCGGGTGCTGGCAGGTGGGACGAGATTGAGTTGGGATATCTAGTCAGCATGGACAGGTTGGACAGAAGGGTCTGTTTCCATGCTGTACTTTAACGGGGAATCTAGTAAAAGTGATTTCAGAGATATTGCTGGATAAGGTTGAGATTGAATTCAGTCATGGGGGCATTGGAATTGAGGGGTTGTATTTTGAGAAGAGAGCAGCTTGTGAGCCCACAAGAATCATACGAGATGTATAAATATCGCGTTCAGCTTACATGGTTAATTTCAGTGCACCCATTAACTGGTTTTTCACAAAGATTTGTGTCAAATGGGGATGAGTGGCAGTAAAAGACAAGAGTCAGGGAAGTATGTACACTCGGAATCTGGGAGATTGCTTATCATAGATGAAAGCCATAGTCTTAGAATGTGCAAAGGCCCTTGTTAAGGACAGTTACTCTAACTCAGCTTGGTGAGTGTGAATTAATCGGGAGCGTTCCTCCTCCTCCAACCTACCCAACATCTCACCGAGAAAAGGCAGTGAGTTGGACACATGCAGGTTTAGTGCGGCAGTGCATTGAGGACGGAGTCATAGAACAGCTGTCTTCAATTGCACTGCAACCCTATTCCATTAAGGACGGAGACAATGTGGCTACTCAGAATCTGGGTGGTGTGGGGATCAATTCTAATAAGTAAACATGGAGGAAATATAATTCGTATTCCTTTATATGTTCATATTTTGCATTGACTTCAGCCTGACATTTTGCAACGTAAATCTGCTTTCGTTTCAGACCTGAGTCATGGAAATTCAGTTACTCTCCTCAGATTCTCCGACAGAAGGCGACACAGTGTCCCTAAGTTGCACCTACGATACTACAGCGAGGCATTATCGGTTATACTGGAATCGACAGCACCCAGGCACATAGCCCGAGTATGTAGTGAGCAAATATGCCAACGGAAATGAGGATACAGCAGATTTTGCAAAAGATCGCTGCTCTGTAGATCTTCAGGTGGCAAATTAATTCACCAGCTTGACTATCGCTAGACTACAACTGAAAGATGCTTTCGTGTACTACTGTGCTTTGAGGGACACAGTGATGTCTTCAATCGCACGGCAACCCTATTCCATGAAGGACGGAGACAATGTGGCTACTCAGAATCTGGGTAGTGTGGGGATCAATTCTAATAAGTAAGCAAGGAGGAAATATAATTCATATTCCTTTATATAGTCATATTTTGCATTGATGTTATCCTGACATTTTGCAACGTAAATCTGCTGTCTCACCCCTGTTCAAAACTACTTTTTGATCAGAGGTTGATCTGGCTTTCTCAGCATCTTGGAAGTTGCTTTGTGCTCCAGGAAGTTAAATGCACACCGAGAGGAAGCCACATTAGCATCAGTCTGTCAACCAATGATTCTCAGAGCTGCTGAGAAAATAAACTGCAGATTCCTAGATTGCACGCAGAATATATTTGATCGCACCCACTTCAATAGACGCCCTCAGCTATTTGCTGTGCTGTAATTTGTCGCCAGTGAAGTTGCAGACAGCTCTCCTTCTCCAAGTTTCACATTCATATCTCCACCACAAAAGAATGAGATGGGCGCATCCATAAACACAACATCAGCTTAATGGGGGCAGAGTTTTAGAAGGGGGATCACTGAAGATGCCGATTCCATAATTTCAACATCAACGCGATCACATGAAACTCTTTCAACGTGCTTCGAATACAACATAGCACTAGGCTCTGTGTGTATTGTTGTCCGTGTATGCAAGTGCGTGTGCATGTTTATTAGCGTGTGTATATGCGTGTGATAACATGTTTGAGCATGCGATATTCAATGTAACAGTTACATTTTCAGTTATTTGATTTGAATCTCCGCCCTGAGTATGTTTAGCCCCTCCTTTTTGCAAGTCATTAGTTTTTCTGATTTTCACCTTCATTCTGTCTTTCTTTTAGATTCTTCCTGTATCATGGAACTCAACCTCACTTTGACTGGACATGCCACAATGAAACAAAAATAAGTCACGTGGCGGTTCATTTAATGCCAATTTATTGAGTGGTCTTTTTCGCTGCATTTTCGTGTAACAGCTCTTACTACTAATTCCACTGTTACGCTTTGGGTTTAAGTAAAGCGTTGTTTAATTGATCCTGGATATTTGCCTTTGGTTAGTGCGTGAATGGGAGAGTACCAGTTTCATTTCTGGTGCTGGCCTGCTTAATCACCATAAAGAGGAGAGTTGTTGCTTATTTCAGTGTTGCATTCCTGCCAAGTGGCATAAAGGTAGAGGTGCAATTAACATTGAATGTCGTCATTACAGTGATTTCTACCAAGTGTGTTACACCTGAGGTTCTTTGGAGTAACTGATGTGCAATGGCAGTGTGTCTAAATCTAGTTCAAATAGTTTCCGGTTCGAAACTCACCAGCTCTAAAAGTATCTGTTCAAGTCTCTGAACACATTGTCTTGAAATAGAAACGCTCTAGATTACGAATCAAGGGGAATATTTCCAATTTGAACATGGAAAGCTTGACAAAATTTACGTTTTCTCATTTATCTTTTCTTCTGTATGATTTTGTTGACATTGAGATTATGAGGATACATGTATAGGGCCTCTGTCCCCGGTGTTTCTGAACTGGCTACCAATTCAGTTGGACCATGATGATAATCACAGCACAGATATATGTGGCGGCACTGTGTCTCCTGATTTCTCTGACAGCAAAAACTCTGTGCTTCTGCTCCCAGGGGAGAGTGGTCTGAATCCTCCCTGTTCTGGCCACGCTGCCCAAGGCGGTGCTCAGAACTTGTTGCGCCCGTCTGTCATGGCAGAGGCCCTAGTGCAAGGAGTTGAGCAAGGTTTGGTTCTGCAGTCATTGTCACCAAAATTCCTTCCACAGCCACCAGTGCCAGGGAAGACTGTGTGCTCCGCTCTTTGGCCATGAGCTCTGGAACGTTGGAGAAATGTTGAGAGATATCAAGGGCACAAGCATCTTGCTCCATGAAAATACATTGTATCCTCCAAGCGGAAACTGGCCATTCATTTCAGTGTTTGTAACTGAGTAGGTATTCACACAACCTCATTGTTCTCAGGTTAACTTTTCAAACATGTCTATTCTCATCACACTCCTGTGCTTGTCTCTTTGGCAGTAAACAAAAACATATTTAAACACTCACATTGGCCCGCCATGTGACAGAGTCTCAAATTCGCAACATTGGCTTTTATAATATATGTCGACTTGATTCACCAATGATGCCACTGGCTGAGAGATGATTTGTTGCCTGAGGAGATGTGGGCTTCGCTCGCTGGCGTAGTTTGTTGCTCGCTCCTAATACACATTGAAAAGATAATTTCATGGTGCCTTTTGAAGCTGCACTCTTACTTCCCGTGTATGTTGACACATGGAACTGTTGGAGAGGGAAGTGCAAGATATTCACGAAATGACAATGAAGGAGTGGTGTTACATTTCCACGTGAGAATGGGGATTGACTTGGAAGGGTTCGTGCAGATGATGGTGTTCCCATTAATCAGTTACCCTTAGCCTTCTCGGTGGAAATGGTTTTTGGTTTGTAATGTGTTGCCTTTTTTTTGCTTACCGCCCAATTTCAATTATGAAGGGCATATTTTACATATCCAGTAATAATGTTGTTTCCGAATTTGAATCTGAAAAAGGACAAGATGGTTTGGACTGAGAATCACCTGTTGGAGAACATAAGAGCAGATGACGTGTTCTCAAAATAAGGAATGACATTGAAGTTCGAGGTGAGGAGGCATTTCTTCTCTCAGAGGGAAAATAATCTGTGGAATGATTTGCCACAGAGACTGGGCGCTGAATATATTCAGAACCGAGATAGACATGCAAAGACCAGATAGACTGTGTTTGTGTTCTCAGGAGGTTTCAAGAGTCTGACGTGATGAACTGAAACAAGAAACATCCTTCGAAGTTCTGTTTAGCTAGATCTGTAATCCAAGTGCTGACCACGTCTGTTTTCTCCACACTGACTCGCCTCCGCTGCATCTGCTCCCAGATGGACCAATTCCAATACCGAACAACCCAGATGGCCTCCGTCTTCAAAGACCGCACTTTCCCCTCAGACGTGGTTGACGATGCTCTCTACTGCATTTCCTCCACTTCCCGATCCTCCGCCCTTGAACCCCGCCCCTCCAATCGCCACCAGGACAGAATCCCACTGGTCCTCACCTTCCACCCCACCAACCACCAGATACATCGTAACATCCTCAGTCATTTCTGCCACCTCCAAACAGACCCCACCACCATGGATGTATTTCCCTCCCCTCCCCAACCAGAATTCTGGAAAGACCACTCCCTCCGCAATTTCATCGTCTGGTCCACACCCCCCCACCAACCCAACTTCCACTCCCGGCACCTTCCTCTGCAACAGCAAGAAATGCAAAACTTGCGCCCACACCTCCCCCCTCACTTCCCTCCAAGGTCCCAAGGGATCCTTCAATATCCATCACAAATTCACCTGCACCTCCACACATATCATTTACTGCATCTGCTGCACCCGATGTTGCCTCATATACATTGGGGAGACAGGCCACCTACTTGCGGAATGTTTCAAAGAACACCTCTGGGACACCCGCACCAACCAACCCAACTGAGGAACACTTTAACTCCCCCTCCCACTCCACCAAGGGCATGCAGGTCCTTGGCCTCCTCCATCGCCAGACCATGGCAACACGACGCCTGGAGGAAGACCGCCTGACCTTCCGCCTAGGAACCCTCCAACCACAAGGGGTGAATGCAGATTTCTCCAGCTTCCTCATTTCCCCTCCCCTCCACCTTATCTCAGTCCCAACCCTCGGACTGAGCATGCCTTCTTGACCTGCAAGCTTCTTCCCGACCTCTCCGCCTCCACCCCCTCTCTGGATTATCACCCTCACCTTAACCTCCTTCCACCTATCGCGTTCCCAACGCCCCTCCACCAAGTCCTCCTTCCTACCTTTTACCTTAGCCTGCCTGGCACACCTTCCTCATTCCTGAAGAAGGGCTTATGCCCGAAACGTCGATTCTCCTGCTCCTTGGATGCTGCCTGACCTCTTGCACTTTTCCAGCAACACATTTTTCAGCTCTGATCCCCAGCATCTGCAGTCCTCACTTTCTCATAGTTTTTTGGCCTCGCGAGTTTTAACAGATTACAGCACAGTTTAAATCACTTTTGTGCTGCAGCTTTACAATAGTGGGAGTGGCGGGAGGGAGGGGAGGAGGGTTTACCCTGTGTCATAAGAACTCCGAGACTCTAAACAGTGCAACCATTTTAATTAAAACCCTACTAATTTTGCATAAAGGTACATTGTATTGTTCCAGGGCTGGATGTCTGAAGAGAAATAATTATGTGCAAGCATCCTTTGTGTTTATCAACACCAGAATAATTCGTCGGTGTCTGCGAAATTTGGAAACTTAGAGCTAGCTCTAAGCTTACAGTCGACAACTCACATGACTGGAAATTGTTGACGGTGGGAATTTGAAGGTGAGTGTTCAAACATGACTCTCTTCTGTGTCTGTGTGAGAGTTCAGAGCATTCAATGTTTTTTTGCAGAGCTTCAGGAAACCAATGGCTCTCAGTTTGATCAGGGTTAATTGGGTTTCCTCTCTGAACGAGTTTGAACAGATCATTGCAACAGCCTGCGAATCAAGCCAAGTCCAACAGATAAAAAAAAATATGGTTCAGGGTAGTTTTCTGCAGGAGTGAGACAGTATCTTATCACTCTGTCATCCAATAAAGTGCAGTAATTCATGGCAGTGTTCAAAGAGCTGAAGCCTGTTTATCGACAAACTGGTAAATTTCTTTGCGGTTTGATGTTGCATATAGAAATAATTTTACGTATATTTGCTTTATAAACAGAACCATCAGTACCCTTCTCCACAATAAGCTCGGGCTGTGTGTTTGGGTGCTGTCAGTTCCAGTATAACGCATAGTAGCTCGCTGTAGTTTCACAGTTACAACTTAGAGTCACCTCATCTCCTTCTGTCCGAACTTCTGAGCGACAGAATCTCCATGACACAGGTCTGAAAGAGAAAACCTGTCTGACCGGGTTCAGTTTAAACTATGATGAAGAAATGTGAAAAGCTTTCCTTCATATTGACCTGTTAGACTTGCAGCCCACAGAACCGAGCTGGTGAGTGACCGCATAGTCACTGTCCTCTGCATAATGGATGTTTAAGGACATCCATTCTATAAGCCCCACCCACAGTAAAATGCCATCGTACCAATAGAGATTGAAAAAGTATCTCAACTTTATCCCCAAAAGATAATATTTCCTACTGCTTGATTTGTTCACATGGACCACGTGATCGCCTCTGACTGATGTGGTACTTAGAACTTGGCATCCCTACAGTTTGGAAACATGCCCTTGGGCCCAGCAAGTCCACGCTGACCCCCCTGAAGTGTAACCCACCCAGACCCATTTCCTTATTTCTCTACATTTCTCCTGACTAATGCACCGAACACTTCCGGCAATTTGGCATGGCCAATTTTTCAATCCTGCACATCTTGGGAGTATGGGAGGACACCGGAGCGCCTGGAGGAAGCCTGCACAGATATGGGGAGAAAACGCAAAGTCCACACAGACAGTTGCATGAGGCTGGAATCAAAGGCAAGTTACTGGCACCGTGAGGCTACAGAGCTAACCACTGAGCCACTGTGTCGCCCAAACCGCATGTCCCTGCAGGAGGTGTTGGTAAACTGCTGTTTCAAATGGCTGCATCACTTGGTGTGGAGGTAGACAGGATATTGGAAAGGAAAAAAAATGGCAGAGTACTGATCTGCTGATAGTGAAGGACGGGTGATACATTTCCAAGTCAGGATGGTGCGTGATTGGAGGGAAACTTCCCATTGATATTTTACCTATCTCTCTGCTGCCCTTGTCCTTCCACATGGAAGTATGCATTCGTTTGGAAGATGCTAGCAATTTTTTTTCCTTCACTTGCATCCCGACACTCAATCGTAAAGTAATAATGAGCAATATTTGAGTAATAATGATGTCTCAAAATAAAAATATGAAAAGACCACATGACGTCTGACGATGAGAATCAAAAATATAACTAACGTGGGATGATTGCTTTCACATTCTGGATAATCAATGATAATTGCACCTGCATTTTCATGCTTTATTTTCAGAAGTAAAACACCGAAATAAATAGCGGCTTTCCTCTTTACAGCGCGGAAATAGCCAGTGCAGGAAGTGGTGCTGATACATTTTGACGATCAAACTAACCAAAAGGCATTGTCCTGGGAGTTGAACTATGTGAATCAGCACATACACATATTAGTGCAAATGTGTGCGCGTGCATGTGTTTGTGTGTGTGTGTGCATGTGCACGTGTGAGTGTACAAGAACATTTTGTTGTGCATATTCGATTTGATATCTTTATGTGTGTGTTTCGACCTGCTCTGCTGTGTGTTGTTCTGTCTGTCTTTTTGTCTGATCGGAAACGCATTCAAATGTTGAGAAACGTTCATCTGGAGTGTTTTATCACGGATGTCCTGTCAACCCAGAGGCAGCTGGCTGTCGCCTTTTGATATAAATTGACTAGAGTGGTGAAAGTGAATGCGTAGATTAAAGAAAAACCTCGAAGTATTTTTCCTTGGTTCACTCCTTCCTCTTCAACTCGATATAATGCCACTGTCTGCAGGCAGATGTCCGTTACTGCACAAGAAGATGGTCAACCAAATTAGTGATTCAATCAGAGAGACGATATCAACATGCACCACAACTCAAGCGGACAGTATCAACAACGCACATACAGCTTCAATGTGCAGCATTTGCTGATCTCAACTCATATGAACAGCTGAGATTCATAAATTCACTGCAGACATTATCACGTTTATTTTGTTCTTTGTTTCTCTTGTTTCACACGCCTATCATTCTGACCCGACCTTTGCACATCTCCCATGTTCGGTTCTCGGAGTAGCAATCCACAGGTTGGTTAGAGGGTGCGTTTGTTGAAGGTTAGTTTTTGAATCAGGGATGCATTGTGCACATTGGACAGATCTTGCAATGTGATGAAGCAAATCCTTAAGTCAGAGTCAAAGTTAGTTCTCCTGGAATGACAAGTTGTACATTAGCTGTCTCCCCAATCCTGGAAAACTAGATCAGATTCTTCACTTGTTCATGACCATTAAGAGACATTCATTTCCACTTTTGGATTCGAAATGATCGTCCTGCATGATGTTTGAGGTGAGGGACGCCATTAGTGCCCCATCCAAGTACATCTGCAGGAAGTGAACACAACGCTCGCTCTTCCAAGACCGCGTTAGGGAACTGGAGCGGGAGCCGGATAAATTTCGGACCATTCGGGAGGCAGAGGCTGTGATAGAGAGGCCAGAAAGGGAAGTAGTCATTCCCAGGCATGAAGAAAGCTGGGGAACTGTTCGAAGTTGGAAAAAGAAATCAGTGCTGGAATCCTCTGTGGTCGTTCTCCTGAAAAACAAATATACTGTTTTGGATATTTCGGTTGGTGGGGGGCGGCTGGTTACCAAGAGCATGCAGTGGGGTGCATGTCTCTGGCACATAATCTGTCCCTGTTGCACAGAAGGGAAGGTGGGAAAGGAGGAGACTCACTGGGGACTCAGTAGTTAGAGATTCAGAGAGAAGTGTTGTTGGGAACGAACGTGACGCAGGGTTGGTGTGTTGTCTCCCAGGTGCCAGGGTGTGTGATGTCTCAGATCGTGTTTTTCGGTCCTGAAGGGAGAGGGTGACCATCGCCAAGTCGTGGTCCACATCGGTACAACGACATAGTTAGACAGAGGGATAGGGATGTAAGGCAGGATTTCAGGGAGCGAGAGTGGAAGTTGAGAGCTAGAATGCACAGAGTTATTATTTGTTGCTGGTGCCATGTGACAACGAGGTAAGGAATCGGGAGAGATATGAGCTGAACACGTGGCTACAGGATGGTGCAGGAGGTAGAGTTTCAGGGACACGGATATTTGGAGCTCATTCTGGGAAAGGTGAGACATCTGTAAACAGGATGGTCTTCACTTGAAAGAGAGGGTTACCAATTTGCGGTTGACATTCGGGTGGGTTTGAGCTCGCTCAGCAGAGGAATAGATGTATTTCCCGTGCAGAGGAGGATGAGAATCGGGAGGGGATGGACAGTATTTCATGGTCACACGATTGTGTTGGCAGACAGCAAACTGGTTTGAAGTGTGTCTACTTCAAAGCCAGAAGTGTCCGAAATAAGGTAGGCGTGCTTGCAGCATGGATAGGGACCTGGGACTTTGATGTTGTGGCTGTTTCGGCGACATGGATAGGCCAGGGCCTGGAATGGATGTTGCAGCTTCTAGGAATTAGATCTTTCATTTAGAACAGGAAAGGCGGTAGAAGATAGAGAAGCGTGACCTTGGTATTCAAAGGCAGTATAACAGTGGCTGAAAGAACTCTTGACGAGGTCTTGTCTACTGAGGTGGTATGGTTTGAGGTTAGAAATAGGAAAGGAGAGGTGAAACTGCCGGGGTTTTTTTTAGAGATGCCGGCAGAGTTCCATGGATATGGAGGAGAGGATCAGTTAAACGTTTCTGGTTAGGAATGAAAGGAACAGGATAATCGTTATGGGGGAGTTTAACTTCCCTAACATTGACTGGAAATGCCGTATATCTCGTGCGTCGGATGGATCAGTTTTTGTCCAATGTGTACAGGAAGGTTTCCTGACACAGTTTGTGGAAGGACCGACAAGAGGGAAGGGAACATTGGATCTGTTGTTTGATCATGAGCCAGGTCAGCAGTTTGATTTAGTGGTAGGTGAGCACTTTGGAGAGAGTGACCATAATTCGGTTATGTTTAGTTTAGCGATGTAAAGGGATAAGTACATGCCAAAGGGCAAGAGTTAGAGATGGGGGAAGGGCAATTAGAATGCGATTAGGCAAGACTTAGGATGCATGGAATGGGATAGCAAAATGCACGGGATGGAGGCAATCGAAATGTGGAGCTGGTTTAAGGAATATATATTGTGTGTTCTTGATAGGTATGTCCCTGTCAGGCTGGAAGCAAGTCATAATGTAAGGTAACCTTGTGTTACTGAAGTAATTTCATCTCTTTTTAAGCGGAAGAAGGAGGCAAACGTGACGTTGAGAAGAGATGGTTCAGATGAGGTGATGGAGAGCTACAGAGTAGCTAGGAATGATTTAAAGAGAGAGTTAGGAGGAGTGAGGAGAGAGTATGTGCAGTCTTCAGCAGGTAGAATAAAGGAGAATCCTAAAGATTTCTATAGGTAAGTGAGGAATAAAAGGATGTCTAATGTAGGAATAGGGACAGCCAAAGACAGAATTGGGAAACTCTATGTGGACGCTGCAAAGATCGGGAGAGGTGCTAAACGAATATTTCTCAACATTTTTCACTCAGGAAAAGGAGAATATTGTAGAGGAGAAAAATGAGATAGGGGTTTTAGACTAGAAAGGATCGAGATTAGTAAGGAGGAGGTGTTACCAATTCCAGAAGGGGTACAATTAGACAAGTCCTCTGGGCCGGATGAGATTTATCCGAGGAATCTCTCGGAAGATGGTGGGGTGATGTTGGAGTCTTGGCCTTGATCATTGAGTCGTCATTGTCTAGAGGTTCAGTACCAGAAGACTGGAGGATTGCAAATGTTGTGCGCTTGTTCAAGAAGGGAAGTGGAGATGACCCAGGCAATTGGAGACCCGTGAGACTTACGTCCATTGCAGGACAAGTTTTGAAAAGGATGATAAGAGATAGAATTTATAATCATCTTGCAACGACAATTTGATTGCAGATAGTCAACATGGTTTCGTCAAGGGCAGTCATGTCTCGCAAATCTCATTGAGTTTTCTGAAAAGGTGAGGAACCATGTAGATGAGGGTAACGAATTTGACGTGGTATACATGGACATCAGTCAAGCCTTTGATAAGGTTCCATATGGTAGGCTGTTGGAGAAAATACAGAAGTATGGGGTTGATTTTGATTCAGCAGTTTGGATTAGAAACTGGCTTTCTGTAAGAAGGCAGCGAGTGGTGGTTGATGGAAAATTTTCAGTCTGGAGACCGGTTACTAGTGGTGTGCCACAAGGATCTGTTTTGGGACCATTGTTGTTTGCCATTTTTATAAAGAGTTGGACGCAGGTATAGGTGTATTGGTAAGTAAGTTTGCAGATGACACTAAAGTCGGTGGAGAAGTGGACAGCGTGGAAGAATGTTGGAGGTTGCAAGGGGACTTGGATCCACTGCAGAATTGTGCTGAGAGGTGGCAAGTGGATTTCAGTGCAGACAAATGTGAGGTGATTCACTTCGGAAAGAATAACAGGAAGGCGCAATACCGGATCCATGGCAAGACTTTTGGTCGTGTTGATGTTCAGAGGGAACTTAGAGTCATGCACATAGATCCCTGAAAACTGCCACCCAGGTTGATCGTGCTGTTAAGATGGCATACACTGTGTTTGGTTTTATTAGTAGAGGGATTGTGTTCTGGAACCCTAATGTCATGCGGCAGCTATATAAAATGTTAGTGCAGCCGCACTTGGAATATTGTGTACAGTTCTGGTTGCTCCATTACAGGAAGGATGTCGAAGCATTGGAAGAGGTGCAGAGCAGATTTACCAGGATGTTGTTTGGTCTGGAGAGAAGGTCTTATGAGGAAAGGCTGAGACTTGGGTCTGTTCTCTTTGCAGAGAAGAAGACTAAGAGGGGAAGTTGATAGAGATGTGCAAGGTGATCAGAGATTAGATAGGGTCGACCGTGACGTCGTTTTCCTAGGATGATGACGGCAGCTTGCATGTGGAGGCATAGCTACAAATTGAGGGGTGATATATTTAAGATAAATGCCAGAGGCAGATTGTCTGCTCAGAGAGTGGTAAGGATGTGGAATGCTCTGCCTGCCAATGTAGTTATCTAGTCACATTGGGGCATTTAAGCAATCCTTGGATTAGCACATAGATGATGATGGGATAGGGTCAGACGATGGACTTACATTAGGTCACAGGTTACCAAAACATCGAGGGCCAAAGGGCATGTTCTGCACTGTACTGCTCTATGTTCTCTGCGATCTATGTATCAATATCAGCATAATTCATCTGTTTCTATGCAAACATCATGGAGAGATCTTGTGACATTGTGATCGTGTCCCGATTTGTGTCAGCAGGCTCACATTCAACTCTTGCATGCTGTAGATATGTGGAATGAAATCTTGACAGAGTGTGTACAGAAAGGTTGTTGCACTGATGGAGAGTCTGGGAGCAGTGGCACACTCTCAGAATGAGAGGTCACACATTGAAGATTGAAATGGGGAGATATTTCTTCTCTCAAATAGAGAAGAATCTGTGGAATTATTTATGACAGAGCTTATGGGACTAAATATGTACAAGACTGAGATAGAGATGGGAAGAGTGTACAGCCTGGTGGTATATACTCTGGAGGTTGCAAGATTGACACGTGATTGAATTGAGGTATATAAAGTCCAAAGAGGACTTGATTTGGAGAGTATGTAATTAATATCTTAAAAACGTCTGTTTTTTTTTCCTGAATGATCATCTTTGTGATCCCCACATTGGCCGTTTTGTAATTTTCACAGTGACCAATTCCCTCATAACCACACTGACCCTATTAATCTATGCATGCTCTATAACGCTTCTGTCAGACTGGATGATCATCTCTGTTGGTGCCCCACCGCTGGTCGCAGTTGTAGTAACTCCGAGCCGCCAACAGAGAGTGACATGGCGTCACTTCAAGGCAAGTTGATGTGCAACGCAGGTAGGCTTTGACCCGAACAAAGGCCTGGCAAGGACCTCCGATTGCCAGAGAGTTCGCCGAGCAATCTTACAAACCCTCTCGCCGTCTGTCTTTCTCTAAACCTGTCTCTTTCTCTCTTTCACACACGCAGATATATGCATACACACACAGATGGACACAGAATTGTGCATGAACCAAAGATAGCAACTGTAAAATTATTCAGATATACAGCAGGTTTTACTGTGTGGGGTCTCTGTTTTCAGTAAGTCAGAAAACACCTGCAGAGGGTGAGAAAGAATGTGAAACTGAGCTGAGTGACGAATGATGCAAGGATGTAACACAGGGAAAAAATGTTAATGATGAACCTAAGGGCTGAGAAGCAGCAAGTGAATCCGAATAAAGGGCGAATTCAGCTAAAGTGATAACAAAGATGCTGTTGGACAAGGCTGAGATTGGTTTCTGTGATGTAGCAGCAGGGCACTTGAAGATTTGTAAGTTAAGGGGGGACAGAACATATACGGCGAAAATCAAGGGGTGGCGTGGGTAATTTTGCCCACCCCCTCCCCCGCAAAAAATCTTAAGAACAAAAGTTGGCGTCATTTGAGGATATGGGGCAGTGAAAAGTAATTGTGAGAGTAAACGATTCCCTGATTCTGGGGAAGAGGTTATCGAAGATAGTCCATAATCTGTCAGAACCTTCGGTGCCGTGACTTTCACCTATCTCAGGATGTGTCAATTCACTGAGAGTCAACTCTCTTCCTTCCACCCACACAGCATCACCATTCACATCAGCCAGTGATGTGCGAACATTCAGAGACACGTCAGCATTTCACATGGGAGCAGATTTAATAGAATGAGTGCCTTTAAACATGCGAGTGACCACCTGCACAGAGGATAGTGACAATGTGGCTATTGACCATGTGGTTTGTGTGGGGCGCAATTCTAACAGGTAAACATGGAGGAAATGCATTTCACATTTATTAATTAAATCATAGTTTTATCTGAGCGCAGCGTGACAGTTTACATTTGATATCTGTTTTCCCTTTCAGACCTGAGTCACGGAGATTCTGTCACTCAGTCAATCCCCTCAGACGTTCGGACAGAAGGAGATGTGGTGACACTAACCTGTACCTATAATACTACATGGAGCATCTATACCTTGTTCTGGTACCGACAGCACCAAGGCTCACAGCTCGAATTAATTTTGTTGAAAGATACTGGTGGTAATGAGCATAAAGCAAATTCTGTGCAAGATCGTTTCTCTATGGAACTTCAGACCTCGAAGAAATTTACCAGTTTGACGATCGCCAGGCTACAGCTGTCTGACGTTGCGATGTATTACTGCGTTTTCTTGGAAAGCACAGTGCTGATAAGCAGTCTCACCCCTGTACAAAAACTTCCTTGAATCATAGATGTGCTTTCTATTTGAGTTGGTGTACATGGTGGGCTGACACAACGTACTGTTACATATTCAAACTCGCAACAAGAGGAAACCAAATTAACCTCGGATTAAACTGTCACCCAGCTGTTTCCCAGATCCGCTGGGAAAATAAGCTAAAGACTCCTAGCGCTCACATAGACACAGAAAATATTCAGGTTTGAGCGCTCCCGCACAAATCAACATCCTCATGTGATCTGTTAGAAGGTGAGGAGGATTCACCCCAGTGAACCCAGCCACATTATGATTGGAGAAGTACGTAATGGAAAGGTGAAGAAGTACATGATGGTGTCAGTATTCTCAATTTATTAAGTCTCATTGCAGCTGCATTTTCAGAGTGGATACTCTCTTTACTGACTCCAAAATTGTTAGCCCGGAACATGTAATATGGTGAGTGAGAGGTCCTGGGAAATTGCATGTTCGTTAATATAAAGGTGAAGGCATAACAGCTGCACTTCCTGCTCTGATCTGCCTCTTCCAGGAAGAGAAAATCCACTGTCAAAAGGACGTGAAGATGGAGGCTCAATTAACAATTTAATATTGATATTCTTTATTATACTGAATGAAATCAACGCGGGTCAGTTGCACTTCAAATTCTGAGGGGTTACCGATGTGCAGTGACAGTGTCCCTATCCCTGTTTATTAGTTCAGCTAATCTAAAGGTGTGCACAACACCTCTGAATAGGTTGGTTAGAAAATGAATGTACTCTAAATTCTGACTCATTATGATTCATGTGATACTTTCAAATTGAAAATAGGAGCTCCTGAACATTTATTTTCATTCAGTTACCGCTGGTATTCTGTAAGGTTGTTTTTCTAAGGTGGTGAGACTGTTGGTAAAGCTCCTGCCTGTAGGTTGTTTCTGTTCTGTCTGCTGATTGGTTTGTTTCATGTTGAGGATCACTGCACAGAAGGTGATGTCGGGATCCTCCCTCCCATTGTCTCTGAGGGTTAGGTGCTGCATTTCAAAGTGCTGCATTTCCTGGCGCAGAGTGGCCTGAAACCTCGCTGCTCAGGCTATGCTGCAAGAAGCGGTGACCAGAAACTGCTGCTACCATCTCGCCACTTCACAAGTTGAGTAAGGTGCAAGATATGCAGATCATTGCCACTGAGAAGCTTTCCACGGCCATCACTGCAAAAAGAGACTGTGGGGTCAGCTGTTTGGGCAAGAAATTTGTCGCATGGAAACAAACCCCATCGCATTACTGGTGAGAGGAGATCAGGGTGCAAGCATCCTGCTCCCTGAAAACACATTGCATTTCCCAATTGGGAAGCCGACCATTCATTCCAAAGGACGTACCCTGATACATATACGTACACCATGTTTATTCTTAATCTTTTCTTAAAGTCTGTTCTTTGAACACCCTATTTTTGTCTATCTGGTTGCTTTGTTAAAAAAAAGACAGAGCGTTAACATTACTGTGCTCTATGTCAGTCTCAGATTCTCAACATCATTTTGAGAAAATGTCTGTGTACAGACACCAGCTCTGAGGAAGTGTCGCGAGACCTGAAAAGTTATATGTGATTACACTGCACGGGAGTTAGCAGACCCACTGAAATTTCAAGAAATTTCTCAAATAGCCCTTTCACTCCCTTCTGTTCAGTGTGATACAATTCTACCTTCTGCTGGTGGATGTCAAGCGAATGTTGAAATTCAACGTGGATTCAGTTCGAGGGAAAGTAACAACGGCTGAAAACAGCATCAACTCACTCATGTGGGCAGTGTGCATTATTTCCAAGTCTCAACCTGCATAACCTGCTGCAATTCATAAATTTTCTGTTTTTTTTTAAGGTCTATTTTATTTATCGCTACATTTTGCCAAGATGCCTGTAATTCCGATAATACCTTTCATGTACCATATGTCAGTTTAGCAAAATCAGAACCCACATTTTGTCAAGCCGATATGCGACTGTGTAAACGAACTTTGGCTCATTCAGAATGGACAGATCTCACAATGAAATCAATCTGATTCTTAAAATGCAGAATGAAATTTCAATTATTTTCAACACTTCATCAGCTGCCTCCTTAATGTTGGAAAACGTGATTACCTTTTTGATTTGTTTATGATGACCAGCATGCCAAGCAACCGTCTCCCTAAGTGGACTCTAAAGTCTGGAACCATTCCCATTAGAACATCAGGAATGTAACAAACATTACACAATTTTATTTGATGCCTGGAGGGCTGTACAGAAGAGAGAGTAATCAAACATGCTTTTTGTTTATCAGCATGCGAATAATTCTTCAGACCTGGAGTAAACTGCGTGGAGGCATCGTGTGATGTTGTGGTAACATCCCGAACTTGAGTCAGGAGGTCTAACTTCAAGTACCACAGCTGTAGAAATGTTTAATCAAAACTTGACTAAAACCTGGTGAAACCTGGAAATGTCGTTTCAAACTTTGAGAGTATATTGGAATGGAATGCATAACCTCAGAATATGAAGGCACACATTGAAGAAAGATGAGCAGGCATCCAGAGGAAAATGAAACTGTGGAATTATTCGGACGGAGCTGGTTCTGTAAGTGCATTCAAGACTGATACGGGTGGTATCAAAGCTAACAGGCTCTGCCTATGTCCTCTGGAGTGTAGAAGAGTCAACCATGAATGAACAAACAGCAAGAACAAAAAAGAATTGAAACCAAAATACCATATGACCATCAGACATAGGAGCAGAAATTAGGCCATTAAGCCTATCGAGTCTGCTTAACAGTTCTATCATGGCTGATTCGTTCCTCAAACCCATTCTACCGCTTTTTCCCCATAACACTTTTTCTCCTTGACGCACAAAATCTATTTACCTCAGTCTTTAATATACTGAATGACCTGGCCTCCACAGTCTTCTTTGACAATGAATTCCATAAATGCACCACTGGCCGAAGTAGTTTCTCCCTAAATCCATTTTGTAAGACCTTCCCTTTACTCTAAGCCTACGCCCTCGGTGCGGAGCCTCTCCTATCAATTGAATCATCTTCCCAATATTTACTCTGTCCAGGCCAATCAGTATGCTGTGTGCGTTTCAACTAGTACCACCCTCATTCTTCTAAACTCCATCCAGTTCAAACCAACAATGTTCAAACGCTTCTCATGTGTTACGCTTTTCATTTATGAACCCATTCTCATGAACATCCTCTGAAAACGCTCCAAGACCAGTACACCCTTCCTGTGATATGGGGCCCAAACCTAAATGCAAATTACAAATGTGGTCTGACCAGAGCCTTAGGGACTCTCAGAATAACATCCTTGCTGTTATATTCAAGTTCTCTCGACATAAATGCCACCATTGCATTTGCCTTCCTAACTGCTGACTCATCCTACAAGTTTTCCTTGAGAGCATTCTGGACTAAATCTCCCAAATCTGTTTGCACTTCAGACCTCTGAATTTTCTCCCCATTTAGAAAACAGTCCATGTTTCTTCCTAATAAAGTGCATGATATCACACGTCCCCACGTTGTACTCTAAATGCCACTTCTTTGCACACTCTCCTAACCTGTCCAACTGCTTCTGTAGCCTCTCCAATTCCTCAGTGCTACCGGTCCCTCGACCTATCTTTATATCATCTGACAACGTAGCCAGAATGCCCTCAGTTGCTTCATCTAGATTGTTAGTGCAAAAAGAGAAAGTTTACATTCTCAACATTGGGCGTTGCAGAATACAACATGTCACTGTCTGTCAGCCTGAGAAGGACCCTTTTATCACTAGTCTCTGTTTTCTTCCAGATAGCCAGTCAATGGGATCCTTCACAATTACAGTGATTACTGCAGGATCACCAGTAACGCCTCCGTTATCGCTTCAGTCAGCTCCCTCAAAACGTTCGGATTCAGTCGATCTTGTCCAGGTGATTTATCGACCGTAGGCCATTCAGTGTTTCTAGCACTTTCTGCTTGGTGCTGGCCAACATTCTCAACTCTCCCCCCTCTCTCTTGACTTTTAAGGATATTCCGCGAGTTTTCTAGGTTTGAATGACGCAAAATAATTATTAAGTTCCTCAGCCAGTTCCCTGCTCCTTATTGCTATCTCGTTTTTTTCAGGTGTGCAGCTGCTTCTTATCACTGTGTCAACGTTGAAAGTGCAGTAATACACAGCAACGTCAGTCAGGTGTAGTCCGATAATCGTCAAACTGGTGAATTTGATCGAAGTCTGAAGTTCTGCAGACAAGTGAGATGCAGAAAAATAAGCTGAATGCTTATAACCGTTATCTGCTTTCTTCAGTATATACTCTGGTTGTGTGTCTGGATCTCTGCAATACAGCTGTCCGTTGTAGTATCATAAGAGCAGTTTAGAGTCACTGCCTGTCCTTCTGACCTAATATTTGGGGAGATTGATTGAGTGACAGAATCTTCATGACTCATGTCAGAATTGAGAAAAAAAAATCAATTCTCTGAAATATCAAACTGGCATCATAATATATGATTTGAGAAAGGAACGTAAAACGGTTTTGCTCCAAATGTACTTGTTCGAATTGCTCCCCATCCAATGCAAATGCTGAGGAGCCACATGTCGCTCTTGCCTGTGTAGCCGGGTAGTCGGATATTTCAAGTCGCACAGTCTATAAACTCGCCTTCAATGAAATACTGACATGTCTCTGGAGATTCTCAGTCTATTGCATTAAGGGCAGGTGGAAGTGAGAAGACTCACAGAGAATTGACACATCCTGATCTGGGTCACGGGAACTGCACTCAAAATGTACCACTTAGAATTCTGATAGATTGAAATCTATCCATGATAAGCACTTCCCCAGATTCACATGAGCCTTACTGTCACTACTCATCTTTTTTCTGCTGATTTTCCTAAATGAGGCCATTTTGTGTTATTCACCAGTTCACGGTTGCCCCCAGTGCCACGCTATTCCTCAGATATTTAACCCACCCACAATCCCCAAAAACTGTCACAAACCGTCCCTCCTCACAATACAATCTCACAGAGTGCACCTCATACAGAATTGCCACGACTCAGGTCTGAAAGGTAAAAAAGATATAAATTGTAAAACGTCTGATTGGTGTCAGTTTGGAAGATGATTAAATAAAGATACGGGAGATGCTCTCCCTCTACATCTACCAGGATGAATTGGTCCCAACACAAACCTGATGCGGATCTTATTTATTTTCACGAACAACTGTGTAACAATGATGTGGGATATTTGAAGATACCCATTTTGAATCCCTGCCTCAATTTTGTCGTGATCCTGGATGTTTCAACCTCATCTAATGAATGAATATTTTGTTGTCACATGCATTTCGCCCAATCCAGTGAAAAGTGTTTGTCTTGGTTCAGCAGTGCTTCTGTCAGATGGGAGGAGTTATGGACGATCTCAGACCACTAACTGTGCTCCAATTACTGATCTTAAAGAGAAGGGTCAAGCATTTTGATGGATTGTATTCCATCCATGAGAAGCAATTCATCATATTCCTGGTGAGCTGAAAATGTGTTGCTGGAAAAGCGCAGCAGGTCAGGCAGCATCCAAGGAGCAGGAAAATCGACGTTTCGGGCATCAGCCCTTCTTCAGGAATGAGGAAAGTGTGTCCAGCAGGCTAAGAGAAAAGGTAGGGAGGAGGGACTTGCGGGAAGGACGTTGGGAATGCGATAGATGGAGGGAGGTCAAGGTGAGGGTGATAGGCTGGAGTGGGGTGGGGGCGGAGAGGTCTGGAAGAAAATTACAGGTTAGGAAGGCGGTGCTGAGTTCGAGGGATTTGACTGGGACAAGGTGGGGGGAGGGAAAATGAGGAAACTGGAGAAATCTGAGTTCATTCCTTGTTGTTGGAGGGTTCCCAGGCGGACGATGAGGCGCTCTTCCTCCAACCGTTGTGTTGCCATGGTCTGGCGATGGAGGAGTCCAAGCCTATCATCCTCACATTGACCTCCCTCCACCTAACGCATTCCCAACGTCCCTTCCCCCAAGTCCCTCCTCCCTACCTTTAATCTTAGCCTGCTGGACACACTTTCCTCATTCCTGAAGAAGGGCTGATGCCCGAAACAAAACGTTAATGGATGGTGCCAAATTACCCAGGTACGTCACCTCCTGCGTTTCCGCCCGACGCAAAATCCTTGTGGCACATTAGACACAAACTCAAACTTATCCAGCAGGATCTGGGATATGAATTCAGAAGTTGATGACTATTGCTTTGGGAGACAAGTTATCTGTAATAATGACAGCGAATGAATTGATTGAAAGTCCTCAGTCTGTTTTTCCATGTTTTTCCTATTTTATACTTGATACAATACTACCTTCAGCTGGCAGATCAGCGCTCCCGCAGAAGTGCAACGTCAAACCTATCAAAGATTCAGTTAGAGGGAGACCAGCAACACAGAACAGCTTTCAAATTTGATAGCAGCAATGACTCACACACAGTAACAGAATCTTTGCTTGTCTCAATCCGCATGTCCAGCTGAAAGTTATAAATTCACTGGTGATATCTTAACGTTTATTTTGTCCTTGTTTCTCATTCCTCGCCTTCCGAAAATGCTGAACAGCCCTTTCCTCATCTCCTATGTAATTTTTTTTAACTGAAGTAATGGACCACAGTTTGTTAAAGTATGATGATACTCGAAATAAGTTCGTGATTGAACGATACTTGCCTTACACTGGATAAAGTGTCCAATGTGATGCGTTTGATCATCAAAACACGCAAAAATTCGGATTCTCCTCAACGTCAGTTGCATTTCAGACTGTCCTCCATCTTCCTGGAAAATATTCTTTAATGATTGATTTGTTGGTGACAATTAACACACCAGACACTCTTCATGACGCCTGACAACCGTTTGGGTAATTTCCCAACACATCACCACTGATATTATAGAAAAATCGATCCTGGTATTTCAGGGCTTGATGGCTGCTGAGAAATGAGTGTGAACTAATATGCTTTGAGAATAACTCTTTGGTATCTAAGCGTGACGGCAATTTCCCATCTTTTGAGTTGGGTTGCCCAAGTTCAGGTTCAACCTGCTTCAGAGTGTGCAATGAAAACTCGGCAAGGTCGTGCAGACAAGTTGTTCTCCCTGTGCAAGAGCCGAGGACCGACAGCAGAATCTTGGGGTCATGGTTCATACGTTTCAAACTGAGGTTAACAGAAATTTCGTCTCTCGAAGGCAAATAAGTCAAAGGAAACATTTACCACAGAGGTTGGGCTGCGATGTAAGTTTAACGCCGAGACAGAGGACTGTATTTGTAGTAGAGTAACTAAACGTTCTATGGAGAAAACAGGGCCGTGACTTTAATATTTACCAGACTTCATGCTTCTTTGTTATGAGTGGTCATCATTTACTTCTATGTCTTACGCTGTTAAGGCCTTATGATGGAGGTAGAGAGAACAGGAGATGCTGAAGCTTCAGAGCAGACGAAGAGTTGGATAAGAAAAAGCACAGAAGGTCGAGCAGCACTGTAGGAGAAGGGGTGCCGACATTTCAGGTCAGAACCTTCCATCAGAGCTGGGGAAGGGGAATGGGGATATGAAATAAAGATAGGGAATGGGTAGGACTGGGGGAGGTAGATGGGATGCAGGTGGGGTTTGCATCTGATTGTTCAGTGGGACATGTGGAACCGATAGATGGGAAGGAATATGAACATATCGGGTCAGTATAAAGGGGCAGAGTACAGTGGGAGGAGTGCGCTTAGGATGAGGTAAGGGGGTGGGAGATTCAGAAGCTGGAAAATTCTGTGCAATGAAATGATGAGTAGGTGTTTGGTGTGTATGTTCATGCAGTGACGTGTTAGTAACTGCGACAGTATAGGGAATAAGGGAAAATAGCTTGTAATGTACATCGAAATGGGGAGGTTTGACGTGGTGGGCATCACGGACAAGTGTCTGACAGGAGATCAGAATTGGGAGATGAATATTGAAGGATGTACATCCAAATGAAAAGATAGGCCAGTGGGAAAAGGGGGTGGGTTTGCCGTATGAGGAAAAAACTAAATTAACTCAATTGGAAGAAATGAAGTAGGCTCAGATAGTTTAGAATCTGTGTGGGTAGAATTGACGAACAGCATAGGTAAAATAAAACAGAATTGAAGTTGTGTACAGGAATCCAAGCTGTAGTCAGGAACAGGGATGCAAAATATAGCAGGTGATTGAAAATGATTCGGAAAGGCAAAGTTCCAGTGATTATGATCGATTTCAATATGCAAGGTGGACTGGGAAAATCACAGTCGTGGTGGAGTGCAAGGAAATGAATTTGTGGAATGTCTACGAGATGGATTTTTGGAACAGCTTGTGTGGGAACTGATTAGCAACACGCATTATTTTTTTTTAATGTTGCACAATGAGGCAGACCTGATAAAGAATCGTAAGGTGAAGGAAACCTTATGAGGCAGTAATCATAATGTGTTGAATTTACTGTATAAATTGAGAGTGGGAAGATAAAATCAGAGGTAACGGTATGACAGTGGAATAGAGGCAACTGCAGCGGCATGAGGAAGGACCTGGGTAAAATTGACTGTGAGAGGAACATTGAATAAAGACAGGGGGAAAGCAACGGCAGGAGTTTCTGAAAGTTATTCAGGAGACACATTTGAGGTTCATCCCGAGGATAAAGAAACCTGGATTACAGAGGAGGAGGCTGACTTGGGAAGGTAGGGATATCATAAAAGTCATAGAGAAAGCGTACAATGTGGCGAAGGGCAGTGGGAATCCAAAGGTTTGGGAAGCCGAAAAAGGCCAACAGAGGAGAACAAAAAAAGAAATATGGAGGGAGCAGGTTAAATATGTCGGTAAGCTCGCCAGTAATACGTAGAAAGACTGCAAGTGTCTCTTTAAAAACATATAAGGCAAAGTTGGACACTGGGCTGTTGGAAAATGATGAAAGGGTGCAAAGGAGATTTACTGGGATGTTACCTGTTATGGAAGGAATGTTTTTCGAGGAAAGGCTAAGGGCCTTGAGGCTGTTCTCGTTAGACAGACGGTTGAGAGATGACTTAATATAGACTTACAAGATACTCAGAGGTTTAGACAGGGTGGACAGGAAGAACCTTTTTCCAAGTATGGGAACCGCAAACACGAGGGGACACAACTTTAAAGTGAGGGGAGATAGGGATAAGACCGATATCAGAGGTAGTTTCTTTACTCAGAGAGTAGTAAGGGTATGGACCGCTTTGCCTGCAATGACAGTAGATTTGGCAAGTTTCAGTGCATTTAGTTGTCGTCATTGGACTGGCATATGGAAGCATGTGGAATAGTGTAGGTGGGATGGGCTTCAGATTAGTTTGACAGGGCGGCGCAACATCGAGGGCCGAAGGGCCTGTACGGTGCTGTAATGTTCTATGTTCTATAAATTGAACAGTGAGAGGAGAATAGCCAAGCCACCAACTATTCAGACTGTCCGAAGAACAGCTTTCTTAAAAGTACCTTTATCTGTCGACCTAATGTGAAAAACAATCCTTTAGAAGAAGAAAAGAAGACAGATGAGGATAGAAAGGAAAGATTCGACAGCTGGCTGGTTTTGAAATTTGAATTTCTTTGCTAACCTGAATGGGGGTGTTTATCGGAAAAGTATTACAGAAGTGAATGTAAAATATAGGTTGAAGAAAGGAGCCGTAAATAGTTGTTAGTTTTTTCTTCTGTTTTTGACATTGAATAGTCAGATTTTACTTTAAATAGCGACTTTTGGGACAGTTCTTGGCCTCTCGAGTTTTAACAGATTACAGCACGGGTAACTTACTTTTGTGTTGCAGGTTTAAATTAGCGGGAATGGCGGGTGGGCTGGTTTACCCCATGTCATAACAACTCTGGGACTCTAAATTATGGACCGATTCTCATTAAAATCCCACTAACCTTGCATAAAAGTAATTTGTATTGTTTATGAACTGGATGTCTGAAGAGAAATTGATGATGGAAATCATCGTTTGTGTTTATCAACACCACAATAATTCGTCAGTGGCTGTGAAGCTTGGGAACTAAGGGTTGTGCTACCTCCACGCTTCCTGTCTACAACTCACATGACAGGAAACTGTTGACCGTGGAATTCGAAGGTGAATGTTCAAACATGACTCTCTTCTGTGCGTGTATGAGTGCTCAGAATCTTCAATATTTTTTTTCTCAGAGCTCCGGGAAACCTTCGTCTAACAGTTTGACCAAGGTTAATTTGATTTCCTCTCTGAACGACTTTGAACAGATCGTTGCAACAGCCTGTGAATCATGCCAAGTCCCACAGGCAGAGAGCTAACTTATGGTTCAGGGAAGTTTCGTCTGCAGGAGTGATGCAGTTTCTCATCACTCCGTCAACCAATACCGTGCAGGAGGACATGGCAGTTTCAGACAGCTGTAACCTGTTATAGTATAACTGGTAAGTTTCTTTCAGGTGTGAAATTCCATTTAGAAACGATATTATGCAAATTTGCTTTATAACCAGAACCATCAGTACCTTTCCCCACAATAGGTCTGGGTTGTACGTTTGGGTGCTGTCGGTTAGAGTAAAATGCATAGGAGCTCTCTGCAGGTTCATAGTTACAACTGAGAGTCACCTCGTCTTATTCTGTCCAAACATCAGAGGGACAGAATGTCCATGATTCAGATCGAAAAGAGAAAACAGAAATCAATTGTAAACCATCAGGCTATGGTCAGTTTAAACTATGGCTTGATGAAGAAATGTGAAATGCACTTCCTTCGTATTTACCTGTAAGACTTGCTGCTGAGTGGCTGCATTGTCGCTGTCCTCTGCAGAATGGAGATTTGAAGACACTCATTGTATAAGCCCCGTCCACGATAAAATGCCATCGTATCCATAGAGATTGAAAAATGTCTCAACTTTATCACCTAACGATAATATTAGCAACTCCTTGATTTTTTTCCCCTTTGTCTATGCGATCGCCTCTGTCTGGCATAGTACTTAGAACTTGGAAGCCCTAACGTTTGCACACTGGCCCTTCGACCAAACACGCCCTCTGCCAACTCCCTGAAGTGGAACCCACCCAGACCCATTTCCTCATTTCTCTAACTAATGTACCTAACACTACGGGCAGTTTACCATGGACAATCCTTCTTTCCCACACACTTTTCGATTTTGGAAGGAAGCCAGCGCATCTACACAGACACGGGAAAATGTACAAACTCCACACAGTCATTTGCATAATGCTGGAATCGAACCAGGGTTACTGGTACTGTGAGGCTGTAGTGCCAGCTGCTGAGCCACCATGCAGCCCCACCCAAATACCCTGGAGAAGATGGCGGTTAACTGTTTCAAACAGCTGCATCACTTAGTGTTGAGGTAAAGACAAGGTATTATTGGGGAAGAAAAGGCACTCTATTGTTCCACTGACACTGAAGGGTTGGGTGAGACATTTCCAAGGCAGATGGCGAGTGACTTAGAGGGGAACTTCCCGCTGATATTTTGTCAATCAATCTGCTGCCCTATCCTTCCACATGGATGTACGCATTCATTTGGAAGATGCTAGCAAACCTTTTTAGAAATTGTGTAATAATGTTGCCTCAAAATAAAAATGAAAAAGACGAACTGACATCTGACGATGAGAATTGAAAATATGACTCCAGTGGGATGATTGCTTTCACATTCCAAATAATCAATGGCAATTGCACCTGCATTTTCATGCTCTATTTTCAGGAGCACAACACCGAAATAAACAGCGGCTCTCCTCTTTACAACGCAAAAATAGCCAGTGCAGGAAGTGTTTTTGTTATACTTTAACAAGCATACCAACCAGAAGGCATCGAGCTGGGATTCAATCATTTAAATCTGCAAATGCA